>NC_141674.1:132503520-133103520 GCF_028749965.1 Puma concolor
TTTTAATTCCACAGTATTTGGGGGTTCGTCTTTTTAAAGTAAACCAGTAAAATGGATTCACTTGGGAAATGTTTCATGTTTGTCCTGCATCTTGCCTTCCAGCTCCCAACACTTAGTTCATGTGTCAGGTTTAGGGATGAATGGAAGGCTGATTTAATAGCAGAGAGATTTATTTTGGCATTTCATTTCCACAGTGCTTTGAAGTACATCTATCCAATACCTAAACCACTTCCTGGAAGTAAAATACTAGAAATCTGAACTTGATCATGCTTTAAGGTACATCCGTACAGGATCAAATATTTTAATCATCAAGATAATTCACTGGAATTTATCTAGCAGCAAAGAAACCCAAGAAAAGTTAGAAACATTAGTGTGGAGGGAAGGAGAGCTTTGACACATTTCTAAATGATTGAATTAAAGGTCCTCAACTCTTTTTTAATCAGTAGGCTTAAACTTTTAGTAGGGTCATTTTAAATCTAAAAGGCAAGTCAGATTTCAAATTCTATACTGCTTTTTTTTTTTTTTAACTGTAAGGTTTGTTTTTTAACCTTGAATTCTTTGTTCAAACAAACATTTCTTATGAAATTTTAATATTAAAAAAAAGATAAATCCTGACAGGATTGCCCTCACACACACACATACATGCACATTCACTTATTTTCCAGATATTCTTACAGGTCTTGGAGACATTTCACTGTGATTGGATTTGTTAGTATAATAAATGAGCACAGAAACTTTCCTACAAGACAAGGAATTAGATCTCTTGATTCTCATTTCAGTAATTCTCTGTGTCTAATACATAGTGCACATTCTACCACCATCTCCTTTCGAAAAAAAAAAAAATTTGAAGACTCCTTAAAAGCTTTGGAAAACTTCTCATTATGCTTAAAATTGGAACTAAATTCTATAGCATGAATCTTCAATTACTTATAGTTCCTAAACACTTAAACTTTCTCTCACCTATGAGACTTTGTGCATAATGATCCCACTACCTGGAATCTATTTCCTCATTCTGTTTGAATACCTAATTTTTTACATTAAGAAACTCACATTCCAACAGGGGAAACAGTCAACTAATACAGAAGTAATTATATTAGAAAGAAGAATATAATAACAAGTATGCAATCAAAGGGTTGCTAGGGAAACTCCAGAAGAGACTGAGATTTGGTTGAAGACAGTAACAACTGAATGGACTTAAAAGGAGAGATATAATTCTTATTGGCAAAGGTATTGAGATGGCAGAAATAGTAGAGGAATCTGGCAAGATGTTGAAAAGCATGGAAGATGTTGCTAGATTTATTCTTTGATTTGGCTAGGATATATGATGCATAAAGAGAAATAATAGAGTATAAGAGTAGGAAGATAAAATAGGATCATTCTCTTGTAACACTGACTGCCATATTTGTAAGTAACCAGGAAGGAGCTTCAAGTAAATATTTACATAGTCAGAGTTACACTTCAATAAGATGAACCTGGCAGCAGTGAGCAGAATGTTTTGGAGTTGACTTCCATGGTAGTATATATGCCCAGGCAGGGCAGGAAGCAATGAGAGAAACAGCCAGACTGGTGATAGAGACTGAAATTAAGGGAATGGAGCTTAATAGCTAGAAAATGGAAAATGATGAGTAACTTAATTGTCCCGAAGTCTTAGAATATGACTGTATTTAAGACCTTTTGGTGCCAGAATGTCTACAGTGTTTGATGTCTCTAAATTGGAATGTGAATGTGAGAACTTAACCAAAAGTAGAAACAGCTATTAAGGAAGTCTAACCTTTTATGGCTCTAAATAATGCACTGCAGATTCCAAATGAGAACTAGGATTTCTTCTCCTGAATATTACAATACTTTATCAGATTTGAGATGGAGATCTTAGCAAATCATAAAGGTTTGATCTAATATTAGAGGAAATGGAGGGCATTTTTTTCTTCGAATGACTAGATATTTATAGAAGTAAAATTTTATTATTTTCTTTTTAGAAAAGCTTTTATTTAAATTCCAGTTAGTTAACATACAGTGTTACATTAGTTTCATGTGTACAATGTAATGATTTAACACTTCCATACAATACCCAGGGTTCCTTACAAGTGCCCTCCTTAATCCCCATCACCTACTTGACCCCCCTGCCCCCCCCCCACTCCCCTCTGGTAATTATCAGTTTGTTCTCTATAGTTAAGAGTCTGTTTCTTGGTTTGATTGTCTCTCTTTTTCTCCCCCTTTTGTTCATTTGTTCTATTTCTTGAATTCTAAATATGAATAAAGTCATATGGTATTAGTCTTTCCCTGACTGACTTATTTTGCTTAGCATTATACTATCTAGCTCATTCATGTTGTTGCAAAAGTACATTTAAACTGTATAAACCCTGAGCACATGTTCAAATGCCTTGCAGCCTACATCAGTATCTAGTATCATTTCTGTTGATGATACTTCAAATATTCCATAATGTAAAGTACATCAAGAGACTTTAATTTTTTTTAATGTTAACGTATTTATTTTGAGAGAAAGAGAGAGCATGCAAGAGCGTGAGCAGGGGAGGAGAAAAGAGTGAGAGGGAGAATCCCAAGCAAGCAGTCTGTTTTGCACTGTCAGTGCAGAGCCTGATGCGGGGCTCCATCACGTGAACTGTGAGATCATGACCTGAGCCCAATCAGGAGTCGGATGCTTAACCAACAGAGCCATCCAGGTGCACTCCTTGAGAGACTTTTGTAAGCAGGTTAAAAAAAATTTTGCATTTAAACAATGTATTTAACATTATTAAAATAATAAGAATTATGGAATTTGTGATCATTTTAAGGTTTGCCCCACAATTGTTTTTTTTTTTTTTTTTTTGCTTTCCCTTCATTGACTCTAAAGTAGGAATAATTGCTGCTTTTATGTGGTGAATTACAATAAAAAAGTTGTTATCTGTCAGGAAATATTTTAACATAGCTAAAAATAATGTACTGCAAAATTAAAAGTTGTCTTCCAAACTGACAAAAAATGTAGGTCATTTTCTTAACCATATGGCAAAAGGGAAATTTGGGGCACGACCTGCAGCTGTGTATCAGTATGAGTATGTGTAATATGGTATGCCATATGTTATTATTCTTTCATAGTAAGGCAGGCAACATGGAAGAGAAATGCACACCAAAAATACTTCTGTAGTAATGGCTACAAGCGGTTATGTTCCCTGCATCCTTCTGCCCCTATCCCTGACCCAGCATCTAGTCCAAAGCCATGCTTGTGATAGGATGCAATAAAAACCTGCACTTTGGTTACCTTTGTCATATGAAAACTAACACTGCACTCTATCTGGAAATTATCCAGATTTTGCTTATCCAGAACAGGATATTATGTAATGAAATAAGAATGGGTAAAGAGAATCATTTAATGATCCTATTTTTTGCCTCTAGCACACTATTGACTTGTCACAGTATTTTAACCGCCACTCTCTTATTTACACACACACACACACACACACACACACACACAAACACACACACACACCCCTTACCTCTGTCACAGTTCTGTTCATCACTGCCATCCACACAGTCATGAATGCCATCACAAAGCCATCTAATTGGAATACAGTGGGCTTTATTTCTGCATCGAAACTGATCTTCCTTACACTCAGTCACACAGTCCATCTGTTCAAATACAAATAGGCACTGCAGTTTTCATTAATGATAATGATATAGTCATAGGAAAAACAAACATGCAGCTGACAATACCGGAGATTTATTACACTGTGGGCTTTCTTTTATTTTGACTTAATGAATATAACCCCTACAAATGACAATAAGATTTAGTATATGAACAGCACGCAGATTCGGGTATTTGCTGCAATTACTATATTCAATGTACTTGTCCTAAGATTTTAGACGGCTAAGAATCAAGATTCTCTCTTTACTCTATTTTTATTACATTTGCTTTCCCGAACCTAATTCATGTAATTCAGAGATTTTAATCAAATGATAGATTTTACCTCATCTGAACCATCAGCACAATCATATTCTCCATTACATTTCAAAGATGCTGAAATACATCCTCGGCTGGCACATATATATTCCCTTGATGAGCACGTAGGAGAATCTGAATATAATTATAAAGTTAAGATTTAAATTCACTAAAATGAATGATTGCTTTGATAGATAAAAACATATATAAGCATATAAAAAATTCATAGACAGTAATGAAAATAGTTTATATTTAAACTGTACTTAATATCTGATATTAAACATTTATTTAAAATGTGTTTCATAATATTATTGCATTTCATAAAATATATCTCAATGATGTAATAGGCTGTTCAGTAAGTTTTTAACTCACTAAAGACAGAAAGGAAGAAAAAAAAACCCTCTATATCCTCCTTCTCTTTAATTTTGAACAGTTAAATGAATTTTTCATAATTTTAAATTAAATTATTTAAAAACAAAGGCTTCAAGTTGTTTTTAAAACTGTAGTGAGACTTAGTGACCCTTGGGAATGTTAATTTGTATATGTATTATATAAAGCTAAAAGTAGAAATCTTGGCATGGTCTCATAGACCCCATGATATCTAGCTGGCTGTGTTGACATAAATGTCATATTTGCATAAGTTCTGAGAAGTATTTTTGTTTTGGGGTCTTAAACATGAATATATGCATAATTAACTGAGTCTATAGAATCTGAAGTATTCTTTTATGACATAGAAAATAAAAATAGCATGTGGATATTTAAACTACTATCAGTACCTAATCTAAGTAATTGACATAGTAATTATGATTGCTGCCTTAGTCTCTGGGTTTGAGTTAGCTAGGCTTGCCTTCAAATCTCTGGTAGCCAAATGTACTTATATAATGGCTTTGCTTACTCCAAGGATGCTCAGAAGCTTTTTCTTAGAGTTTTAATTCCTTTTAATTGGCAGTGTTTGCCTAGAGATCTGTATTCATATGGAGTCTGAAGATAGGTCTATATTCAGTAAGAAAAAAGATCAATTAGCAATATCGACCACGAGCAGCAACATGTGTGTCCTGTATCTGCTACTGTCACCTAAGCTCTCAAAGTAATGCTTTTGTGGTTGTACATAGATCATAGCATGATTTTCTCCCAGTAATTGCTTTTTTGGTAAGATGATGCTATTAAAATACCTAAGTATAAAAAAATTAAGTTTTAATGGCCATATTTCTAAGGCTATATTTAGGGGATAAAAACGCACAATAAATTGGGTGTTTTTTCCCCGTACTCTGGTCTTGCTTCCTAATTTTATTTTTATTTTGGACCAAAATGCAAATAGAAATAATATACTTATGCTTTTTCTCAGCTGGTTTCATGTTGAAACTACTGCATTCTTTTCCATAACCTTAATGTCCATAACTGAAAACCTGACTTTTATTGCACTTACAGTTTCAACATATATCACTTTTCCATCTTGGAGGAACAATTCCAAATGGGGTGGAAAGACGGAGAAACCAGAAAATCAAATTTGGGAGTAATGCTTGGATCCCAAACATAGTAATTATCCTACTAAAACACATTCAAACGCTAAAACACATTCAAAACATATAAAGGGCACACTATTTAATTCACCTATAAGCATACCTAAAATCTTATATCTAAAACATAGTCAGTATGTGTGTGCATTTGCCATTGTTTTCTCCTAATTACTGCTTAAAATGGTTATATACCAAGTCAAAATATCAGCTACATTAACCACCACCTCAATCATTTTACCTGGCTCACAGTTTTTCTCATCTTCTCCATATTTACAGTCTTCATGGCCATCACATTTCCACTTTGCTGATATACACTGACCATTGGAACACTGGAACTGATCTTTGGAACAACTTGTTTCACAATTTCTCTGTCAAAAACCACACAACACAGTTAACATTAAATTTCTACACTGCCACAAATAAGAAGCTCAGATGGTCATTTAAGCCCACGGCTATATAACAAAACTATAACAATTTTCTATTTTCTTTTGTCTCTGTAAGTCTTATGATGACTTACAGAGAAATGAGAAAAGAACATAGATCCTATGGTTCCATCACATCAATTACTCCGAGGAGATCATTTTCCAATAGACAGGAGGTCATGTAATTTTAATAATTATAGGTGACAATAAAGATCGTGGAGGAAATAAAGGGTTAAAAATTATTTCTAACAAGTACATCCAGTTCATTGGGAATGGGGTAGCAGGATGAAAGTGAAACAAAGAATGAAGGCAAATATGTTTTGTGTTGGCAAAAACTTCCTGCAGTGTCCTTCCTTTATCCTTCTTTTCACGCCTCTTCCTCAGTCCTTTCACAAACTAGCTGCTGTTCATAATCTTTCTCTCTTCCAACATTTGTTGCTAAAGAACCGTGACAGGAACTGTCACAATTGTCACGTCTGCTAGTTTGCATATAGATTTTATTTGGAAGTCAAACAAGACAGTAGCTATACCTTTGGGAAACCTTTCGATTCCTTATACGAGATCAATAAAAGGGAGCCAGTAGAAATTAAACTTCCTTGGGTCTGACCAGTCCTGTTGATATGGGATGCTCCAATGAAACGTCTTGCTGGGATGAGGTTTTTCTGTATGTAATTTCTATTCTTGCCAAAAGATACTTGCCTGTTGCTTCGACAAAAGGTGTAACAGTCACAGCTTATGAAACTCTCACTAAGCGAACCATGTGGATCTGCTACTCCCTGCTTCTTCGCAGGGTCATCCCCACGTAAAGAAAGGGAGTTTACATTCTAAGTTCCTGTAATTTTCTCTTTGCCAACGGTACTTTAATTAGACTGCCCACTATATAATTCATTTTCTTCTTACTGCCTTTCTTCTTCCCTTCTTTTCTCAAGTATTGAGGGGTTACCAGGTACCAGAGTTTCTTAAATAAGAATCCAAAGGAAACTAAGATTTATTCCATGTATTTTTTAAACTCATAAACTAACAGGAAATACCATCCCCTAAGCCAACAATTGCAATAAAATGCATCGACTGTCAAAATAAATAAGTGTAATTTTAATCATATGGATTCTCAAGGTTTTTATGAAAGGATTTATAGAGGAAGTTTAAACAGAAATGGAACTATTTAAGAAAAGCCTTTTCCTGGGGCGCCTGGGTGGCGCAGTCGGTTAAGCGTCCGACTTCAGCCAGGTCACGATCTCGCACTCCGTGAGTTCGAGCCCTGCGTCAGGCTCTGGGCTGATGGCTCGGAGCCTGGAGCCTGTTTCCGATTCTGTGTCTCCCTCTCTCTCTGCCCCTCCCCCGTTCATGCTCTGTCTCTCTCTGTCCCAAAAATAAATAAACGTTGAAAAAAAAAAAAAAAAGAAAAAGAAAATCCTTTTCCTGTGTAAGGATAATTAGAAATGCAGTGCATCTGCAGTGTAACTCCTGTAATAGTAAATGCTATAAAAGACGGAGAAACAGTCCATGCACTGGTCATGAGAAAGGGATTTCATATGTTTTGTTCACCACCTTACCACCATGTTCAGTATTATAACTGGGACATAATAAGCATTCAATAAAAACTGCCGATGTAATGAATGAATTAATGAATGGTGTAGCATATGCAGAAAACAAGGAATATAAATTAAAATTTCACATAACTCAGTTCCAGTAGGATAAGGGTCATGTTTGTCTGTATGATAGGCACCGTGTGTGTCTGTGAACCAGATATCTAATACTGCACCATGATTATAGCAACTGCTCAGTATATTTGTAGAAATTAATCAAAGGTTATCTCAGCAATAAAGTAATTTAAGTAAAATAGCTCAATAACCAATGGCACTGGTGTATCTGTATTGGCAGCAATACAGAAAACTTTACTTTTAGATATTTTTTCAATTATCAGGAGATTTCAATCAAGGATAAATTACAGTACAGTTGATGAGTATGTGTGTGTGTGTCTGTATTTGTGGGTTACTTAATTATTATTTTAGACTCAAAAGCTTAAAGAAAGAACAGAATAATGAACCTACATGCCCATCATGCTTGTTTAACAATGACGAACACTTCACTATTCATGTTTCATACATCCTCCATTACACTTATTTATAGTCTGGACTATTTAACATAACAACAATAGTATCGCAACATTCGCAATATCACAAAATTTGCCCAAATCCCTAAAGTTATTAGTCTAAAGTCTAATAACTTAGACTTACTCCAAATTTATTTCCTATCAATACCTAAAATTTTCTAATTTTTAAAATATTGTTTGGTAAAATAAGGATCTAAAAGAAGTCTATAATTTTGAATTTGGTTTGAGTTTCTTTAAATGAATAACTATTTCCCATTCTCCTAGGTGTGTGTGTGTTTGTTTGTTTGTTTGTTTTTCTAATGCTATTTACTACTTGCAGACAGACACTAGGTCATTTATTCTACTGAATGTCCCACATTCCAAATTGGGCTGATTAAATCCTAAGAAGGATACCTTCGGAACATCTAAAGTGACTAATGAGCTTTTTGTTTTTTAAAAGTATTATTATACACACATGTATTTTTATACACTTATTATATTTCAATCCATTAAAGTCATTTTTCTTTCTGATGTCCAAGCTGTCTCTTTCATTAGTAGAAACCCCTTCAATTATCTCCTATGTATTCGGGACACTATACTAATAGTCTTATTTTGGCTTAGCAAGATAGTAGTGACTTATTTTGTCAATTTCCTTCTCAGACCTATAAGTGGACATTTCTCAAAGGAGTTTTGTTTCCTTTAATAGGAAAATGGTATTTAGAGGCCACTGTATGAATGTTAAGGATAGTCTATAATGCTGAGATGTCACTGGTTTTAGAATTTTTAAGTGGCAGAGCTAAGAATTATACATTTTTAGAAAGAGAAAGATAAATCGAAATCTCCTACTGATATTT
Organism: Puma concolor; assembly: GCF_028749965.1. Taxonomy (NCBI): domain Eukaryota; kingdom Metazoa; phylum Chordata; class Mammalia; order Carnivora; family Felidae; genus Puma; species Puma concolor. The sequence goes on from NC_141674.1 coordinate 132,512,340, forward strand.
TTGAATTTAATATTACATAATTTTATTTAAATTTTTTGTTCCTACATTTGTATCTCCTTTCTTTTACTTCAAACTTTTAAGTGCTAATAATATGAAAATAAGCATTTGATCTACACTACTCTCAATATATACGAGTTTCAAATTAGCAAAACCAACATTATTAACAACAAGCATATGAACACAGGTTAAGATTCCTTTGCATTTCTTTTTGTCCTTACAATGCATTATACTGGATGTAGAGTCCAAATACTATATTTTAAAGTCACTTTAAATATTTCTTCTCTGGGAATTAATCACTCAATCTCTGTATGCCACTGATGTGATACACAATTATGCTGATCCAAGTTTTTTATTATTATTATTTATTATTATTATTATTATTATTATTTTGGCCATAATGAACAAGCTAATTATATTATCAGTTAACATCCTTACAAAAACTTATCCTCACAATTTTATTTTTTATTCCTAAATTGAGAGTACCCTGTACGTAATTTGGTTTTCTAGCCATTTGTTTGTTCCTTTGTTTGTTAGTCAATTCAACCTGTAATTCTCACCTTTAGAAAGAAAAGAGGAATCAACTGCCTATAGTGTTAGACACTTCATTACTTATAAAGACCACCTTTAAGAAAGTTATTTTGGTTCCCTAGGGGCATTACCATGAAAATGTCTGTAATGGAGGTCTATCCAGCCATCAAAGAACTACATCCATAAACGTAGGGAATGAGATAAATGGTGTTAATAAGGACATTTACTTTCACTTGAATAAGATTTTGGAAAATAAGTGTTTGATTCTGCATATATACCTTGGATGTCTAGTGAATAACATGGAAGATGCAATTATAAGCCTTAAACAGTATATCTCCACCTCTTAATGTTTCACAGATTACACAGGGGTGGTGAAACAGGTTTTAAAGAAAAAAAAAAAAAACTATTACATGGTATGGATGAGTTTATGTGAAAAGTATTTGTCTGACTGGGAAACATTTAGTATAATTTTTGAATAAATTGATACTAAGTAAAAATGTAGTTGGGCAGTAAGAATGTAGCTCTCCTATGAATTAAAAAAAAACTGAAAAAAGAATTTTGTTTGGACTTGTTTGTGACTAGCCCCATGCTATGTTTCAACTTCTCCTAAGAGACCTTTGCAACCTCAAGGTTTAGGTTTTCTGGCCTTTGGGTGAGAAGTTAAATACATTTGTTTCCAAAATCTAGGCTCCTGAATGTGACTGGGGACTTTTCCAAGATAGTGTGAAAATGGAGAATTGTCAAATCTTAATATGAATACCCGCAGACTGGGAAAGAACTAGTTTGTAGTCTGTATGGGTTCTGTAAATAGTAGAGACCTACAGTGTCTCCCAAAGATGTAGGAAATTGGTGGATGACTAATGATGTTTGACCTGAAACACAGAAACCTCTACAGCAGCAGAGACTCTCTCTAGGCAAACCTATAGTTATTGGAAGGACCTTCATGAGGGGTAGGTGCTTATGTGTGTCAACCAGAGGAGCAGAGCTCTAGGGAGTCATTGTACCCTGGAAGGAGGCATGCTGGTCACTGAGGACAAGAAAACTAATTTTTCCTTTATTTATGACTAGGCTTGGTGTCACCAGTGTTGTGTTCCTGATATTAAGATGGAAAATCATTAACAGAAAACCATGAAGTGACTCTTGCTGGACTTTTCTGTGATACTAGAGAGTAAAGGATTAGAGTTCGTTTTAGATTTGATTGAAAAAAATATATATATAATCATGTGTCATGTATTACTTTTAAAGCTCCATGGAGTAATTAACAGCTGAAACACAAATACATAGATGCATAAATAATGAATTGTGTGAAGTATGACAAGTGTTAACACAATCTTAAGTTTACAGAATTATCCAGAGATATTTTACACTTTTTTCACTTAAGCTGTGTGTACACAGACCTTATTATAAATGGATTGTGATTCATCATCTAAGGAAAGCTGAACCTGTGGTTTCATGAAAATTGATGACCCACATTGGAATCTATAAGACTGTATCTATTGAAGAAAGAGACTGGGGAGAAGAGACTGTTTAAAATGCATAAAAATATTAGTCCTGACTATAAATACTGCAGCAAATTTATGAACAAATTCACAGATGGCAAGGGCATCAGCTATAGGGAATAGGGTTTCCAAACATCCTATTCCCAACCCAGCTATTCACCACTTGAGGTAAAACAGACTATAAAGTTAACTGTCAATAGTAGCACAAGAACTATTCCCCATGCTGTGTGTGTGCGGCACAGAGCTTAGATATAATACTACTTACCTCACTGTGTCAGGAGTAAAAGAGTATTTTAGAGATGTGCATGACAGACTCACTGGATTGAATAATAATAATTATAAATGTGACTCTAAAAAACTTTCTTTTTTGTTTGGTTTTACAAAGTTGCCTACCTCATCGGAGCCATCTGCACAGTCAAAATCTCCATCACACCAGAACCTCGAAGAAACACAGTCCCCATTGGCACAGAGAAAATCTTTCAATGTGCAGGTCTGAGGCTCTGGAGACAGAAAAATAGCACAGGCTTATTCGATTATATGCAACTACATTCTAAATTTATATGACATATAGCATGAGGTAGCATTAAGAAAAAGGAGGTTAGCCAAGCAATTGTATAGGAAGCCAATAAATAGTTTCGAAAAAGTGTTTCATGAAGCATCTATGGTACACAGTATGATGATTTTTCAAATTTATTTTAAAATCATGAATAGAAAGTGGCATTACAGAAACAAATTGATAAAAAGACAAAAGATAGCTTACTGTTTAGTAAAAATACAACATCAAAGTAAAATAAGACATAAGAATCTACATATTACATAATAACAAATCTTTTCCAGTTGTTGGAACTCTAAGTCATTTTATGTTTTTACTTTAAGACATTTTGTGACTCTGTACCTATGGGGCTATTTATTAATTGAGTAGTAAGTCTAGGTTTTGACTCTTGACTTTTATATTGTATTCTAACAAATTTCTAATTCTTCAATTTTGTCCCCAGAGAGTCTAGAGTTCATAAAACAAGAAGAATACATGGGAATATTGTTGGACATGACTGGGTGGGTAAGAGTTGAAAGGACACAAGGAACTCCACCTTTTTTTTTTTTTTTTTTTCAACGTTTATTTATTTTTTTTGGGACAGAGAGAGACAGAGCATGAACGGGGGAGGGGCAGAGAGAGAGGGAGACACAGAATCGGAAACAGGCTCCAGGCTCTGAGCCATCAGCCCAGAGCCCGACGCGGGGCTCGAACTCACGGACTGCGAGATCGTGACCTGGCTGAAATCAGACGCTTAACCGACTGCGCCACCCAGGCGCCCCAGAACTCCACTTTTTTAAAAACTGCCTTTTGGGGCACCTGGGTGACTCAGTCAGCTACGTGCCCAACTTTGGCTCAGGTCATGATCTCATGGTTCGTGAGTTCAAGCTCCACATTGGGCTTGCTGCTGTCAGCACAGAGCCTACATTGGATCCTCGGTCCCCCTCCCCCTCTGCCTCTCTCTCTCTCTCAAAAATAAACATTAAAAAATAACTGAAAACTGCCTTTTTGTTTATGCAAATGTTTGCTTATGTCCTGCAGCATTTATCTGCCATTTTAAGTAATTTGCCAGTTATTGATTTAATTATGCTTCACCATAGTCCACATAGGATATAAGCCAAATAGTATGACTTACTGCTTGGCTTAACTCCTATATAGAATATGTTTCATCTGCACAATGACGTAGGATTCCAGGAATTGATATGACTGCTACAGATCATCTCTTGTTTACTTTGTGTTCTTTAAATAGAACTGGTATCTGGCATGATGAAAGACTCCTTTTTGTCTTCTCTACTCATTAACTGTATTTACAGCTGCCTCATACGCAATAATAGGAGAAAGGAAGGAAGGAGGAAGGAAGAATAACAGAAACTTAAGGAATATCCGTATGAAGCCTATCTTCTGCATAAATATTGTGAACAATTTGGCCCACATTTGATTACTGCTATACACAATCACTCAGTTTCTAGCTAAAGGGTAATATCAAGAATGCTTGGGGGCGCCTGGGTGGCGCAGTCGGTTAAGCGTCCGACTTCAGCCAGGTCACGATCTCGCGGTCCGTGAGTTCGAGCCCCGCGTCAGGCTCTGCGCTGATGGCTCAGAGCCTGGATCCTGTTTCCGATTCTGTGTCTCCCTCTCTCTCTGCCCCTCCCCCGTTCATGCTCTGTCTCTCTCTGTCCCAAAAATAAATAAACGTTAAAAAAAAAAAAAAATTAAAAAAAAAAAAAGAATGCTTGGCGTCATGAAGGCTCTTATATTTCTATGTAGAGATCCCTCCTGAGACCACTGGGAGAACTATGGAAAGTGTAAATATGTATCAGCATTTTGTTCTGCTCTGAGACTTTATATACTAAAATGTGAACTTCAGGCTATGGATAAGACAAAATACTATTCAGTGGAATGAGAAAAAGCCATGTAACAGAAGGATCCCTTCATTTCTCAACACCCCATTGTTTAGTGAGGATGACAATAGCACTTTCTCTTTTCATCTTTGCATTATATTTACATATATTATCCCTTAATCTTAAAAACAACTGTATTAATATTACTATATATAACAATAATAATTATTACCAGCTACTGGTTGCTTATTTGTTGTTAGGCACTAAATGAAATTAATGCTAAGTACTTGAATTAACTCAACGATTAATTCTAACAACTGTGTAAGGCAGGTGCTACTATAGGACCCTTTTGCCAATGAGTAAGTTGAGGCACTGAGAGGATAAGGAACTGTCTCCAAATCACCCTGTAGGAAGAAGAGCCAGTACTGAACTTGAACCTAGATGATGTAATACCACGGCCTGTACTATTTAATACTAGGCCATATCATTGTCTCCCTTACTACCGAAGAAATAACAAGTCATCACATATTACAGAGATGAACAATAAAGGCCTGGGAAGTCAAGTTACTTGTCCAAGGCACATGGCTAACAATGTATACTTCACTTAGAAATAAAAGAGAACTCTTTTTCTCTTATCATTCTTCCATACTGAAGCCATTTCACCCTCCTGTTTACACACGAGCAGTTTTCTTCTTAGGGAAAAGAAATTGTAGTGAAATTAATAAGTTAATTAATCAGTGCTCAATTTATTTAATAATGGAAAATAACAATCAAAATGATTTTCATTAAAAATCGGAGAGCATTTTTTAAACACACACGTAGATGTTTAAAAGAAACAGCAGTAGAAACTTTGAATTTATGTATTTGGAGGTGTCTGAACAGAATATATTTATCCTTTAATATTCTAACTTGACTTTATGCTAATTAAACACAAGTGTGTTCATCATGTGCTAAACAGAAATGACATCACAGACTTTGACACACTTTTCTATAGGCAGGGTTGGATGTTGCTGATCTAAGGTGATAACAAGTTATAAAGTTATAAAGTACTTCAAAGCATTCACCCAGTAATTCCACACAACACTTGTTCTATAGAGACTTTGCTAACATTGCTAATTATTCTGTTTTAATAGGGGAGGAGAGGAACTGAGTGATTTTTTTGGAAAAAAATTTTTTTCAGTGCATATGAAAATATGTATGTTTCTAGCATGAAATGCCAGCAAAACCACTTCTGAATAATAATCATGAATTATTTATACATATACAAATGTCATCAAGAATGGGATAGCAAGTCTGTTTTTAACTCTCATCTGTATGCCTCAGAATCTTTTGCCACTGGATGTCTCAAAATGAAACTTTCTCTTGAGAAAACCGTAAGTAAGTTATGAGACAAGGTCCTGAGGGATTGCATTCTCTTGCTGTTTCTTAACTTTGATCTTTTCTGGATAAAGTAAAAGACCAATGTTTAGATGTTGGCATGATAGCTTTTTTGTTAAAAAGAAGAGCAAAATGATCATACCTGGAAGATAACCCATTTGGAAAGAAAATTTGAATTTGAAATTTCCTCCAGTATTTCCAAAATGTTTTTCTCACATTAACTTTTTCTGATATTGCCTATGTCTCCAGATCTAAACTAGATAGGGAACCCCACGCATGAAAAATTAACCAGGTTTTCCATAAGTCTCATTTAAACATGCCAAATCAACAACAAAGAAGCCTTCACAGGATATTTTGGAAGGCTGATCTGGATTCTATAATGAAAATAAAAAATAGGGGCATTATATAGATAAGTCATTTCCTTCGATACTAAAGGAAGAAAAGCATACAGCTTCAAAACTCAAAAGAACTTTGGAAGCTATCTTGCACAAAATGGAAAAAAAAAACCTAAGTTTAGAAAATAAAAGTGAGTTTCAAAGCTACAGAGTTAGTGGCAGAGCAGAAAGGCTTCCAGACTCCGATTTCTCTGCTGAGTATATTATCATAAACCCTTGGTGATAAGTTCAAAAGTTATATAAATGTGGGTGTAAGCATCTGAGGAGAATTTTTAGAATACAATTAGTATAACTGACATGCTATACAAATAATCTTCTGATATAAATTCAGTGTGAAAGTACTAGAAATTCAAATAAGGCAGACACAGCTTGTCTCTCTACGAAAACTGTAATCTGGCTGATCAAGTTATTTAGTGCTTTTATATCTATTCGATTGTTAGCTACTTCTTAATAATGAAAAGATATGAAATAACTTATTTTGCACATCAGTTACTTAGCAGGTGTACATGCCGCATACATTACATTTATTGCTGATAAGATAGCATAGGTGCTGAGACATGTCAGATATTTTCAAACCTTTGATACAGATGACAAAGTAACTCCAGTGACAATAAAATTTTCTTGTTTCTAAGAGCATAAATCATTGTTGGAGCAAAGTGTCCCTGCTGAACACTTTACAAGGGAAATGATCAGCAGATGATGAAGAAAATGACAATGGACTAATTATGCTATATAAATATAAAAAAGGAGAAAGCATATTAGATTGAAAACATAGCTGGTAGTTAATTGCTTCACTATGATGTAAACTCTTCCCATATCTATGCCTGGAGTGTTTACCACACAATTTAAAAAGTAAACTCATTATATCAGATTCATAAACACAAAAATCCAAAAGCGATTTTAAAAATACACTGCTAATATTATAAATGTGTCAGGCCCTGTGCTAAACCCTGAAAATTGCTCTACTCCCTACCCTGTCTGCAGACATTTAAATAGGAACTCAGATAAATGTGATAAGGGAATGAGTGGATCAATGGAATGCACTTGAGTGTTGGTTGATAGAATGTGGTCACATAAAAAAAAAATGCTACTGTTGTTTTTAACACTAAGGCTAATTTACTATCTCTGCTATATTTCACTACTTAATAATTGCTAACAATAATTGCTCAAATATGAATCAAAATGCATACAATTGACTAATGATATTTAGACAATATGGTAACATTATACTGTTATCTTTTGGGGTATACTGTTATCATTTATATATATTTAAATTAAATATATATGTGTTGGGGGCGCCTGGGTGGCTCAGTTGGTTAAATGTTTGACTTTGGCTCAGGTCACGATCTCACCATTTGTGAATTCGAGCCCCACGTCAGGCTCTGTGCAGACAGCTCAGAGCCTGGAGCTGGTTTCAGATTCTGTGTCTCCCTCTCTCTCTCTCTGTCCCTCCTCTGCTTGCATTCTCTCTCTCTCTCTCTCTCAAAAATAAATAAACATAAAGATATTCATATACATATATATACATACATATATGATGTGATATATATATAGTCCTGATTATAATATATAAATAATAATTTATGTGCATATAAAGTTTTATTGTAATTATATACTTCTAAAATTATAATAATTAAATAAAATTATAAAACTTTCAATAGATAGTTAAAAAAATGGGAAATGTCTCGATAACATTTTACACAGGAGCAGTAATTGTTCTACTGCTGACCTATATATGACCAACCTCTTGGTGCTTTATGTAGTTATGTTGTATTCTTTTCTCTCTTTTCATAGGCTCCACTTCTGCCCATGTAGAACTGTTGACATTTTCAATGTTTAAACTTTCTCATTTCTTCAGGTCTATTCGGATGGTACTGTCAAACACCACTCAATTATCTTGATCCCTTGAGCCTTCCTCTCACACATTCTTACACGTTTAATATGTTATCAGCTCTGATAGTGGTTCTGTGTATCCCCTCTATCCTTCCATGTCACAACTATAATATGCTTCATTCTTGTTCAGTTTCCTCTCGCCTCTGCAAATTCATCAAAATTGTTATCTTAGGCCACATGCCCAGAGTGAATGGGGACTAAAAGTGGACCACACATAATGGGGTATTTTATACTGCAATGCTTGATATTGCAGGCACTCTCTTGCTTTTCCTAAGGGTTCTGTGGCGATGGCTACAGTGATTCCTCACTGTTTGCCCAGAGACAAGTGAGAAGCTGTGTTCTTTCTCCTTGAGTTCTTGCAAAATCATACCCAACCACTTTGGAAACCCCAGCAGACTCAGAAACAGGTTATCTCCACCCTTCATTATTCCTCCCATTCTTCTCCAGTTATAGCAGTAGTTTAACTTCTATATAATTTCAACCACTCCTTGAATAAAGGGTTTTCAAAGATGTAAGTTTCTAATGTGGCCTTCTCACTTACCCTCTCTTTCAGTCATTGTGCTATTCTTCTCAGGTATTTTATTGACAATTAACACTAAATGTATCCCAAACTAAGCTAAGTAGTTATATGTATATTTAAGCTCTAGAATGGAAGTGAATTAAATAGAGAGTGTATATGTAATTGCTTCTTTTTTGCATTTACTCTTCTATTCCTGCCATTCTTACCTCATTAGATTTTTATTTTAATCACTGGAAAGAATCTGAAAATCTGCTATATAAAGTTTTTTCAGAGTTACTGATTAAAAGAATCTAGAACACTCTAAGTAAGATCAGTTGAGAGACACATATATGATGGAGTAGTAAAAATTCCCATAATCAGAGTATTCCATAATCATAACGATCCAGAGATTTCACAGTTAATGGACCTGATCCTCAAACACGAGTCAGATTAAAGTTCAAAAGTTATTTTTAAAAAGTTGATATTTTGCAAACTGAATATCCAAGTGGTTTATGAAGGCTATGACTCTACTAATTATATATTTTTATATAACCTCTTCCTATGCTTTAATGTAACAGTTTCTATTTCATCTCCTGTATCTTGGGAAATGATTGTTCTTAGTCTAATGTATAAGATTAAACACTATTGGGGGCACCAGGGTGGCTCACTCGGTTAAGCATCCAACTCTTGGTTTCAGCTCAGGTCATGATCTCACAGTTCATGGGATCGAGTCCCTCATTGAGCTCTACACTGACTGCGTAAAGCATGCTTGGGATTTTCTCTCTCTCCCTCTCTCTGCCTCTGCCTCTTCCCTCTCTATATCCCTCCCCCCCCACACATTCCCTAGATAAATAAATAAATAAATAAATAAGAGTAGACACTTGTTTTCACCAAATCCTTTTTGGAAGTAGCAGAATATTTAATAAATGGAATTTGATTATTATCTTATTTTAAGCATGATTATATTGCTTTTTTTTGTTTAAATGCTGGTAAGAAATATATTCAGAAATTAATGTTAGAATATAAACATGCTGTCACAATTTTACATACTGCCACACTTTTTAGAAAATAAAATTGTTGGACAATTATTGTCTTTTAAATTTATTACATAAAAATGCAGGAGGCAGATGATGATAATAGTGTTATTCCATTTTCAGAGAAAAGCATCCTGAATACATATGGTGTTCTCTACTCCAGAGAGAATAAATGATATTTTGCTAAAAAGATGCTCTTGGGTAAATTTGTAGTGTAAAAGGATTTGAGACTGAAATGAAATGAATACCATCCGTTAAAGAATGATATGTTTTGTACTGTCTCCAAATCATTCAGCTCTTTGTATGAACTTGCATCAAGGGCTTACTGTGTTGCATACTAATGGGTTGCACTAAACCTCATGACACTTTCATACCAATTCTGATAACTACAAGAAAATAACTTCCAGTATGAACATTTCAATAATTCCACCATTTGAGATTCAGGTCAATTTAGTCCGAATATTCTTGTCCAAATGTGAATATATTTATAAAAATGTGAGCTGCGGGACAGATAGGTTCAAATTCATACCTTAACTGAACTAAACATTGCTCTCCTGCTTATTGAATACGCTTCATGCTCACAGTGTTCTCAAGCAACAGCTACTTACTACAGTTTTCTTCATCTGAATTATCACTGCAGTCATTTTGGCTATCACACCGCCAGTGATCTGGAATACAGTTGTTGTTTTTACACTGGAATTCATGAGGTCCACAAGTCTTTTTGTCTGTAATAGAAAGAATCAGAGTTTGCATCACTGACTTCCATGAAGATATCCCTCACAATATCCTTACTGCCATGCCAAATTCAGGGCATATGACATTTCCTCAGACCTTAATTCAGTTACTAACTGAGAAGCATCTCTAGGAAAAACTGAAGTTAAGTGCTAAATAAAATTCATCCTATTGTCTTGTTTTATGTTATCAGTCATGCTTTCATCACTAGCCAATTATAAAGCAATTGATTGGCCCACCCAAAGTCAACACAAATCAATCAAAAAAATCAAAACTATTAAGAACTACCATTCTCTTTAGGATACTCCCTCCCTAAGCCACCTTCTATTTCTTGCATAAGACAGCAAAAATAAATGGTTATTAGTCAGACTCTGAGGTTGTCATCTTGTCTTCCTCCCTAAGAATTTCTTACTCATAATCAACCTATCAACTGATCTAAACTCATAGATTATAATAGAACCTGTAGTGTACAGACCTTGAAAATTAATGAGGTATCATGTCATTTGATTTCTAAACAATCCCACTGAGTACAAGGCCAGGTATTAACTAGCCTTTCACTTTACAAATGACAAAACAGAGACTTAGAGTCTAGAAGCCTGATGAAGTTTTACTACCATTAAATGGCACAGTCAATGTGTGTGTGTGTGTGTGTGTGTGTGTGTGTGTGTGTGTGTTTACTCCTGCTTCAGTGCTCTTTACGAGAAACCTGTGTCCAGAATTGAGCCAGAATCAGAATGCATGCAATAAGAATATATCTAAATCTTAGGTCATATATTCTTAAATTTTCACAAGAGTAATAGCTAACTGTATACAGTCTAAAGTGCTTCAGTGCTTCTGAAACTTTAATGCACACACATATAAATTACTTCGGAATTTTGCTAAAATGGAGATTGTGATTATGTAGATCTGGATTTCTAAGAAGCTCTCTAGTGATAACACTGTCCTTGGTCTATGAAATGCCCTGATTACCAAGGGTCTGAAAGCTAAAGATGGAAGGAATTCAATAATACAACAATAATAAAATTGTAAATGCTCATGTGTAAATTAGGACACATTCCCTATCTTGACTCCTTACTCTCAGGTGTATTAGAGATGGACAGTGAGTTTAACAACTCAGACTAATAAAATAGATTAACTAAAGGAGAAGATAAGCAATTTGGTGGTGTTTGCTTTAAAATATGTCTTGTAAAATTCAAACAAAATTATGAAAGCAAAAGTGATTTAGATATAATTGGAAAATTAAATAATGAACATCTATTAAGGATCCAACCTACCTCTTGACTAAGCATTTTCCTAAAACATGATCATATTCAGCCTTCATAACATCCCTAAGAAGTATTATTATATGCACTTAAAATAATGAGAAAAATAAGTTTCAAGGAGTTTAAGCAATGTCTCCAATATTACAAAGATATTAAATGACAATGGAAAAATTTATATCCAGATCTCACTATAGAAAAATACACATTTATGTAGAAATTCTCATGATAGACTTCAAATTTTTCAAACTTTTCAAAATTTTCTACAGATAGATAGTCCTTATATATAAATACATATAACGAGCCTGTATTTCCCTTCCTCCTTCCCTCCCTTTCTTCCTCCAGCCTACCTGCCTGTTAATGATTAGTCAGTAACTAACTTGTGTCACTGTGTTGAGTGCTGTGTTTTGTGGTATATCCTTTTCACTTGTGTTACACGTTAAATTAGAGTTTAAAATTGGCTTAAAATCTATAAGTTGCCTTTTAGTATTGTTGATTGTTTCCTTTGCTGTGCAGGGGCTTTTCATCTTGATGAAGTCCCAATAGTTCATTTCTACTTTTATTTCCCTTGACTTCGGAGGCAGATGGAACTAGAGGGTATTATGCTAAATGAAATAAGTCAGTCAGAGAAAGATACCATGTTTTCACTCATATGTGGAATTTGAGAAACTTAACAAAAGACCATGGGGGAAAGGAAGGGAAAAAATAGTTTCAAACAGAGAGGGAGGCAAACCATAAGAGACTCTTAGTACAGAGAAAAATTGAAGGTTGATGTGGGGGGAGGGGAAAAAGGGTGATGGGCACTGAGGAGGGCACTTGTTGGGATGACCACTGGGTGTTGTATGTGAGTGATGAACCATGGGAATCTACTCCCAAAACCAAGAGCACTGTATACACTGTATGTTAGCTGACTTGACAATAAATTATATTTAAAAAATAAAATTAAGTAAATAAGAGAAAAAAATAATAAAATTGGCTTAAAATATGCAGAAGTCTAACACAGCATTTTTCACATTTCACTCAGTCAAGAAATGTGTTAGGATGATTGGAATTTCAATAATGACCACTCAAAATAGGGGTTCAGTACTGAACTATGTATATGGTTGTTTCATTTTAGCAATTAAAACAAACTTTTCTGAAGCCACTACTCTATGCTTATCTAAGATTAGGTTTATTAATTCTTCTCTATATGTTGTTTGCATTATTTTAAAATATTGTTTTAAAATTTTAGAATATAAGAAAGTAAGAAAGATCAGACTGGATCAAACAAATAGACTATGTGACCTAGAATTACAACATTGGCCCCAAACAATTCCCCATGGCTATGCAAGGTTCACATTTGATACTGAGTATCAATACAATAAGTGTTTTGGAGTTTGTTTGTTTTTTCCCTCCTAAATCCCATTTGTACATTTGTTTTCTATGTTTAAATATTTGTATCATATTTTGTGTTTGAAAGAGATCTGCATTTACTTTATTTCTTAACAAAAACAAGTTACAGTTGATTGCTAAGATTTCAGTTAGGGCATACAGAAACAGTAACACTGAAAGGTTAATTGCCTTATGCAAGGCTATTCAAACGTTATGTTTCCAAATTATTATGTATTCCATATGCATTCCAAATGACACTGCCTATAAAAGTAAGAAATACAAACTATACAGACCATATAGACTTTGTTCTTCATTTAAAGTCTCCCTTGAGGAGATTAAATATAAATATAATATATTTATATTATATATAATATATAAATATAATATAAATATATTTTAATAGGAAAATGTATTAGCAAGGTAAAATAGCTGTTATCAAATTAGCTACACATTAATATCACCTGGGGAATTTAAAAAAAATTCCTTTGCCCAGTCAATATCCCACATCAATAAAATCTGGGTAGATCCCAGACATCAGTATTTTTATTAAAGCTAGCCAGCTGATTCCAATGACTAGGCAAGATTGAAAATCACTGGCCCAAAAACCTAACTGTAGAATAGAACATATAGAATTCTACATTATAATACTTTAGAGTAATTAATATAAAATGATCACACTATATAAAAGTTTTTGTTTATTCAAATTATTAAATAGCATTGGAACAATGTAGTTTTTTTTTTTTTTATAAGAATGGAGAAAACAAATGGAGGATTTGAAAACTTGTTTGTTTTTTTTTTTTTATTTACTATGTTCCCACATGAATTACAGATACTACTACACATTTGATCCTCCCAGAGGGACTACCAAAATGTAAAACTATGTAGTATCTACTGCAATCCTATTGCCACTTACATATGCATGGGCTATTTCTGAAAATAATAGTAATAATGTCTTTGTGAGCAAGAACTGGAGAAGAGGGCTGGGATACAGGAGTGGAAGAGAAATTTAGTTTTCTCATTATACCAAAAGAAATCCAAAGGAATGTAAAAACTACTGAAAGTAATATGTGAATTTAGAAAGGATATAAATACAATGACTATATATATATATATATATATATATATATATATATATATATATATATATTTGGTTATATTTCTCTATGTTAGCAATAACCAAAAATGAAACTAAAAAAAGAAAACTTTTACAAGGGCATCAATAAAATAATGAATATCTAGGAATAAAACTAGTGAAATTTGTATAATACCTTCATACTGAAAACTGTAAAACACTACTGAGAAAAAATGAATTCACACCTAAGAAAATGTAACAATATATCATGTTCATGGATTAGAAAACTCAAATTGTTAAAATTTTCTTGAAATTAGTATAAAGATTTAATGGAACCCCCATCAAAATTCCAGCAAGTTATATTTGAAGAAACTGATTATCCTAAAATATACTGAAATCTAAAGGATCTAGAATAATCAATCAATAATGAAAAAGAAGAAAAAAAATTGGAGAATTTACAGTACCTGATCTCAAAGATTGCTATAAAGCTATGATAATTGAGAAAATGTAGTGTTAAACAAAATGAAACCAGAAATATAAACAAATATATATGGTCAACTCATTTTCAACAAAGGCACAAAATCAATTTAATGAGCTAAAGAAAGTCCTTTTTAGCAAATATTGCTGAAACAATGGCTATCCATAAGGAAAACATAAATCTCAACCTAATATTTCATACAAAAAATTAATTTGAGATGGGGTTCAGTCATTTAAACATACAACTCTTGATTTCGGCTCAGGTAATGATCTCATGGTTCATGGTTCATGGGTTGAGTCTCTCATTGGGCTCCATGCTGACAGCACAGAACCTGCTTGGTTTTCTCTCTCTCTCTCTCTCTCTTTTCTCTCTGTCTGCCCTTCCTTCCCTCAAAAATGGATAAACTTAAAAAATCTGAAATGGTGATAAACATAATGAATATGGAAAAATATTTTAATAATCTTGGAGTAGGCAAATATTTCTTGGACAGAGCACAAATAGCATTAATAATTAATACAAAATTAGTAAATTGGGCTTCAACAAAATTAAAATGTTTTATTCTTTAAAAAGTATCATTAAGAAAATGAATCGGCAAGCAACATATTAAGAAACATCTGCACCATATATATCTGGGAAATTACTTAGATCCAGAATATATAAAATTTTCTATATATCTTACACATTAGCAGACAAAAGACTTGAAAAGATACTTTATAAAATAAAAATATATTTGAATGACAAATAAAGGTTCTTAAAACCATTGATCATGAAGGTGATGCAAATTCAAACCACAATTAGATACCACTATACACCTAACGAAATTGCTCAAATCAAAGAAGCCACACTAAATTTTCATGACAATATAGAGAACTTGAAACTGTCTATTCTAGTTCTTAAAAGGGCAAACATGTATTTACCCTATAACTCAGCAATTTTATATCTAAGTGTTCATGGAAAATGAAAACAAATGTTAACAAAATAAATTTGTACAAGAATGGTTATAGCAGCCTTATTTATAATAATCAACTTCTAAAATAACCCAAGTGAGAATATATCCATTCAACTGAAAACTACTTAGGTATAAAAAAATAATGAATTACTAAGACATAACTAAGAAATCTTTTTAAAACGTCACGCAAATGAAAAATTCACAAGCAAAAGTGTAAATAGTATATGCACCTATTTATAACACACCCAAATACAAGTAAAAATAATCTGTGGTGATAGAGAGGAGTTAGTGGTTGTAGAGAGAAATGCTAGGGGAATTGACTAAAAGGTGAGCAAGAGTACTTTCTAGGGGAATTTAATGTAACAAACATGCTGCATAAAATTGCCAAAACTCATCAAACTGAACATTTCAGATCTGAGCACTTTATTTTATTTTAATTAAAAATGACTTTATTATTAGAATTGCTAGGCATTTGAAAAGTCCAAATGATTATAGTATGGTAAAGAATTATTTTACTCCCTGAATGCTCAGGTGTATTCAGAACAGAAGGGCAGTCTGAAAGATAATTCTTGTTTAAAACAAAACAAAACAAAAAAACAAAACAAAACAAAACACTACTTATTTGGGGCATCGAGATTTAAATGTTCCATACTAATTATAGGCAATAGTATGTGTATATGTGTACATCTGTATTTATATCACATACATGTATCTCCAGAGATTTCTTTATTTGGCATTTGAGGCTATCATGCCCTCATTCTGTCCTGTGCTAGATATTTGTAGTATCAGTTTGCAATTATCTGTCTTCATTTTTCGGGTGATTTCAGTCCTAATGAGAGTACTGAATTTCCTTAAAGTGCACTTTGTTATCATCTGATATATTTCTGACCCAAAGATACAGTTAGTTTTGCCCACCCTTAAAAAGCATACCTTTTGAAAATTTTAGATGGCATTCAAAAAATACAAATGAACTAGTATTTTATTATAGATCCCAACTATAGTATACTTAATTGAGAATATAGAATATAAACAACTGTGTCTAAAATTTCATCCTTTTTGGAGGTGCCAAAGGTTTTATTTTAATCCCAGAGTTAAATAATGCTTCAGCCTACTTGTATCACTTTTTTTTTCCTCTTGAGAACATCCCAAAAAAATGTATCCCACTAAAATGTTTCCAGTAGTATTCAGTAGTGATAATATGTTATATGTTGGCCTTTCATATATAACACATTTCATTTTTTCTGGTTAGCTCTGCAGCAGAGAACAAAATAACACATTATATTATTGGGGAAAATGTTAAGATCCTCAGTGAATATGTGACATGATGCCTATCGCATGTATATATTATATATTAAATATCCTAAAAAATAGTATTTTAATGAAGCAATAGATATCTAGAAAATTGAAATTGTACACTGTTACACTAGTAATGTTGTATTATTGCTTTAGAAAATAAAATATCACTTGTAAATTTGTCATGTGTTTTATTCAACTGCTGATTAGGAAAAAATGGCTTGGGAAAATTTATATCTTGAGGTATAGAACTCAGTTGGCTATCAATTTGAAAATATAATACATAAATTAATTTTAGAGAAAATTTAGTAAGAAGATTTTAGCTTGTGATTTAAGAAATTCTGGCAATTCATCTCTACAAAAACAAAACAAAACAAAACAAAAAACAAAAAACAAAAACAGGGATGTGGGGGGCTTGTTGTCCTTGCTAATGTTTTTTGTTCGTAATCACCCCTTTCCATCTTCTAGTTTAGGAAACATGATTACAAATAGATAACTAACATGCAACAACTTTTGTTACCAAAAAGAACAACAAAAAAACAAAAACTCCAGTAAATATAGTCATAGAAACACTGAAGCAAAAGAACTGTGAGAACAGTAAACTGTAACCTCAGTCATGGTAGCTGCTTGTTTCTTTTATTCCAGATTATAACGTCATAGAGTCAGAAGTATGACACCAGAATTGGAGTACCTTCTCTTGTAGAAATCCTTGTCCTCCATTGGGGGCAGGATGACGATCTGTTAGCTATCAGAGCATAACTTCTTTATGTCATTCTTTCCATTTTTTTAAATCAACTTTGTATAATTCTGATCTCCCAGCTAAATTCTCCTTAATGTTTCTGTTAGTATCATATGGAAATGAATCACCTATAAATGCTGCTTTACAAAAGTTCTAAACCTCCTTGATATTATGAGTTCCTCAACAATGATAAGGGAACATATTCTTTTCCTTATTTTCTATAGCAGGTAGCATCTACTGACACATACTTTTTGGTGACATGAATATAGTAAATATTAGATATATACCATTATTAATGGCTGAGTTTTTTTGGTCTTTTTGAAATTACTGTTCCTGCCTCTTCTGTCACAGGAGAGGACCATATGACCCAGAGAGGCATCTTCCCCTGGACCACAATTAGTATACAATGGTCATGTTATTCATGTTTAATGTTTATTTATTTTTGAGTGAGTGAGTGAGAGAGAGAGAGAGAGAGAGAGAGAGAGAGGAAGAGAGAGAGAAAGAGAGGGAAGGACAGAGAGGGAGACACAGTATCTGAAGCAGGCTCCAGGCTCTGAGCTGTCAGCACAGAGCCCATCGCCAGGCTGGGATTTACAAACATTGAGATCATGACCTGAGCCGAAGTCAGACAGTTAACCAACTAAGCCACCCAGGCACCACCCGTGTTTAAAAAAAGAAAAAAAGAAAGAAAGAGAAAGAAAATATTTCACAGTTTATACCTGATAGATGATTTTTTCATCTTTAGTATTAAATGTAAAGAGGAGAGCAGTGCAAGGATAATAAGTGGCTAGACAATATCCTCAGGAACACAGATTTTTATCAATCTATTCTTAACTAATGGCTAGCTATCGCCTTGCAGGTCTGAAATAGAAAGACCAAGAAAGCAAAAGAAGAAGCCCTTCTATTTTGAGAAAACAAAAACAAAAACAAAAACAAAAAAGAACCTAACGTGGTCTTTCTGGAAGTCTCATATAACACCTCTACTTAAATTTCAATAGTCTGCACTTAGTCACATGATGAAAGCTCCCTATAAAGGGAGATGGGAAATGTGATGACTTATTCTGAATAGCAAAGCGTCAACCTGAGATTTAGGGGTTCTGTTTCTAAGAGGTAAATAAAAACTGGTTATAGGGGTAGCCAATTTAGGAGTCTCCGTTAAAAAACCTAACAAAGCCAATTAAAGCCACTGGAGGTAATTTCCATGGTTACTGAAAGAGGGACTATTTCTTTCCTTTTGAGATTGTAAGTATTATTCCTTAAATTCCCATGGATCATTTTATTTCACTGTTTATTTTTATTTATTTTTGTTTGTTTCAAGTTTTTATTTAAATTCTAGTTAGTTAACATAGTGTACTATTGGTTTCAGGAGCAGAATTTAGTGTTTCATCGCTTACATATAATACCCAGTGCTCATCCTAACAAGTGCCCTCCTTAATCTCCATCACCTATTTAGCCCATCCTCCTATTCACCTTCCCTCCTGCAACCTGCAGTTTGTTCTCTATAGTTAAGAGTCTCTTGGGGTGCCTGGGTGGCTCAGTCAGTTAAGTGCCTGACTCTTGATTTCGGCCTGAGTCATGATCTCATGGTTCATAGGGTTGAGCCTTGCATCAGACTCTGTGCTGACAGCATGGAGCTTGCCTGAGATTCTCTCTCTCTGCCCCTCCCTACTCTCTTTCCCTGTCTCTCAAAATAAATAAACATTAAAAAAAAAAGAGCCTCTTATGGTTTGCTTTTTTTTTTTTTTGCCATGGGTCATTTTAAAAACCACAATAAAAACAACATTCTCAGAAGGCACCAATAAAGTATGAAGCAACTTAGAAGTGGAGAAAAGATGATAGGGCTCTTTGTAAATACCTGTATCCAAATTGTTCCTGAGGTTAAGTCCATCTACTCCCTGGAATCAAGGCAGAAATTTTCTTTTGCCACTGGTTTGCATTGGACGAGAGTCCTGCCTAAGGCAAACATTATACTATTTTATTGCTTAAAAATATTAGGGACTCCTTGGAGGCACTTGGGTGACTCAGTTGGTCAAGTGTCTGAATTCAGCTCAGGTCATGATCTCATAGTTCATGAGTTCAAGTCCTGCGTCGGGCTCTGTGCTGATAGCAACGGAGCCTGGAACCCACTTAAGTTCTGTGTGTGTCTCTCTCTCTCAAAAATAAAAAAAAATATTAGGGACTCTTCATGTTAATGTTCTTATCTGTGTGTGCTGACTTACATCATTCCCAGGCTATTTCATTGGTTTATAATTACCTGGGAAATGCGATCTGTTCCCATAAGAAGCCTCAGAATTAGTCTTTATTTAAAAGTAATTTGCAAATCCAGGCTTCCATGAAGATGGGAGACGGTACAAACACTACAAAGTGAGGGTTGCATTTTTTGAGCATATTCTCTACGGGACATATGCTATTACAGCCTCTAAGCCGCAGCTTGCTTTGCATTGTGCAGTGTTTGGTGGATCTGAGAATTAATTTCATGTTACTTCTCATCAATCAGGGTAATATTCCTCCACGAACACTTACATGCGCAGCCTGTTCTTCTAGGGGAAGTGGAAAGAATATGTGGATGCACCAGCAGTTCAGACTTAACAATGCCAGCTGCAGCTTGTTCCAGGGGGATCCTACTAGTTCTGCTTCACTTTTGAATTTTCATTTATTCTTTCAACTTTTATATTATTCTTCTAGGTAGAGAAGAGAAAGGCTGATAAAGTAAAACAAACTGCCGATGACATATTTTCTTTATAAAGAGGTGAATCTATTATAAGCTAGCTCTCTGGAAGCTCCAATAATGACATTTCTAAAGTTATATGTCAATGCAATGTAATTTTCAGTGGAAAGTTTTGTGAATTCACATTATGCAGTTTTAGAAAGTGTCATATTACATCCTGTAATGCCATCTATTACACTTGACAAGAATTTATGATTTTTTTTTCTTATTTAGAAATGTGTATTGTGACTTTATGGTTGTGAACTGGGGGGAGACAGCTTTATTCCATCTTTGCCAACATACTGCACATCACCTGCCAAACCCCTTCTATCCCATTTATCATTCTCTTCTCAACAGCCTGTTGTCTTGACAGCTTGTATGGTAATATTGTATAAACAAATTTGCATTTGTGAACCAGAGAGGAAGAGGAACCCAAACCTCTAAAATACGAAGGTACAGGTAGGGCAATGTGCTTCAGAGTCATTCTTGAATCCCCATTACAGATTCTGATAGTCATGTTGTAGCAATTCCACTTATGTTTCCTCACCCAGCTTACAAAATCAAAAAAGCCTTTTCCTATCTTTTTTCTAAGTATTGATTCTATGTTTTACTTTAAAAGCAATTCAGGGCAACTAAAAAGGGAGTCTACCAAAATATTTGTAAATATACAGTTGATTATATTCCTGTAGTTGGCCTAACCCTGTTAAATCAGAGTCATCAGACAATTGCTCAAATCACTTTACATTTTTGGATGAATAATATCAAACTCTGATTTGGGGGGCGATAGTGAGGCATAGTGAAAAGAACCCGAGCACTAAAGTCAGAATTTGATTTAAATCCTAATTCTGTCTCCTACTCATGTACAATTTAAAGTAATTATTATTTTTTTAAATTTTTTTATTGCTTATTTTTGAGAAAGAGAAAGCACGATCAGGGGATGAGGAGAGAGAGGGAGACACAGAATCCGAAGCAGGATCCAGGCTCTGAGCTGTCAGCACAGAGCCCAAAGTGGGGCTCGAACCCATGAACCACGAGATCATGACCTGAGCCAAAGTCGATGCTTAACCGACTGAGCCACCCAGGTGCCCCTAAACTAATTATGTATCTTCTTTGTGCTTCAGTTTCCCAAAGGCTAAGAATTAAAATGAAATACATAGTACTGAACACCTGGCTTAATAAATAGTAAGTAGTGATAATTAAGCAGTAGTAGTAATTATTCAGTAACTAGTTACTTAAATAACAATAATAGTAAATAAATAGAAAAAAATAGTAAAAATTAGCAAATAGTAAATAAAAACTTAGAAGATGTGGATTTCAATACCAACTTTATCTTCAACAAGTTATGTGAATTTAGGAGGAAGAAAGTGATATTTATTTTTTTTAAAATTATTTTTAATGTTAAATTTATTTTTGAGAGAGAGAGAGAGAGAGAGAGAGACAGAATGTGAGTAGGGGAGGAGCAGAGAGAGACACACAGAATCTGAAGAAGGCTCCAGGCTCCAAGCTGTCAACACAGAGCCCAACATGGGGCTTGAACTCACAAACTGCAAGATCATGACCTGAGCTGAAGATGGACACCTAACCAACTGAGCCACCCAGGTGTCCAGAAAAGTGATATTTATTTAAAAGACTGCTATATTGCAGGCACTGCTTTCGGTATTTACATTTATAATCTTATTATTTTAAGTGAATAATATTAAATGATTTTACTATAACATTGTGAGGAATCTTGTTTATGTATGTATGTATGTATGTATTATTTATTTACAGATTTATTTATTTTTGAGAGAGAGAGTGTGCAAGTGGGGAAGGGACAGAGAGAGGGTAGGACAGAAGATCCAAAGTGGGCTCTACACTGACAGCAGCGAGCCTGATGCTGAGTTCGAACTCACCAACTATGAGTTCATGACCTGAGCCAAAGTCAAATGCTCAACCCACTGAGCACCCAGGGGCCCCACATCCTACTTATTTTATACACAAAGATCAAGTATTGGTAACTTGCTCAAGGTCACATGTAAGTATTAATCGTATAAGACCCTCAAATTTTGTGGGGAATCACATTCCTAATCCTAAAATTTGAAAGGTTACAAGACGCCTGGAGTCTTTTAATCAAATGTGTACTTTAATTTTACTATCTGCATATATGTCTAATTATCATATCTATAAAACATTTTTGCTTGTAATATTCTTCCTAGATAATAGTATTTTTTTAATTATATAAGTGACACATACAGTACTCTTTATGGAAGTGTGAAACTATGTAATACAGGAAAGTAGAAACAAACAACTCACAGCCACATATCATAACCTTCATTATGTTTCTCTAAGAAAATAAATAAATTACATATTGTGCAGTATATATTTTACTAAGAATTGCATACAAGTAATTTCCCTAAGTCATTAAAAATTCTTACAAATGCCATTTCTTTGGCTGTATAATATTTATCTTGTGGATGTGCCTTAGTTTAGCTAGAGTTCTCTAGAGTTTGGTATTTAAGTTCTTGATATATTTTTTTTTCCAATTTGAATAAGGAAGATAATGTTCACAATAAAAATTCTTTCTTCTACAGTTAAATATATGCATATATGTTTCAATAGAGTCTTCTTCAGTGACATTCACCTCATTTCATATTTCATAGTCTTTATGTCTTATCTTGTCCTTGGCATACATTCTCAGGTTCCTCGTACAGGCACTAACATTCTTAGATCGAATGTGACACATTTGTTAGTTACTTAACAAAGTGAAAGATTCTTTCTGCTTGATATTCTTGAAAGTATTTCTCACATAAGGTGTATTTATAAATTTATCATTCACACTTAGAGTTTTTGTGATTATATCAATCAGTAATTATGAACATAAAGAACCAGACTACTTTTTAATGTAAAATAGTTACCAAACCTTTCTTTGGGATTATAAAACTCAGGTGGGAGGTGAAGAAAGAGGGCAATTGACAGAAAATTTCATTTACTTGCAAACATACAATTATATATATATTAAATAAATGTCTGCGGTGGGGTGAGAGATATTCATCTCATAAAACCAAGTAAAAAATGATATATGCACGTGTGCACACACACACAGGCACACATAACCCTTCAATCAGTATGTAGATACCAGTTATAAATGCATACAAAGGATACTGCTAATTATCTCTAAGACTATATATACAACATGTGCATGCACACAAGTGCCACACCTAGAAAAGAGAGAGAGTATAAGTGAATGCTAGCTGTAGGGCAGATCCCCGTAAGCATCAGGATTTATGTATAGTTACGTTTGTCATTGAATATTAAACTGTGTGTCCATTTGAAATCTTGTAGGAATTGGTACCAAAACTGACGAAAATTTTTCCTATATTCTTATTATTTTGTTCCTAGGCTAATCTCTGAAAAAAATATTTCTAACTACTAATTATAATGAATGGAGTATCTTTGTTGTAGTATTGTGTATGGGGGAACATTAGGAGCAGAGTAAGCTTTTTTAATATTCTGCTTTATTTTTCAGACAGAGAGAGACAGAGCATGGGTGGAGGAGAAGCAGAGAGAGAGGGAGACACAGAATCTGAAGCAGGATCCAAGCTCTGAGCTGTCAGCATAGAGCCTGATGCAGGGCTTGAACTCACGGGCTGTGAGGTTAAGGCCTGAGCCAAAGTCAGACACTTAACCAACTGAGCCACCCAGGTGCCCCAGAGATAGCTTTTTAAAAAGAAATTTCTTTGGTTTTGAGCAACTGCTCTAAATCATTTATCTAACCAATATGCTTTGTAAAGTGCATAATGAACTCAGCCAAGAATGTCAGAGTCAAAAATGTGTTAATAAAATTGAGTAACAAACCATTCAAATACTATTTTTCTTCTTTTTAATACTCCTATTTAGAGGTTTAGATTTGATCTAAAATTTAGTGTCTTAATACTTTGAAAAGTTAAGGTCAAGATACATCCATGTATGTAAATATATGCAAATATATGTATGGATATATACATACATGTGTATGTATATTTGCATACATTTTTTTATATGCACAAACACACATCACTTCATCACTTAGTATGCACTCAGGTTTTTTTTAGGATTTTGATCTCATTAAAATATATTCATTTTTGTGTATAAATTCATGGAGAATTGCACTAAAATGGAAATATTTTTAATTTTCTAGTACTGTTAGTTTTTTTAGTATGGTTAGTATTAAGTAGTATAATTTTTTCTCTTAGACCTCTTTTTACACTGAATCATTTTAAATTCTATTCAAAAACAGGTAAAGCATTTAATTATTCCTTTGTTTTCCATCATAGATTAAGAAAAATATTAAGTTTACATCTAGGATAGTTTTATTTACTCCACCATACCCCAAATACCTTAGAGAAGCCATAGTTTATATGGTTTACAATAATCAGGAGAAATAATGCTTCCAGTATGAAGGAAAAGGTAGATGAAGAAAAAGCATGTTTTAGCAACACCACTGTCTGATGGCCGATCTCACTTTCTGCTAACCTACTTAGTCTCTATTGTCAAATCGTCTCTTATTTTCATGTGCAAAATCATTTCAAAAGAGCAGATTTTAGAAAGTCAGGATGAAAACATAGGCTTTATTTTTTAGGACCAAATGACCATCTATAAAAAAATACTGAAAGAGACTAATAAGAAGAGGAAACAGTTGTGCTAGATGATGGTGATCAATACTTGTTGAGCCTTAGACTATGATCTAATTATGTATATACATGGTAGTATGGCCTCTTGTCCTTCACATATTGTCTTCAAGATTCCCTTTTATCAATGTATTTTCTTTCAAATGATTTTAATGCACATTTAAATCTGGTATCAGCTGAATACAAGGGATTTATTACAAATTGAGAAACAACACACTGTGCCATTCAGGGTCCCTCAATTATAGTGATGTCCTTAGATTCCTGAACCCCTAAGTGATGAAGTCTTTTCTGGTTTATGGATTTGAACTGTATGACATCAGGGCCCTTCTACATCCTTGGTATCCACCACGTCTAAGCCGATGACTTCTAAATATAAGTACTTGTGACTCTGCCTGACTCCACTCTGGAAATGCTTTTCAGGGCAATAATGTCCCTCTCTTCCTAAAGAGAGACATTAACAAATGACTGCTATTAGCTGGTGAATAAATATCCCGACTCTCCCCTTTGTTGGGGGGTTACTCTAAGTATTCTATACTACCTCATAGAATTTCCTGGTATAATGGATCCCATTCCTGCAGTAACCTGCTCAATAATGTACTTCTATTTTTCCTCCCTACCTTGGTAACTTCCCTACCCACCTACGAGTGGTTTCTGGAATCCTCTCCCAAATAAACCACTTGTAATCAAATCTTTATGGGTGCAGTTTCTAATTCTTGGAAAATCTAACTTAAGAAAGGATTTATGTAGTCATTTACTCAACAAACATGCATTAATGCCTGTCATGTTCTGAGCTTATAGGGTTTATACGAATAAATGGAAAAGACATAAATCCCTTTCCTCATTGAGTTCATGTGCTAATGGCCAACTGGGGATTCAGGACATATAATAAAAGAATATAAAAATACTTTATTGGAGGGTAAGAAGTGCTATAGTGAGAAATAAGGAAGGGAAGGAAATAGAGAATATGTGTGAAGGAGGAATTTCAAATAAGAGTGTTAATGCTGTATTAAGAGAGTGACCATGAAGACTAACAAAAAGAAAATGACTGAGTCATGTCATTATCTGGGAGAAAGAGCATTCCAGGAAGAAACATGCTTGGAGAAATAAGCAGGCCTGAAGTATCCAAGGGACTTCAGGGAGATGGGATAGCTGAAGTGGAGAAAGAAGGTCATGAGTGGTAAGACAGCTCAGGAAGACTATCCATTGTTGAGTAAGGGCACTGACATCAGGCACAAGGCTTTCTGTGGTAACTCTTGCTATTTCTTCTCCTTGAAAAAGGGCACATGGATTTTTTAAAGCTTATTTATTTTGTGCGTGTATGAGAGAGAGAGAGAGAGAGAGAGAGAGAGAATATGCAGGGAAGGGGTAGAGAGAAAGGGAGAGAGAGGATCCCAAGCAGGCTCTGCACTGTCAGTGCAAAGCCCAACACAGGGCTCAATCCCAGGAATCATGAGATCATGACCTAAAGCTGAAATCAAGAGACAGATGCTTAACCAACTGAGCCACCCAGGCATCCCGAGATGATACAGATTTGACCTCTTTTTTTTCCTGACTAAGAATTCCACATAATTTTTTAGATCTATGACAAAATAAAGTGAAGATTTGAAGGACTGCTAGATGACTGCAGTAACACATTAACCCAGATCTTAGAACTGCCATGATGAATTCTTTATCCTGTATACATTCTGGATAATTTACCTTTTTTTGCAGCTTCGGTGCTTATTCTTACCTATAAAGCTAGAAGAGTGGCATATATACTGATAAACTCAACAGTAGGTAGTAACAAGTAACTTATCTTTGAAAGATTATTGAGAATCTTATACAAAATAAAATGTGTCTGGTAATAAGATATATTGATTACAGGTCAATAATTTGATTTCTTGACTAGGTTCATTGACTAGAAGTAACAAATAGGTCTATCATTTCAACTAGGATTGCACTTTTTTTAAAACATGAATATTTTTTATTTCATTATAATTGGTACAGTAAAAATTGTGTATGTGAAGAGATTTTTAAGTAAATATTATGGGCCATCTTTTAAAATTGGTATTAGTATTTTCAGATTCCAAGTTGATTTTTATGTCTTGGTTTGAAGACACTCATAACAGCTTATACTTATTGAGTGTTTTCTCTGTGTTAGGTTTAAGGTTAAGCCTGATTCATGGAAACCTCCTACCAACTCAACAAGAAAAGTATATTGAATAGCTGAGAATACTAAAACTAAGGTTATAATACATTACTTGTCTCAAAGCCCACAGCTCTTAAACTCTGGGCCCAGGACTTGAATCCATATCATCCGACCCAATAACTACACTATAAACTATTCTGCAAGTGGAACACAAGTAATTCCCCCAAACAAAGTTCTTCATTGCTTCTTCCTTTTGCCATTTTACACTAAGATTTCAGTTCTATGGACTCTAAGAGCTGACTAAAATTGTATACATGTCAAAAGCCGTGTCAAAGGTAATTCAAGAAAAATATAGTTGCCTTCACCATTAAACCCTAAATACACAGTAGTTCTACATGAGAGGGTAAAATGTATATTCATACAGTGATTATAAATTTATACTCAGAGATAAATATGGACATTACAAAGCCTTCAATAACAAGATTTATTATTCATGCACTTTGTGTTGTTATTGTTGTTTCCCATAATATGGCATACTTTAGACTTAGAGGGAAACAAGGTAGCTCATTTAAAAAAAAAAAAGGCAGTCTCACTCTCTCTCAATACAGAACATGCCCCTTACTTGACTTACAGTTCAACTAGGTGCTACATATCAATAAATGATCACATTAGCCTTTATCTTATCATTTCCTCATTGGCTGCCTAGTCAGCAAGGTATTGATTTTTTTTTTTTAAGATTCTGCTTACAGTACATGATGGTTTGCTTGGCTTTACTCCCAAATGTCTTTAAAAACCTTAGTAGTGCACTTCCCTGTTAGATGTCTTTATTCACCTTTTAATAAGCCTGCCTTTCCTCCTATAATAATACTGCATCTGCTGTAGAATCATATTTATCAGAGAGACAGCAGGCTATGAAAGAAATTTTAAAAACCAATGCTTGAGCTGAATTTAATTTGAGAATTCAAATAAAGGTGCCAATAAAATTCACATTTTAATACAGCCATTAGACGCATGCAGAAAGCAAAGTATCTCAATGGATAATATAAATCATCATTAAATTTGCATTAATTTAGCTCACTCAAATATTCCTTCAACTTCTAATGTTTCACTATAAACAATGAAAAAAACAGAATTGTCCTTCATATCATAATCTAGTGGGTTTAAGAAAGAAAATAACTGGCACTTTAAAACATATATCCCGTGATCTATCATATCAATAAAATTAATATCCATGGTGAAAGTTGGTTGCAAGTGCTGTTACAAAACCAGGGTGACTCTTCTGACTGGCATCAGCAACTAGGTAAACAGGGAGGAAGGAGGAACCCACTGAACCGGTGACTGGTCTACCTCACTAGCATCATATTTCCCAATTCACTTATCCATGTACCACTTGCACAAATTTGCTATTCGCTAATATCACTTCTACCAGTATTTACTTAGTGTTTTCTTTCAATTGTTTCACTTAAAATTTTTTTTAATCTTTATTTTTGAGAGAAAGAGAGAGACAGAGTGTAGGCTGAGGAGGAACAGAGAGAGGAGGACAGAATCCAAAGCAGGATCCAGGCTCCAAGCTGTCAGCACAGAGCCCGATGTGGGGCTCAAACCCACAAACTGTGAGATAATGACCTGAGCCAAAACAGATGCTCAACCGACTGAGCCACCCAGGCACCCCAAATTGTTTAACTTTTTAAAATTTAGCTTCACCATGAGCCAAAGATTCTTAATATTATGATCTGATATGCTGGCTTATATATTTTATTTTATTTCATTTATATTTTTTAGAGAGGGAGAGCACGAGAAGGGTAGGGGGCAAAGGAGGAAAGAGAGAGAGAGGAGGGAGGAGCGGGGTGGGAGGCGAGAGAGAGAGGAGAGGAGAGAGGGGGGAGGAGAGAGAGAGGTAGGGAGGAGAGAGAGAGAATCTTAAGCAGGCTCAAAGCAAGATCAATGAGGCGCTCGAACCCACGACCCAGGGATCATGACCTGAGCTGAAATCAAATCGGATGCTTAAATGACTGATCCACCCAGACATCACTGGTTTATATATTTTAAATAGAGATTTAAAATACATAATTATTCTGTGTACTATGTAAAATCATTTTTTTGTTTACATGACATATGCTTGCTATACATAGGAATTATTACTTTATGGCAGTTTTTCCCAAATATTTTCAAGAGTAAAATACACATACAAGCACATACTCATATACTCATAGACAAACACATGAATTGGAGACATTCTACTATACACACACACACACACACACACACACACACACACACACACAGTGGGGTATTACTCAGCCATTGAAAAGAATGAAATCTTGCCATCTGCAACAACATGCAAGGAGCTAGAATGTATTATGCTAAGCAAAGTAAGTCAGTCAGAGAAAGACAAATACCATATGATTTCACTCATATGTGGAATTTAAGAAAACAGATGAACACATGGGAAGGGGGAGGAAGAGAAGAGAGGGAAACAAACCACAAGAGACTCTTAACAATAGAGAATAAACTGAGGGTTGATGGAGGGGGGGTGGGTTGGTGATGGGCTACATGGGTGATGGCTATTAAAAATGGCACTTGTGATGAGTACTTAGTGTTGTACATAAGTGATGAATCACTGAATTCTACTCCTGAAAGAAATATTGCACTGTATGTTAACTAACTAAAATTTAAATTAAAAAATCTAATTCAAACTGAAAACACAAAAACAAACAAAAACTTCCAGGACCCTGATATGTCTCTCTTGTATAAGAAATTTAAGAAAATGAAAATAAGTCAAGGAGAGTTCAAAGATGGATGCTTAGCAATGAATGACTATTTTTCACAGAGTTTAAAGAGAACACTGAACATAAGACTTAGAATTTGATCTAGATTTCCTTAAGAAAAAGTGGGAAGAAATAAAAGTTGCCAGGGAAAAAAGAAAACCAAATATTATAGAGAAAAATGGCTGTGACAACAAAATGAATCACACTAACTATGACATATCAGTATAACAATGTGGGAATTCTGTATCTTGAAGCCAAAAGTCAGCTACATCTTTGAGGAGATGATAAATTTATTTTGAGTAATAGTTTGAAGGTTAATTCTAAACTGCTGAAAAACTTGACCCAAAGAATAATATTTGATGGCAATCTGGATTACTCTGATTGCATGCTAATAATATCCTTGACACAACCTTATTAAACATAGGAAATTACATAAAGATATAAAAATGCATTGTTGACAAACTTGCAGATGACACAAATCTGGGAGAAGTAACTAAAATGTGGCGTGATGTAATTATGAGGCAGCTATGCTCAACAATCTGAGGTGAGGGATTGATAAAGAAAGAACTGTAATAGATATAAAAGGAAATAACAAAGTGTATGATATTCAGGAGATTAAATATACCAGCTCTTTCTCACCAAACAGAATTTTTGCTGAGACTTGAGAGAAAATTGTTCTGAGGGATTTTTAATAGTACTCCCAACATCATTTTTGCACAGATGCAGTAAGTTTTATATAAAATGATATATTTTGTATGA
This sequence comes from Puma concolor, assembly GCF_028749965.1. Classification (NCBI taxonomy): domain Eukaryota; kingdom Metazoa; phylum Chordata; class Mammalia; order Carnivora; family Felidae; genus Puma; species Puma concolor. Next base: position 132,542,839 of record NC_141674.1, read on the forward strand.
TGTTTCTGAAATGAATGGCAAATTACTGAGGCAAAAGTCAAAAGAGACTTTGATATCATTTCTCAAACTGGTCTGTTGACTGTGATTAGACAACACATAATCAAGGTTCTGGCTTTTGGAAAGAATTTGGAGTGTAGTAACAATTCTTCATTGCATATTAAGAATAGATTTAGGTGATATAAACATTCAACTGGACAATGGGTAGGTAAAAAGTCATCAAAATTGTCACCAAAACAGGAGAGATGACCAAATGCATACCAACCATAATTCTGTGCCTTATCTCTCCAATAATGGATAAATAATTCCCTTTTGGTAAATGGGTCATGCATGTGGAACTCAAATGAAGATAGAAAAGATTCCAAATACAATCATCTAGGTAACATGTTTGAGGTAAAAAAAACAAAATACCTGGATTTCACACTACATTTACTCAGTGTGATCTTACTGTAATTTGGTAGGGAAGAGGAAGAAATAAAGAAGTAATAAGCTTCAAAGAAAAGGTATGAGAAAAGATAAAAAATGGAGAGATAGGAGAAAAAAACAGGAATGGTGATGGTGGAGGAGACGTAAACTAAAGTTAAATTTCCTGATAAAAGTAAGGAAAACTTCATCTTACTCTATTCAGAATGAAAATTTCATCTTACTCAAAAGGTTGATAAAGGAAATTGAGCTTTGTAGGTGTATGAATTAATGATATTTATGAATCACTGTATAAGTATATTTTGTAATACAGTAAAATCTGTTGGGTTGGAAACAAATACACAGAAAGCTGAGATTTTCTTCTTTTCCAATGCAAATTAACAGACTGGCTAAATTAGTAACAGTGATCCAAATTTTCTTCCACCAGAGATTTGAGTAAACTTCCTTTCTTATATTTTGAAAATAATTTAGATTTAATAAATAAATCAATTTTCTATGAGATTTATATATCTATAGGAGAAAATATTTTATTGAAAACATTATTTTAATTGAAACTACCACTTTGAAACACCCTCAACAGTAAACTGAAACCTTTGTGAACTACATATGCATTCTTGGTATTGTATAATTTCCCTTCTTTTAGGCATTGAAACTAACTCGGATGAAAACTGATGATTATGAAAAAAAGATTTAGATTGCAAATTGTGTAATCAAAATTATACTTCATTGACATTATTATATAGGCTATATTCAGATTCTTTCCATTTGCATATGGTAAAGATCCTATGTAGGAGAAAATAATCTTACAAATAATACTATCCAAGCCAATAAATTTAAGTATAGAAACAGCCTCAGAGAGCTTGTCCAAGTCTTGTCCAACTCACGGTGTCTTGTCTAAGTCACAGTGCTGGTAGATGACAAAACTAAGGGAAGGCACAGGCTCCCTGATACTTGGAGTTGGAATAACGTAGAGATATGCTCCCTGTGGCCAGACACCTTAATACTCAAATACATACTTACCAACTTATTAGCTTGGGCATTGACCTTACCTTTATGACTCTCTGTTTCCACATCTATTAAATGGGAACAATGATAATAATAACAACCATAATAATAATAACATCAATGTTACCTAATATAAAGGTTTTTCTGAGAATTACAAGAAAGTGACTGACACATCTTCACATCTTAGGGCCTCAGTTAAATTTAATGATCTCATCTTCTCTTCCTATTATTCCAACTTCCACTTTTCTACCATTTCTGATAGTGGCCAGAAATGAATTTTATAAATTAGTTCAAGACTGTATGTTACCAATTAAAATGATGAAAAAACAAACCTGAATATAGGTAAAGAACCTGGAAATATAATAAAAATACATTTAGAAAAGCTTTCAGGCATCAGAATGTCACAAATATGTTGGTTACCCTTGCTTATTTGAAAACCAAACCTCATCTTCCTTTAGCACACATCTTTAGCTAAGACCTTCCTTTAATACAGGCCTTCCACCCAGGCACCAAGGTCTGATGACAAAATGAAAGGAGAATAATATAATCCAGTTCTTCCAGAAGAGTTCATCCTGTCTTCTGCAGAAATGATCTTCACTGGAAATTCTTCAAAAATCCATCAAAGAAAATTCAACTCTAAAAGTTTCTCAATGGTTTCTTCACAAGTCTAATTGCATTGGTTGTAGCTAACTTCTGAGTCAGTTCATAATGTTCTAGACTTGAAATATGTATATATAGAACCCTCTCTTTGAGTTCTCATATGGGCTACTGCTCAAATGGACTATTGCTCACCGAGAAAATGAAAAGAGAAACATATACAAATGAACAAGTATAGTATATTGCAGAAAACATGTAACCAAATGCAAGTAAATCTACCAAATCTAATCTAAATATTTTAGATGCAAACAGTATTTTCTCTCCCTATTCCTGAATTGGTATGGGTACTTTATTGCCTCAGTGTCTGAGAACAGATTTGTTTTCAGGAGGAGAAGAAATTTCACTGACACAGCACCAATCTTGCAAAAGACATAATGTAAACCATTTTGAGAAGGTAATTTTACTTAATCCTTTTAATAATCTTATGATAGATATTGCTCACTTTACATATAAGAAAACTGAAGGTTATGGGGGTTTACACAGTTAATATTGTGTGGCCCGTAAATCATTAGGCCAAATTATTTGCTGTTCTTTACATTCTGTCATAACTACTAGTGTGGTATCTACATAATTATTCAAATGAGTATTCTGATGATTTCTCATCCTTTTAGATTTTGTAAATTTAATGAACTAGATGATTTTCAAATCTTTGATGAAGTATACTTATGATATAGAACAATGGCAGAATATTCAAAGTCTGAAAAATATATTATCTTACATTGCAACAAACAGTTAAGAGAATATTAGGAAGCATGAATGTTTTAATATATACTATATACTGACAAATACCATAATAAAAAGGGTTTTTAAAAAAGCCCTATAGGTGATATTGGCAGCAAGTATAATAATAGTATATTGGTTACATCATTTTAGCTTTAGAGAAAGATACATTTAATGCACTTACACAAACAAATGCAATCACACATTCTATCATTTTTAGACCTAAAATATTGGGTTGACATCTCCAAGGTCAGGACAGATCTGAACTGAGGTTTCCAATAGGAAATCTGCCGCTGTGAACCTTTGTTGTTGCCTGCTAAAATGTAACACTTACCTAGGAAGGCATTAGTTCGATAAGTTTACCTCTCCCTGACATGTAACTAGACAGGCAAAGATACTAATTTTTACTCTAAACTAAAAGCATCTAAAGAAGGCACTTGCATATACCATTAAGAAATATTTTCAAAGGAAAAGGACATTTCTTAAAACTATTTGTATTCACTTGGTACATATTCACATGCCAGGGACCACGCTAGTTAGGGTGTCATTTGCAGAACTATTTGTTCCACGGTAGGCAAAATATCATCTCCATTAAGTTAATCTTTTCCAGAAAATTTGCAATGCTGTCTTCCGTTTATTGATAAAAACAGAATCCTGTTTCTAATGGAATTTAAGTCCAGTGAGTTTTTTAATCCTTTGGAAAAATAGCTCATATTTTGCCCTAAGTACTCTCCAGTGCCTGTCTTTCTTTCACTGTTAACTATAGAAACCCACATTACTTCTGTACTCAAGATTTGGAATATTTTGCTTTTATCCCTAAAGTCCATTAAACCATACTGATTTAGTTTCAGCTTCTTTTATTTCCACAACTAAGTTCCTGGCTCAGAGCCTTACATAATAAAATTAAAAAAATACTATTATCCTTATTATTCATATCTCACAGTTTAAATAACCAACATTTTCAAAAAGTCAACTGCACATAGCTGTGACATCAAAACGTGCCCTGAGTGAGGCAATGCCTATGTGGAAAAGAGGTGGATTCGCATCAAAGAACAAAAACGGGATGTTTCCATACCTCACTTAACCAGAGCTTCTCTGCCCTCTTTCCTAAATCCTGGCCTGGGTGCTGAACAGAAGCTGAGATCCAGATTCCCCTAAGTGCCCCCAGATTCTGGCCCCACCCGTTTGTAACTCTCTTGTCTTTCACCACACTCTCCCCTAGTCTTTAATGGATGGAGGCAGCAGCTGCCCTGAGACAATAAATTACTTTAGGAGACCTTGGTGCAGTTATCATAGTTGCAAATTCAGATTTGGCTGGTGGCCCTTCACCATAGACACTAATTCATTGGCCCCCAAAAGCCTATGGACTCCTATATGACATATTTGATTTGCACCAGGGCTGAATTTGTCTCCTTTTGTGTGGAGAATCACCACTCTTAGTATCTTTCTCATGAAGATAAATATCCAGATTTTAAAATAACTCATCCCAACCTGACCTTGCATGTGGGCCAAGTAAATATAAAATATAGACATGCTTAGCAAACTCAACATTATTTCACATCACTGCTACTCAGAGAGACATTTCTGTGTACTAAATACGGGGCAAAAGAGTGTATACAGGATGACCATCCTCAAAAATAACATGAAAGGAGAAAGTGTCCAAGTACTGGTGACATAGTTTACCTACAAGCTTTATAATTTAACATAAGTATAGAGTCATGTGTGGCATATTCTTAGAAAATTATCACCCTAGGGATCTACAGTAAATAGAATGCCGTAGTCATCTCATCTATAGTCTCCCTTCTTAAATAGTTCCAAAAGTCTCTTGAAAACTCCCTATCCACATGTATATTACAGCAATGAGAATTATGATACAAGAGCTTAAACACCTGTTCTCTAAGTACCTATACCTGATGAATAAAATGTGTATACCTTCTTTTTTTTTTTTATTTTTAAAAAAAAATTTTTTTTTCAACGTTTTATTTATTTTTGGGACAGAGAGAGACAGAGCATGAACGGGCAAGGGGCAGAGAGAGAGGGAGACACAGAATCGGAAACGGGCCCCAGGCTCCAAGCCATCAGCCCAGAGCCTAACGCGGGGCTCGAACTCACGGACCGTGAGATCGTGACCTGGCTGAAGTCGGACGCTTAACCGACTGCGCCACCCAGGCGCCCCGTGTATACCTTCTTATAGACCAAAATGGTTAGATACTATTCAGGTTCTATTGGAATAAAGTCACAATGTGTTAACAATTCTGTCCCTGCTTAGAACTATATTCAATGTCTCTGTTACTCCAGAATTATTACTGATGCCAACTACTCTGTATATGTGGTAGTACTTGAACTAAGCCTTAATAAGGTGGTAAAGCCCTTGGGAAATAAAATCTTATTAAAATAGTAGATTATGACTCAGTGAGACACTGGGGTACAGAAGTCAGGGGAGAGCAAATAAAGCAAAGCACTGAATGTTTATCAAAGAGGTTGGGCTTCATATAGAAACAAACATTGTCTGATTTGAATAACAGGTACCAGATTTACCCTACCACCTGAAAGAACTGAAACAAAAACAAAACAAAAACAAAAACGATAAGATATATGAAACAATGGTTATCAACACATTAGACATCAGACAACAAAGAACAGTGATCTCTGAGAGTTAAAAAAAAAAAAAAAAACAACAACATGAGGTGAAGTGAGCCTTAACATTGCTGGGCCTTAGTGTTTTGAAGAGTTTCCAGGCTACAACATGGGTAGAGGAAAGTTAGGCAAAGTCCACGGGACTCCATGAGTTGACAAGACTAAACTGAGAGTCCAAGGAAACCATCACAGTTCTCAAAGCACTAATGGAGAAGAGAATGCTGCATAGAATGGGAACCACACAGGGGCTCAGTTGGTTAAGTGGCTGACTTTGGTTCAGGTCATGATCTCACAGCCAGTGAGTTCGAACCCCCGTGGGGTTCTGTGCTGACAGCTCAGAGACTGGAGCCTCTTTCAGATTCTGTGTCTCCCTCTCTCTCTGGCCCTGCCCCAATCACACTGTTTCTGTCTCTCAAAAATGATTAAACATTAAAAAAATTAAAAAAAAAACAAAAAAGAATGTGAACCACATAGATTTGCAGAGGATTTTTCTTGCATACACAGCAGAAATCAATCAGGGTACATGTGTAGACTACCAGATACTAGCAAAAAAGTCAGCTGAAAAGATAAAGCAAACAGTATCTGAGACTTGAACAGGACCTGGAATAGTGCCTGTCCCCACTAGTCAGACTGGACAATTTTATAACACACAGAATACTGACTTGAGTATTCAGAATTATATTGCCCAAGTAGTGATTAGTTAGTCCTGAGAAAAACAAAAACAAAAACACTGCTCTGGTTCCATCTAACAAATCTTAAAAGCTCAATCTCAATAAATAAAATTGTTTCAAATAATTTAAAAGCACTGCAAAACAAACTTCAAAAATATTTATAGCAATACAAAAAAAAAAAATCTGGCACCTAACAAAATAAAAGGGCTAGCAGAAATACGAAAAAAAGGGACAGAAAACACATTAAAATACAGTAAAAAAGAAAAAGAAGCACAAATTGTGCAAGTAGAAAATACATAATAAGATCATAAGAAATGAGAAAGAAAAGAATTTCTAACTATGTGAGGTGGTGGATAATTAGACTTATCCTGATGAACAGTTTACAATTTTGATGTAAATAAGCATCAAGCCATTATGTTGTACACCTTAACCTAATACAATGTTATATGTCATTTCTATCTCAATAAAACTGAAGGAAAAAAATAAAACAATGCTCAAGAAATAAACTTACCTCTGGTCTCAACACTGGCATTTGAGTAAGTGTGGGGAAGACACAAACAAGGAAAGTTAAGGAATTTTGTAGGAATCTCAATAGTTTAATGATTTAATAAATTTGATATAGCCAGAAAAGATCATGGGAGTTTGGAAGAGTGACAGGGATATATATCATGGGTTGTGAATTAGTTATGGGGCTCTTCGAATGAAGGAATACCAAACCTCGTAAACATAAGGGGAAAAGGAATAGAGAAAATATTCTGATATATTGGGCAGCTTGTAGAATCTAAAAGTAGAATCAAAGAGAGACTTCTTGTTCTAGCACCTAGTTGGATCGGATAGCGTATCTCACCACAAACACCTTGATAAGCTGGGTACAATTAAACAGGCATCCTTGAAAATTCATGAGTACCCAAATTGAGGGACATTGTACAAAAATACCTCGCTAGTAATCTTCAAACTATCAAAGTCATTGAAAACAAGTGAAGATGGAAACACTGTCACAGATCAAGGAAGCAAGGAGAGAGATGACTAAATGTAATGTGGGATCCTAGAACAGAAAAAAATATATATGTATTAGTGGAAAATCTAGTGAATACAGTTTGGAGTTTAGTTAATAAAAAAAAATAAAAAAAAATTCAAACTCAGACCTGTTCATAATATAAATGTAAATGGTCTTAAAACTCCAATTACCAACTTGGAAAAAAATTCCAATTGTGTGTATTCCCAACTCTATGCAAACTGTAAGAAATAAACTTTAAATATAAAGTCACAAGTAGGTTAGAAGTAAAAGGATGGAAAAAAAGATACAGCATGCTAATAATAAAACCAGAGAAACCTAGAGAGGCTGTAATAATATCAAAGTACATTTCATAGCAAAGAATATTACTCATGATAAAGCACGTTATTTCCTAATGACATAAAGTTCAGTTCATCAAGAGAAACCTAAGTTCTAAATCACCAACAGCAAAATTTCACAATACATGAAGCAAAACTGGTAAAATTGCAAAGAGAATTAGACAAATGCACAGTAACAGAAATTTTTATCCTCATCTCACAATAATTGATCGAATAAATATACAAAAATTAGTAAGGATAAAGGAGACTTAAAGAGCATTATCAACCAACTTGATCTAAGGAAATGTATAGAGCACTTCACCCAACAGCAAAATATACTTTCTTTTCAAAGGCTTAAGGAATCTTTATCAAAATAGACCCAATCCTCGACAATGAAAGTATCTATATAAAACACTTATGTTAGAAAAGAAGAAAGTTCTCAATACAGTGACCTCAGCTTCCACAATGAACTAGAATAAGGAGAGTAAATTGAACCCAAAGTAAGGGGAAGAAGAGAATGAAAAGACAAGGCATAGACTATGAGAAAATATTTGCAAAATATTTATCTGAAAAATAACTTGGACCTAGAATATATAAGAACTTGCAAAATTCAGTAATATAAAAAAACTATCCAATAAAAAATGGGAACATGACTTAAGTAGATACTTCACTAAGGAAGATATATAGATAGCAAATAGGCATATGAAATGATGTTCAATATCATTAGTCATAAATGGAATGCGAATTAAAACCACGATTAAAGATGATTGCACATCTACTAGAATGGCTAAAATTTAAAAGTATCAAGTATTGGCAAGAATGCAGAGGAACTGGAATTCTCCAACACTGCTTGTGGGAACATGAAATGGTACGTTGGAAAAAGAGTTTCATATTTTCTTAAAAAGTTAACATGCACTTACATGATCTAGCCTTCAGTTCCTAGAGAAGAGAAAGCATGTGTTCATAAAAAGACTAATACATGAATGTTCATAACAGCCTGATTTGCAATAGTCTAAATAGTCTAAAGTTGACTTGAAACAACCCTAATGATCATCCATGAGTAAATGAATACAAAAATTGTGGTATATCCATACAGTAATATGCTTTTAAGCAATACAAAGGAATAAACATCTGATACCACCATCAGCATGGATAATCTCGAAGTAATTAAGCTGAGTGAAAAAGCCAGGGAAAATGTATGCAAACTACATGACTCTAGGTTTATCTAAATGCACACTAATCTATAGTGACTGAAAGCAATAAGTGGTTTCCTGGGGAGACAAGGATACAGGAAGTGCTGAGAGGGAGAGACATTGCAAAGGAAAACAAATAAATTCCCAAGAGTGAAAAATATGTTTGTTATTTTAATTGTGATGATGGTTTCATGACATACACACTTGCCAAAATTTATTAGATTTATATATTTTAAAAATATATAGATTATTGTTTGCCAATTGTATTTTAATAAAGCTGTTAGAGAAACAAACAGGGCTCACAGGGGAGTATAGTGCATATACAAAATTGTCATTCTAACACTGTGTGGAAATGATGTAACAAAGATGTAAAGATTCATACCAGTCATACTCTCTTTAACATTTGTTATTATATTTCCTATTAATCTGTTAAGTCATGAACTCTTTGTTAACTCTAATGATGTTTTATTTTTTCTTCTCTCCTGACAAGAAATGCAAGCATTCACAGAACCATTTCATCGTATCATAAAATTTTATAGTATTTATTTAAATCTTTTGTTCCCTTCCATCTCCACTACAGAATAAATAATTGAGTGTTTGAAGCTATGTCAGTGCTAAGTATTTGGCAAAAAATGCTGAAAAAAGGGGGAAAAATAATTTTGAGGGACTAAAGTACTTATATACTTAATAGGTACTTATATACCTACTGGGTGCTTACAAACCTTTATTTCTTTAAACCCTCTCGTCAGCTTTCCCAGGACAAAATTATCGCCATTTACAAATGAGGAAATAATAGATACCTAAAGAAATCTACCCAATTAATAAATGCTGAAATCAAGAATGGAGCTTTACTACTAGTTGTCCAGAGTTAATAGGGTCTTTTCATGAAGTGGTCAATTGTACTGCCATAGCCCACTTTTCTTCCTAGAAATGGGGAGGTATATCTCATTTGTGTAAGTTTGACATGCAGCGGTTTTTTAGATTGAAACCTCCTTACAATTTAACTCAATTTTGCCTACAAATCAAGTCCAATCTATTGAATTGATCAAGAGAAAAAGCAGTACTTACATAAAAATGAAATAAAATACAGATAAATTTAAAGAAAGGAAACTAGAGTCCCAATGTCCAGATTTAGAAGAGAAATATATTTGTCTGAACCAAAAAAATTCTGTTTTTTTTTTAATTTCCTTTCTTCACTCATTCTTCAAACATTTATTTGTGCCAGATTCTGTACTATGTACTAGGTATATATTAGGGAATTATAAGATATATAGATCCAATCCTTTTGGAACTTAAAATTTGTCAAGAGAGACAGTAGATTTCATTATAACGTATTAAAAAAACAACAACATGGAAGCAGTTCATAAATATGACACTGAAAATCTGGTAGAATGTATGTGAAATCTCTAAGCTAGGGTTCATATAAATTGGCCACAGATCAACGGTGTGAACACTGTGGTTTTATTTGCTTTCAATCAAACACAGTATTAGAATACAAAAGCAGGTATATACAATGGGGAACAGGGGATACACAGCACTTAAAAATGCTGCATTCTGTTTCATAGATCATAACCAAAACATAGATGTGGGAAGGTTTCAGGGGAGAAATAAACAGCTGATTAATAGAACAGAAAATAGAACCCATGTAGAGAGATAAAAGAAAATGGAATTATTTGGCCTGGAGAAGGATGTGAAAGAATTTAATTTGAGAGTCCCTAAACAAAGGAATTTTACACAAAGGATAGTGTTAGGATATTCAAAATTTCTATTGGAAAAGACAAAAAGAAAAAACAAAAAACAGACTTTATAGTATGAGGATTTTGTCTAGACATAAAGGAATGTTTGGTTGGCTTGTTTACTTAGATTAGGGATGGTAGATGTGGCCCTACTTTAACCACATGACCTCTAATGACCCTTTTTCAACCAGAGGTTCCATTATAACAATACATGGGCTTTAGATGGAACTGAGTGGACTTGATATTTTCAGCTCCATTCTTTATTGTGGTTTAGAAATGAATTCTGTGTTAATTCAGCAACATGTTTAGTGAACACTTTCCATCTGTCCATAAGATGTTGAAAATTACTAAGTCACAGCATTGAGCCAAGAAATGAAACCAAGTGGATGGATAATTTTGCACTATGAAGAGGTAGTAAATTATAACTGTGAAAAACAAATAGCATGAAAAAAGTTCTGGAATTTAAGGCTGGCATTGTCATCCCCATACCCCATACTGCTAAGTCTTGGATGATAATCATACCTTTAGTCAAGACTCACATATAATTACATTTGGTTGAACTATTCCAAGCTAGAGATTTTAACATGCTCATTTCTTGCACCTGTTTCAGTGCCAACAAATACAGCATTTAGTGCCAAGACTTAACTGTATCTTCCAAAAAAGAATCTGGACAATTTATGCCCAGTAGTCAATTACAAAGTTTTATAAAATTAGAAAAAAAATGCTTTTTTATTAAAGTTTTCAAAAAAATCAGAACAAAACAGTATTAATGACCTTCACTTGTGCATAGTAAAAATTTTTGAAAGCATACTGAGTGATATTAATATGAATAATTGCTTTCTTCTCGATAGCTACTTTTATTTTAACCAATTTAATATATATATTAATACACTATATAGTTTATATATTATAATTATATAGTATATATTGTATATAGTATATTAACGATGATATATAGTGCCATATATATATATATATATATATATATATAGTTATTGGAAAACCTTTAGGAAGGAGCAAATAGTTTGATTTTTAGATCATGCTTATTCATTCAGTTCATCAAGAAGAGGATGATGTTGTCAAATGTGTGGTGTACTTGTCATAGATGTAAGCACCAGATAGCTCAAACAATATATGAACACAGTGTTATATAGTATGGAATGGCTGATGAGAAAGTTATCCTCTGTTCAAATTTCTTTCATTTTTCCTAAATGCTTCATTATGAAAGTTTGGTCATGCAATGATAGGGCTTCTGTGACACTCAATAATCTCTCTTTTTAACAAAGAGAGAGTTGGATTTTGATATGCCAGCATCAAACCAGAATGGACTCAAACCAGAATTTAATGCCACTGTTTGTTCTCGTTGTACTTATTTTTATTATGACTTTTATGGCAAGCCAGTAGATTTCCATTTGGGGTCATGAACAATGGTTTGTCCTTCTAGGAAGGTTTTTTTTTTTTTTATCATGTTTTTTATCATGTTTAGAATAGACATTAAAGAAAGGTGATAATAAAAAACAGACTGATTTTTAGTTGGTTTATTATAGCTTTCAAATTGTCTATAGATAAAGCATCCTTTTATTGCCACTTCAATGATAAGTTCCTTTAAAAAGCTATTTAAGGGGCGTCTGGATGCTGCGTGGCTTAGTTGGTTGAATGTCTGACCCTTGATTTTGTCTCAGGTCATGAACCTAGGGTCATGGGATCAAGTCCTGTATCTGGCTCCTTTCTGAGTGTGGATTCTCTCTCTCTCTCCCTCTGCCCCCTTCCCCTTCCCTGTCTCATGTTCTCTCCCCACTCTATCTAAAAACAAAACAAAACAATACCTAAATCTATTTAAGTATGTATTCTGATAAGTTTCCATTCCAACTTATTTAAGATTATTTGTATCTGTGTCCTAATTCCTTGCCTTATTATAAAGTTAGGGCAGATTAAGGAAGCTCAATTGAGTAATAGTTAAGTATGTGGGTCTGGATCCAGATCCTATGGGTTCAAATATCTGCTCAACAGCTTTCTACCTGGTTGACTTGGGTAAAATAATTATTTGCATCTTCTGAGTCTTATAGCCTTACCCAAAAATAAAAATAATAATAGTATGTTTTGCATAGGATTGGTGTGAGGATTAAATGATATAATATACATAAAGCTTAGTATAATGCCTAGCACATAATAATCTTTCAAAACTATTAATTATCCCTATTAGACTTCTTTGAATTCCCCGAGTCTCTAATATGGCTGCTTAGTTAACATATTTAATACGTGTTTATTAATTTTTAAAATAAATGAATATTATAAAGATACAAAAACTAAGCTTAATTATATAAGCAAAATATTAAAAACAAAAAAAACAACAAATTGTGCCCAAAGTATGTTGTAGGAAAACTAATTGTATGCAAAGATTTTAGCTTTCCTCTGCAAAGAATAAGAAATATTGATATGAGAACCCCTTATTCAACTTTTTGCATAATTTTCAAATTTCTTATTGGTAATACACACACCTATTGGAAATATCTCTTGGTAATACCAATATTTTACATATTTCCAATACTAATTTTAAGATGTGTTATATGTATATATATACATATACATGTATATACATGTATATATCTCAAGCAGGCTCTGTACTGTCAGCTTGGAGTCCGATTGGGGGCTCGGACTCATGAAACCCTGAAATCATGACTTGAGCCGAAACCAAGAGTCGGACGCTTAACTGACTGAGCCACCCGGGTGCCCCAGACTCTTAACTATAGAGAACAAACTGATGGTTACTAAACGGGAGATGGATGGGAGGATGAGTGACCTAGGTGATGGGGACTAAGAAATGCACTTGTGATGAGCACTGAGTGATATATGGAATTGTTGAATCACTAGATTGTACACCTGAAACTAACATAACACTGTATGCTAACTATTCTGGAATTAAAATATTTTAAAATCTAAGCTGCAATTACTTTTATTAAGATATTACAAAGTAAACATGATAAATTCTGAAAGAAATACATGTATATATTTGCTTATATTTTAGGTGAATGATTCTCAATTATTTTCTCTTTGATTCAATGAAATAAATGTCCTTTATTGAAAAAGAATGGAATGAACTGTTAGAGTTCTAGGTTCATAAAATGTTTCATTATTCCTAAAGGTACTTTCCTATGCCTATATGATTCCCTGATAGTTAGCCACAGAAATTTTTACTGGTCAGTGTGTGTTTATATCAAGAATATTGTGGTTTTAAACACTACAAGGACCAGACTAAAGATGCAAGCAGTTGTTCCAAAGGATTCTCTTCGTAAAGCAGTAATTATCAAGGCACTAGGTTTATGCTAATTATAAGAACTCTGTGTTTATCCAAAGAACTTCTAGGATAGGTATTTATGAAGGAATAAAACATTCTACCACCTATAGAGAATTTCTAGAAACAGATAGAAATACATATATGAGACATCTTTCTGTTATATTGATAGAGTTAACTAACACAGCTGTATGATCCTTTTATAGTGAAACCATAATTAATTGGCATTAAGTAATACATTGAATTTTCTGAGAATGTTTTATTTTTAGGATTCAGAAGAATCCTAATTACAAAGAAGACTAAAATATAAAGAGACTCTATATTTGGTCTTAAAAAACGTAATCTAGTAAGGTATTCAGAATGGGGGATCTGAAGGCATATATACTAAGTCATGTAAGAGATTTCTGCCAGTAATATCACCAAGAAGGTGACAGAAGAAATTAAATTAAGACCTTAGAAATGTCTTCAAAAAGTTGAAACAGGTTAGATGTCATTCTTCCAATAGCTTGTTTAATTACAATTTTATGGTAAATATTTTATAACATTTAAACATATGTTTCCTGGGGTGCTTGGGTGGCTTAGTCGGTTGGGTGTCCGACTTCAGCTCAGGTCATGATCTCACGGTTTGTGGATTTGAGCCCCGCATCGGGCTCTGTGTTGACAGCTCAGAGCCTGGAGCCTGTTTCAGATTCTGTGTCTCTTTCTCTCTCTGCCCTCCCCCACTTGTGCTCTGTCTCTCAAAAATAAATAAATGTAAAAATAAATAAATAAACAAAAAATAAAAATATGTTCCCAGCATTCTGATATGGAATTTTTATTTAGTCTTCTACTCACCATTAAATACTTAACACACCCAATAATTGTTAACACACTCAGCTCCTGAGGCATTGATCTTAATGAAGTAAAACAAATTACCATACGTTTGTTTTAAATTTGATATTAGCATTTATAACAAAATGTTAATGCTAAATTCTATTGTTAAGGTACCATTGCACATATATAAATATTTTGTAACTTCCTTTAAGATTGTATATTAACACATGAACTTAAATGTAGAGATCTTACTGCTTGAGTACAACATATAATTCACATAATCCAAATACTATTAATTAAAAATATGTTTGAAAACATATTAGATTTATTTGAAGGTCAATAAATGGTATCAGTTTTGATTTCTTCTCCTTTTTCTCAAATATCAACCAAAATCCAGTAAGTATATCAAAATAGGAAACATGTATACATGGGAGGTTTGCCACCTTCTTAGAACACAGAATTGTGAAGAATATAATCATATGGATAAGATGATCTATAAGGTAAGAAACCTCAGATTACAGGGTAGATCTGCTGTCTATTTCTCTAGCTCTTAAATACTGTTTAAGCTACTTCTTCCTTAGGTCAAAGGAAACTCATTATGAATAATTTATTTATATTATTTTTATAATCTCTCTCAAGATTTTTGGATTAGAGAAATAGAAATATTAATTATAAGGTTAAAATTTTAAAGGACAGCAAAAATAAGTAATAATTTGCTCTGACATCTATAACCCAGCAAGAGGTAATAGAGTTCATTATCTCAAACTACATCCTACATCACCTCTCTCTCTACTCCTGTTATTTCCCACATGAACAATGACTAAGGAACCATAATAAATAGGGCCCTAATGACATAGGGCATAATAAATAGTGCCCTAATGACAGGCAAACTCCAGTCCAGAGCCTTGCATCCCAGGCATTGAATCTAAGACAGATAGGGGCATAAGTATGACTATCAGAATCATCATCTATACATCTGTCCACAAAGATTACAAAGCCAAATGGTACGATTATAACTCTACAATAGGTCTTTTACTCTCCTTAATATATTATGTCCTGAAATGTTAATGGATGAAAAGGATACTCATTTTGCAAGCAAAATCTGATACCATTTGGATCCTCAAACTGATTTTAACATAGAAACATAAATCTAAGTTTTCTTTACCAGTCGGTCATTTTACTTTTATTATCAATATGTTCCTAAATGAAATGACAGGGTTTTTTAAAATAGTTATTTAAAATTCTAGGGGCGCCTGGGTGGCGCAGTCGGTTAAGCGTCCGACTTCAGCCAGGTCACGATCTCGCGGTCCGTGAGTTCGAGCCCCGCATCAGGCTCTGGGCTGATGGCTCAGAGCCTGGAGCCTGTTTCCGATTCTGTGTCTCCCTCTCTCTCTGCCCCTCCCCCGTTCATGCTCTGTCTCTCTCTGTCCCAAAAATAAATAAACATTAAAAAAAAAAAAAAAAAAAAAAAAATTAAAAATTCTATGTATTTTGAGTCCAGTTGGAAATTAAGGTATCAAGAAACTTAGATATTAAGCTTTACAACCTTTCTAATATATAACATATAGCCCTATGTTTATGTAATATATATTCTTATAAAATATTCAAAAATATTATAAATAAATTCTACTAATTAGAAGTCTAATAAAGATATCATAAATGATGTTTCAGGGTTTCTTACTGCAATTTATGAGTATGGAACAGAAACTGAAGTGGTAACCAAACTACTTTATACACACACCATATTTTCATAGGCTGGTACTCTGAATAAGATGATTGGTCCTCTAACCAGTTGAAAGAAGCTACCACTCCTATTTCTTATAGTGATAAACAATAATATTTTCTACACACAGATGCATTACCTATAGTACTGTATTGAGAAAAAGCACTACAAACTTTAATTCTATTTATTTTCACACACTAATATATAGTATAATCATACAAACATGGCATCAAGTAACATTGAATAACCCCTGAAAATAAATGGTAATAATGTTCTTTAAGGAAATCACCAGTCCAAATGACATTTGAATAGAATCTTATAAACCAAAACAAATGCAAATATTTTGTTGTAAAGGTAGACAAAAAAGGCATTTTTTAAAGTTCTACATTTCTTAAGTATTTTTTATAAAGTGTCTAATGCTTATTTTTCCCACATTCTACTATAAAACTGCAAGTAGGTTTGTGTGCATGTGTGTGTGTGCTATTTTATTTTGCATTTGTAGAAAATCAAATATATTTGGCAAAGGTTGAGGGAAGCAATATAACAAGGATGAAGTTTTTCAAGCAAAAATTTCACAGAATGTTAAATTACTGACTCAACTTCTTTTTAAAAAATATCAACTACACCAACCCAGTTCTTATTAAGCAAATATACAGTCCCTTTCATTACAAACTTAATTATAAACCTCACTGGGCAAAAAGCTATTTCCTTTCATGGCTTTTACAACAGATCAGTATAGAATCTGGAATACGTGGCATGCCTCCTGACTCACTGTGTGGGCTCCTTTTTAGCTTTGTGGAACAAAATTTAAGTTTCACAATTTCCTCTTATTATTGAGAAAGAAAAAAACAAAATAAAATAACATCACCAAATAATTGCATATCCCTTTGGTAGAGAGACAGTCAATGCAAGGAAGTTACTGAAGACAAGTTATAAAAAGACCAAATGTGTTCCTCTTAGACTATTAAAGGATTCACATGTAGGTCATTCATTTCTTCATATAAAAACTAGACAGTAATTTCCTAGTCCTATTCATATAGATAGGCTCCCCTTTCTTTCACTTTCTCATACACAGACACAAGACATGGAAGTCGTATCCATATTGATGTGGGACAAGCCAATACTACTGAGAAGATAAGTGTTACCCTGACCCAAATTTATCTCAAAAAGATGTCAAAATTCCAGGAGAAACATCTAGCATCATGTATATGACACAGTCAACAAAACTCAGGAGCGACTCTACGACACTACAAGTGACTAGTAGCTAGATAGATAAGCGTGAGACAGTTATTTCTGGCTCCTCACAAGATTTGGAGATTTTCAGGAGCACGTGTCTCTGCATGTCTTAGCTCAAGAGTATTCCTGTAATAGCAGAAACTTAAGATCAGTTTGCAGCTTACCAGAAATGGAAACATGGAGGAAGCCAGCCAAGGCTATACTTCAGCAGTGGGTGGTGGGACCAGCACTCCACAGCACAGGTCACAATACAGGTGCAGATCAGACCAATCAGGCAGCAGAGACCAATCAGGCCCCAGAGAAATGGGGTCTTTCGTCCTTCCCACCTGCTAACATAGAGATGTACAATCCCACCCTTCTAAATATCTGAGATACCATGATGCCATGTGTTTGAAAATTTAAATCGGTCTCCCAGCAGCCTCCCTCAATAACAAAGTCCTCCTCCTGCCCCCACACAATAAGCCATGGTCACACAGTATGGAAGAGGGGCTTTAGGGTGTTCACATAATTTGTTTACTAATCAAAATAAAATACCTAATTTGCTGGTCTATATTTAAATTCAGGAAACACTGCTTAAAAACACTAAACAGATGTCTTAACTAAATGCATGGAAGTGCACTATTTTCCAAGATACAGAATTTAGTGCATCACCCTTTCCTGCATATGTGAGCACAGAACTCCACTCCTGCCCCACCATGGATTATATTGAAGTCATGGCACTAACATTTGGTAAATGCTATTTTAAATGTAAGTAAATAAATATTTTGAAAATAACTAAATTCAAATATCAAGAATTATTTTACTGTGGGTATAGCCACCAAAACCAGAACTTCTCTCTTCAAACTCGTTCCAGGGTCTCCATCCAAAGCCTAATATAGACTGTAGGGTACACAGATTTCTGCCCCTGGATATTGTCACAACTGCTTTGAGTAAACTTTCATGCAAGCTGACAATCAGAGCACCTGAGCAGGAAACTGAGACTTCATGGTGTCTATAGCACAGATTGTATGAAAGGTGTTGTGTTTTATTTGCCAATAGATGTGTAATAATTGTAACATGTAAAAAAAACCCTTCAGTATAAAAACATGTGATTCACATTAATACAGTGGAATACTAGAAAATGTTAAGCTTCAATTTCCTATTGAAAATACAATGAAATTTATGTAAGCTTTTAAGATACTATTAACTGTTAGGTATATATTAATAAATACATACAAATATAGTTAAAAAGAACACATGTGAATAATACACAACCACTTCAGCAGAGGGGAAAAAGGGAAGGGGAGAGGATAAAGGAGGGCTTTACATGTTATTGTAGTGATGTCTATGTTTTAAAAGAGATGCCTTAAGAAAAATGTTAAAAATCTATTAAAAATGATAAATTGCTTACCGTGTAACTTTCTGTATAAGTCTGCATGGTAGAAGTATTTTATAATTTAATATTCACTTGCTTTAACTTAAAAAAAAAAACATGTTCCTTATGTTCTTATAACTTAAGTAAACAAATTCAAATTTCCTCAACAGAAATTTAAGTGAAAATAAAAGGACCCACTGATCAGTTCTCTTTTAGTTTGAATGTGTTCAGTATCATGCTGGAAGAACCAGGCTGCACAAAGCACAAAGCTACTGTAGGAAACTCAAGTTCGTCTCATAAGCCCTAGTTAGTGTGATTATAGCTAGCACATTAATTTGAGATAATTAGCCAAGCGGTAGGGAATAAACCAAAACTGCTCAAAAGCCGTAAATGATGCTGAAGCAACTTGAAAGCAAAAATTCTAGACGAGGTGGAGGGTTGCAAGAGAAGAAAGCAAGGAGACATGACCATAGGGAAGAGCAATATGGAAGAACAAACAGTGGATTCCAGAGAGCTGGGGTGTGAGTATGGGGTTGACAAGGAAGGCCCAGATGGAACAACTGATAAAAAGAATGTTATACAGACATCTAGGGAATGGAAAATCTGAACTATAAACTGGGAAGAGAGGACATAATGGAAAGACCTGGATTCTGATATCATCTTATTAGAGTCAAATTGTAGAAAAGTTTCAACTCTAATTACAAAGCAGAGCATGAATCTAGTACAGATTTGTCAAATCCTCAAATCTGCATTACCTTCCTAAAATAGACAATGGCAGGCAGAAGGTAAAGAAAGTTTGAAATTGAAATTTGGAATGAAAATCCTAGGGCTAGTACAATTTGAGGTACTGCATACATTTTGGTCAGGCATTCAAATCTGGTGTTTGTCCAATACTGTAATAACTAATGAACAGCCTTCCAAGAATAGTCAACGTTTATAATTTAATAAAAAAGGTACATATCTACCTTTTCTAAAGCTTATTTTTCTCTGGGCATATAGTAAAGAAAGAGCGAAATACCTTCCAGTGAAAAGATGTAATTTTGTAATAGCCATTAACTCAAAACACAGTTGAACTTGTCTTCCCATGAATATAAGCATAGCACAGATTTAAATCTTTACTTACACAGAAATGGAGCTAAAAGATGTTTTTAAAATATTTATGAATTTAAACCCAAATGTGCCAAATGTAGTTTTTACAGACTCATAAATTTAGTCATCTCAAAAACTTTATGTCATAGGATAGGAAAATATATAATTTAATTTTAAAATTCGTATCTACTCTCACCAAGACTAAACTATTGGAGTAAGACTCCTAAACTATATGTAATTTATATCTACTCAAAGTGATTTGAGGCTTCCTTAAATTCTAGATTACCATAAAATTTTTACACATATTGAATATTAGTTGTTAAATCTGCATTACTCATCAGAACTCAAAAATTACACTGGGCAGAATTCAATAAACATGGTATTCCAGTAAATATAAAAATTAAATAATTTTAAAGATATTTATACATTAAAGGTATTTTAATCCCCTATACTGCATGTGTATTTGGTTTTTTTTTTGCAAGTTATTCTGTAAATTTATTTGTAAGCTTTGTTAGGCTTTTCCACAGTGTCTCAGTGACCCTGTGTCCCTACATTGGTATTGTTTATAAAATTTAAAGAGAAAAAGGGGAGTGTGGGTGGCTCAGTTGGTTAAGTGGCTGACTTGGGTTCAGGTCATGATCTTGTGGTTTGCAAGTTTGAGCCATGCATTAGGCTCTGTGCTGACAGCTCAGAGCCTAGAGCCTGCTTTGGATTCTGTGTCTCCCTCTTTCTCTGCCCCTCCCCTGCTTGTGCTCTCTCTCACTCTTGAAAATAAATAATAAAACATTTTAAAAAAATAAAGAGAAAAAAATGTGTTTCATTTAGGATCTATCAAGGTAGAACACATTACAATGCTAGAACTTTAGAGTTGATAGAAGCCATTTAGATATAAAGCTATAGATAGATATTGCTTCTGAGAAATAAGTTGTTAAGAGCTAGGTGAACTCTAAGAGTAAAGCAGAATCTCCCTCTAAATTTAGCATTGGACCAAGAAAATATAGAAGAAAACTGAAATAAAAATGAGTTACATACAGAGGTTTTGTAACAGAGAACAGGCCAGTCACTCAACAGCACTTCACGCGAATCTACTCTACATCTTGCTGGGCCCTCAACATGAGAAACGTTGAAACTTACCTTCTATTCTAGACAAGTTCTGTTCCCACAAAGGAACACAGGACTCAGATTCAAATAATAAGGCCTTAGCTTGATAGGGTTAATTTTAAGAAGTGTTTTTATTTGCTTGTTTTTTGTTGTTGTTGTTTTTTTGCTTTTCCCTACTCAATGCAAGTATTCTGCAAAAGTGTTAACAGACATAGCAAAAATACACGGCGTTTCTATTTTTATTGAGGACAGAACAAAGGGGAAGGAGCTAGCCTTTTTAGCCCACCAAGAATAAAGATTGAAAAATGGTACACTAAAATGTGATATAGAAGTTTTTTTAATTAAATTAGTGCCTGCCACAATAAAATTTTATAGTGGTCTAAGGCAAATCAGATGGCAACCTTCTCATCTCTTCTCTCCCTCTTACTGTATGTATGTATGTGTTCGTATACTGATCTGGAACTTATGGCAATGACTGTGGCTGGGAGAAGTCTATATAACTTTAAAACAGAAAACATTTAAATATTTTTCTCTTTACACAGAAAGAATGAGGTGGCTTTATAACAAGTCTACAGAGTAGATGCTTTAGTGTGAAAAAACCTTGGATTCAAGTCCCAGTTCCACCACCTGCAAGCCATGACACTTGGGGTAAGTTATATAACCTCCTTGGGATTCATTTACCTCATCAATAAAATAGGGATAGTAAAGGGTGTCTGGGTGGCTCAGTCAGTTAAGAGTCTGACTGTTGATGTTGGCTCAGGTCATGATCTCAGTTTGTGAGATCCAGCTCTGTGTTGGGCCCTGCACTGATAGCACAGGCCCTGCTTGGGATTCTCTCTTTCTCTCTCCCTCTCCCTCTCTGAATCTCTCTCTCTCTCCAGAGCCCTTATCTCTCTCCCCAAATAAATAAACTTTATAAAAAATAGGGATCAGGGCACCTAGATGGCTCTATCAGTTAAGCATCTGACTTTGGCTCAGGTCATGATCTCATGGTTAGTGGGTTTGAGACCCACGTCGGGCTCTGTGCTGATAGCTCAGGGCCTGGAGCCTGCTTCAGATTCCATGTCTCCCTCTCTATCTCTCTGTCCCTCCCCTGCTCATGTTCTGTCTCTCTCTCAAAGATGAATAAATGTTAAAAAATTTTTCAAAAAAAATAGGGGATAGTAGAGAGATTACGTGAGTACATGACTATAAAGCGTTTAACACATATCCTGGGCTATATGGTAAATACCAAATAAATATTAGGCATTACAGTTATTATAATAATTGATAACTATCAGTTTGATTAATATAATCTGTGACAACAGTTAAATAATATCAAAGTAAGGAAGAACAAATTATAGATATTCCATAAAAATATTCATATAGCTAATATAAGTCATTATTCCTTTTCACTTCGGTAAACCAAAAATACACAAGACTAGCCATTAATATAAAAGAAAACTAGCCAAGAATATAAACTAGTCTGTAAAAGAGTTTGATAATTGTTAGGGACAAATCAATAATGACTATACTTCAGGGCTTTGTGAATTGATTATGAAGACCAATTCTACAAAGTGGTAAATGGGGTTTCATGATACTGTGGTAAGTTATTTTGGTTGCATGTTCTGAAGACACAGTCACATGGAAGACAGTATTAGGAAAAACACTTAAAGACACATGATTGTCATTTATTACACATATGTCTCATGAATGTTGTGCAGAAGTGGAATTTCAAAGAACACAATGGGTTTTCATTATTTTCTTTTTTCTCAGAAGAGGTAATTAAGAGCAGTGTGGAATATAGCAGATGCATTTAACCCAATTTTGGCTCTGAAAGTCTTGGACGTCCTATCTTCAATTTGGAAAAACTTTGTCTTTCTTAATCAATTACCAGATTAAATAATTTTTTGCTTCCCCAACAATGCCATGTTTGGTGTATTCACCTACAACATAGCCTTGGTTACTGTTTAATAAATGTTGATAAAATGAATTACACATGACAACTACTCTTCATTTCTGTCTTTCCGCTGACATTTTCTTTTTTTTTTTTTTTTAATTTTTTTTTTTCAACGTTTATTTATTTTTGGGACAGAGAGAGACAGAGCATGAACGGGCGAGGGGCAGAGAGAGAGGGAGACACAGAATCGGAAACAGGCTCCAGGCTCTGAGCCATCAGCCCAGAGCCTGACGCGGAGCTCGAACTCACGGACCGCGAGATCGCGACCTGGCTGAAGTCGGACGCTTAACCGACTGCGCCACCCAGGCGCCCCTCCGCTGACATTTTCAAGATAGAATCGAATGTATTAAACAAAATGAGTATGTTCTCCATTTCTGCAACATTAATTAATAAATAATTCTTATAAATAAAACAACTGATCTTAAGTAAGAAAAAAAGGTTCAGAAACAAATGCCAACTTAGGTGATTGCTGTCATCTACTAAAACAGAAAAGATACTTTTCTTAACTTTCCTTTTATTTCACCATGTTTATGAATGGATAACAATCATTGAATGAATGGAAAACCATATGTATTTAAGCAAAAAAAAAATGAAGTCTAGAACAATAAAAAGGTAATGTCTTGGAGCGCGTGGGTGGCTCAGTCGGTTAAGCGGCCGACTTTGGCTCAGGTTATGATCTCACGGTCCATGAGTTCGAGCCCCGTGTCAGGCTCTGTGCTGACAGCTCAGAGCGTGGAGCCTGTTTCAGATTCTGTGTCTCCCTCTCTCTGACCCTCCCCCATTCATGCTCTGTCTCTCTGTCTCAAAAATAAATAAATGTTAAAAAAATATTTTAAGGTAATGTCTCATTTTTTCTATTCATTAAATGCTAATACCAAGTGCATACTCTAATACAAGATGATGGTTTAGCCTACCTTTTAGATCCATCTTTTTAGAAATAGTTTTGAGTTATATTAAACAATATTACTCTTCTGCCTTACCCTTCTATAGGCAAAAACAGCTAACCTGAGATTGTTGTTATAAAATAGCTAATCTGAGGTTGTCATGACTCTGCGAGCACAGAGACAAAACTTTCTCATGTAAGACTTCAGTTTCATCAGAATTGTGTTCAAACCCCTTTCACTGTGACTATGTCAGATGGTGACACAAATACAATAGGAAAGATCCAGGGTCACAAAACACTCACCACAGTTGGCCTCATCTGATGCGTCCGCACAGTCTGGATCCTCATCACAAACCCACAGCTTGGAAATGCAGTGTTTAGTAGTTTTACATTGGAAATAGTCTGGAGAACAGCTGTTTTCGGCTTAAGAGGAAAAAAATCTATTAAAATGTAGTTTTGAACAAAGACAGACACTTTATCTAAAAAATAATTAGACAAACAAATGTTAAGGATAGTCAACTGGAAATGTAGCATCTTTTAATTAATAAGGCTCTGAAGGTGAAGAGTTTTAACTTTCATTATCTATAATATATTCCAAATGTCCTTTCCAGTATAAATAAATAAAACCTATTTCTGTAATGATACATTTGATAAAAATCAGAATTTTCAGAACCTTACCTTGATTAGATATATTTTGAAATTAATTTTAAAAATAAACAGTTCACAGCCTTTTGGAATAATGTTACCAGATAAATAAGAGTAAGAATTCACACATTCACATTTTTATACATAGAAAACAGACTAAATCAGAAGGTATTAGTGAATAAGGAAATAAAAATCATAAAACTTATCAAACTCTCTACTTGTGTTGAGTTTTTGAGGGAAGAGGAGAACATCTGACTTATACTGTAAACTGCATCACAAATCCTAGTCAGTTTAATGGATCAGCTCCTAGAATGACTAACCATAAAGAACTGGTACTGACTTTATTCTGAATGCACCATCTTAATCAAATTGCTGGGTGACTGCACATTATTTACTGATAAAAGTTTTAGGGGAATAAAATAAAACTTCAGCAAGACAGGAATGTTGACAGCTATTCTGTTGAAACCCTGAAAAACTTGACAGGTACTCTATTGTTCAGATTCTGGTGTGTGTGTGTGTGTGTGTGTGTGTGTGTGTGTGTGTGTGCATGCCTGTGTGCCTATGTGTATATATGTACATAATATAAACTGTTTGTCTTCCATTTAATCTGATTTTTGGTGGGGGATGGAGACAAGGGGCAAAAAGAACAGAAGATATTTTACAATTATTCTTTGGAGTATCTTGTTGAAAGACATTAAATAGAATACTATTTACAGTTTTTAACAAATAGTTTTGTTAGGTTATTTTGCTCATCATACATTCAATATGTATTTTATGGGAAAAAAACAATCTCAATTAATGGACTTGATTTCAAGTAACTAATCAATAGAAGAAAATTATCTGTAGCTTCCTACTGTGGACACACACACACAAAATCAGTTTATGAACAAAACACCACAGTCACCTGTAATGTTGGTTTTGCTGCTTCTCTTAAGGATGATGTGAATGAATGCATGTTGTTTCCTGTTTGCCATAATCTTCAGGTAGTTTTCTAAGTAAAGACCACCATGTTTTAATTTTCTCTATATTCTTTATAGAGAGCTTCTTAAATAACCCATCCCAATAGATACCTATTTGGAGCTATTTGCCCATAATTGGTATTATGCTTTTCTACACTGTGTGGTACTTAATAATAATTTTTAGACCATTTTCAGTTGGGACTCAGAAGTAAGATAAGACAGAACATTTTAAGGTGACTTACGACAGTCCCTTTCATCTTCCTCATCCCCACAGTCATCTTGTCCATTACATCTGAGATTTACCGGGATACATTTTTGGTTCTTTGTACACTTGAACTGACCTGACAGGCAGACATGTGTGTCTAAAAGATAGAACAAAAAAAAATTTGTGCTGAAACCTGTGTCTGAATTTAAATCGGCGCACACATAATCAGCTAAGAATTAGATTTATGTTCCTTAGTTAAGAATTTAATCACCTACCACAGTTGAGTTCATCAGAATTGTCTCCACAGTCATTCTCTCCATCACAGATGAAAGCAGGAAGAGCACAGAGTCCAGTTCCACACTGGAATCTGCCTGGCTGACATTTAAATTCAGCTAGGGAAGAAAACATACAGGTATCATCAAATGCCAATCTTAGCTCATGCCTTCTTAAAAAGAGCTTTTCTGACGTTAAAAATATTTATTATTTCATTAAACATATTCTAGAGCACATTGTGGATGTCTCACACCTAGGTAGCTATTAGATTCAGATTACAGTAAAGCTAAGCTGTGAGCAACTCAGATGACCTCCAGATTACATTTCATAAATTAACAGAAATTAATTCCATAGGATAATGCATTTTGCCATATTTTTGAGTTTATATAAGAAATAATGATGAGGTGCCTGGGTGGCTCAGTCGGTTAAGCATCTGACTTTGGCTCAGGTCATGATCTGACGGTTGGTGAGTTCAAGCCCCTTGTCAGGCTCTGTGCTGACAGCTCAGAGCCTGGAGTCTCCTTTGGATTCTGTGTCTCCTTCTCTCTCTGCCCCTCCCCTTCTCATGCTCTGTCTCTGTCTCTCTCTCTCAAAAATAAATAAACATTAAAAAAAATTTAAAGAAATAATGATTACAATAATCCTAATAATAAAGTGGGATATACTGAGCATCTACTCTGTATTAGACACTGGGCTAGGCCCTTTCACATATAACTACAAATTGAATCTTGTCATAACCTCCTCACCTCCCCATCACCATGACCATTTTATAAATAAGGAAACTAGTTCTCATGGATATTAATTATCACCCAAGGATGTACAAGTTTCAAGTGCCAGACCTGGAATTGAGATCCAGATCTGACTCTGAAGTCTTCTCACAATCTATGTTGCTTGTAATAAAACACTTATCTTTTGACTGATGATCCTAATGTACATTACTAATCACTGACTTTAACATAATTAATATGCTGCTTAGTTGTTCAAATAAGTCAACCAAATACTAATAAGTGATATTTTAAACGTTCTTCGGAACATTAAGTATGCTTTTATATTTACAATTAAAAATTTCCTTAACATTAAAAAATAACTCAATATATGCTTGACTTCTATAGAAGTGAGTTCTGAAATGTTTAATTTAACTCCAATCTGTAACATTTATTAGTTAATTACACTAAGTGTTTAAACTGTGTGATACTTAATTTTCTCACATTCTAAACATGTGAATTTCCTCTATTTCCTGTTGCTTCATATATGATTTTCTTGAATACTCCTTTGCTACCGAACCAAACTTCCCATAAGAAGGGTTACAACTATCAGAGGAGTTTCATGCCTGGGAAATAACTGGGAAGCCATCTGACTTTTAAATATGTCTCTAGAATGGTCTGGAAAATGTAATTACAAACTTATGATGCCAGAGAATTCATGACGCATCACTCTTAAACACATTTATTTAAATAACACTATTGAAGTTTGCAAGTAGGTGAAGCTGGGATTAAGCTTTCCAGTCTTTTCAGGTGAAATTATAGATATTGCCAGCAACCTAGTCCCTGCAAATTTTGATGATGCAGCTATTCACAAATGAATTCTAAACACTCCACAGACTCATGTACATCACTCTCCACCTCACCATAACTCTTAAAATAAAGCTTCATGCCTACAGATGTTCGGTGCTGTTAACCCGTCGACTCCAAGTAAAAGATCATTTACTAAAAGATCACAGAGATAATGTCACCAATAAAAACATGTTGAATTGGTATTTAACCAGGATAAGGATGATGCAGAGACTCTCAGATACCAGATGTCTCTTTGGTTCCCCTCAAAAGACATTAAAAAGTTATATTTGTTCACCATGCAGTCTGAAAGTGTGTAAATGTGAAAAACTTACTATACTAAATCTTTGGTTAATTTTTCATATCAGTATGGTGATAGCATGATATTCCAGTCAAGATTAAAATTGGAACTCAGGAGATGCATATATTTTAGAATGGAAAGCATTGGGTGCCACTGACTGTAACTGTAGGTCATTATGGTGGTATTTCCTTAGAGAACATATTAGTGAATCTGGGCAGGGGAGGTCACCTTAATATGAGGACTGATTTAACATATTCATTCTCCTTTATTTCTATAAATTACAAAGTAAGATGCATTAAATTACCATACTGTAGGAAAATTTACTTTATCACAGGGAAATTAATAACTTCCTTTTAATTAGTAAATCTTGGTTGTTCAGCAATATAATTTCTTGTTTCTTTAATAGTCCTTTTAATTCAATAACTTTAAAAAAGAATAATTCAGGCATAATAGTATACCTATCTCACATAGATATTACTTTCATATATTGCCTATCATAGTGAAAACAAAAACTGTATTAAAAACTCAAAGACCAATGGACATTCCAGAAACATGAAGAGACTATTAGAAAACCAATGACTTCTGTATCTTTTTTCTTTTTCCTTGAATATACAGTTTCTTGCTTTCAAAGATACAAATGAACGATGTGAAACAACTTCAAATGCTTTATACACTTGGTAGTGCCCAAAGAGATGGAATCCATCTCATCTAAGTAACTATCTAGATACCCTAAGTTTAAAACAGTTTTGTAATTATGTGGTGGAAAGTTCTACATCAGAAAGCAACTAGTTTTTACTAAGACAGTTTACTGTCTTTCTTTAGTGCAAGCCTAAGGATCTTGAACTCAATTGTCAAGGCCAAATCATGGCAACTATCCACTGAGATTTGAGGGAATCATGATTGACTAAAAGCCTCTAACTTGACAGGACAGTATTGGAGTGACCCATGGAGTGAACTATAAAAGTCTATCAAGACAAAGTTTATTGTGTGTCCGTTACAACCGAAGTTACCAGTGATACCTAAATGTATATGTATATACATGTGCCCTATATATATATATATATATATATATATATATATATATATACACACACACACACACACACACACACACACATATATACAAACACATGTGCATATATATGTATGTATGTATGTATATGACACCTAACCATGCCAATTACAGTTTGAGTCAAAATATAATTGGTAGTCATTTTAAGGCAACTAATAAGAGCATACTAAATTGCTAAAGAACAAACTAATGATTTATATTGGAAAAATCTCACTTTTAAGGAATTTTCAGTATTTTAATACTGTCAGAAAAATTGAAAGATTAATCCATTAAAGTAAGATTTTAGTTATTGAGTGGAATTCTAAAAACTTGCCCAGGTTTGCTTCTAATTTGGTGACATATGCAGTCAAAATCATGCTGAATGTTACTATACTGATCACTACATGAGTGTAATTATACTACAAGTAAGAAATTTTAAGACAAAACAATAACACAAATTACTGACAGCATCATTCTAAATGCAATAGTTAACGGAGACATACCCAAGATATTTTAACAATTTTTGTTACATTTTTAAAGATTTTGGAAAAGCATCATAGGGAAATATTTAAGGTCTTGCTTTAATTTTCAAGAACTGGGATTTGAGGAACTCTTAATTCTAAATTCCTACATTCACTGATGTACTCACGACAGTCATCAGGTTCGTCAGATCCGTCGCCACAGTCATCCACAGTGTCACATTTCCACCAGAATGGAATACATTTATCAGTTTTGCAACGAAACTTAAAAAAAGAAAAAAAAGAAAATGAAGAAAGGTTGAAGAACCCTATCACCATATACAATAAATATTTAAAAACTCACCAGGGCTAAGCAGCCTAACCTACTCTCTTGATACAAATGTGAACTGTGGTGGTCTTAGAGCATTCCACAATAAGGAATAAATGCACAACAAGCAACAAAATGATCTGCCAGGAAAGCACAATGTTCAGGAAAACCTCCCGGGATTTCCAGAGCACAGACAAGCTTACCCATTTACATATTATCTATGACTGCTCTTGTACCATAACAACAGTGATGTAGTTGCTACAGAGACTACATGGCCAGCAAACTTAAAATATTTATTACCTAGGCCTTTAGAAGAAGCTTGCCAAATGATGACTATGGATAAAAATCCATAGAAATATTAGGAAAAGGTATCCAGAATTAATTGAAAAGTTGAGTTAATTTAGTTAATTTGATTTAAGATAATTGAATTGCATTTTCTTAGCAATCTTAGACAATTTGATTAATATCAATCTGTCTCTGTTCCTTAGTCTCCAAATGAGGAGCTTAGTCTCCAAATGAGGAGTCCTCCAAATGAGGATAATCTGGATGATCCTTTCCAGCACTGTCATGCTGTGATTTCATGGAATTTTCTGAACACACAGCCTTTAGCCATAATCAATATCTGTCCACATAAATTTTAAGGGCACTTCTTTAAAGTACTTAAAACCAGTAAAGTTTTTTTCAGTTTTCAAAATTCTTAAATACACATGATCTTTTAGGATAAATAAAATAAATTGTCATAACTAAAAATAGGTACAAAAATTGCACTAGAATGTTAAATAGGCAAGGAAGACTTTATTTAAGACTATGGCAATAGAGGAGAGAGATTGCACTGAACTTCACTGACACAAAATGCAGGGAATGGGTTTAACCTAAGGGATAAACTAATGGAAGAGTATAGTCAACATGAGTAGACTATCTGCTTAGTGGTACTTATCAAAACTGGGCTCCTACCTTCCAACAGAGACTGAGACAGGCTTGGACTATCTTTTCTGATGATTACATTAAAAAAATTTTTTTTAAAGCTTATTCATTTTTGAGAGATAGAGCATGAGCATGAGTGGGGTGGGGGGTGGTTGGGGCAGAGAGGGAGGGAGATATAGGATCTGAAGCAGGATCAAGGATCTGAGCTGTCAGCATAGAACCCAGTGCAGGGCTTGAACTCATGAACCATGATATCATGACCTGAGCCGAAGTCGGATGCTTAACCAACTGAGACCCTGGTACCCCTTGATGATTAAATTTCTATGGGGTGGTTCCCAGGTCCTTGAGGAAGATATTGCTGGGCTATAAAACTGGCAGAAGGCTGGGAGAAAATTTACATCTCAAAGGGGCAGAGAAATAATTCACAATTATAAGTTTTCTAAGGTAAGAGCTCTAAGAAAAGTGATTCAGGGGCCTACGGTCGGAAGAAACCATCTAAAGTTGAGGAATATTAAGGCTATTTTGGTCAATGACTTACCACCCCGTATTACATCTTCCTCTACAAAGCCTGGCAAAGAACCTAGCAAATAATAAATGTATCTAATTTACAATGAACAGTGGCATGTCAAAAAAGAAAGGTAAAAAAATAAGGTTGTAACAGATTTTTTTGCTGAATATTAATTTTTTGAATATTATATTATTTTTTAAAAATAGAAACATTGAAGAAAACTGCTGTAATGAAACTTGTTCTCAAGATTATCCAAAACACTATTCACTGACATATTTATTAATGTATTTTATTTGTTCTGTCATCCTTTCCATTTAAAATAGTTAAAAATTATAAGGAAAATAACAATTCTATTACTTAAACAACATTTCTTTTTAACTCCTTTTTTTTTGTCACAAACCATCAAGTGAAAGATTAACAATAGAGAAACTAGTTGAAAATGTTGTATGATAGCATTTACTTATAAGCCATTTAGCACACAAGTAACTTTTTGCTGGAAATATATTTCAGAAGGTTGTTATTGGATTTTTTTTATAAAAAGGTGAACGGAATTCCAATTCTCATCCTGAAACAGGGGTTATTTTATTCTCATAAAAGAAACTAAAGAAAATCACACTTTACATACAAAGCATACATGTATCTAAAATAATTGGCATTAAAAATTTACATTATTAAAACCAAGCAATAAAGTTTAGCAAATTTTTTCCAGCACTATCAAATTATTTTTGTCTTTATTTCAACAGAAATTCAGGGAAAAGCATGTATACAAAATTTATCTGGAATTGAAAATATTAGTTTGATAATTTTCTAAAACTTATTAGTTTTCTTTCTGAAGTGTTTCTGTTGTAATTCTCATGTGAGTGACCTGAACGCAAGGTGACATTTATCTTAGCGTGTGGTATGCCAGACAGATATGTAACAGAGAAAACTACAGCCTAGGTTTAATTTTGTTGAATGAATTGGATTATTAGTAAGCTAAAAGTATTGGGGCGCCTGGGTGGTTCAGTTGGTTAAGTGTTGGACTCTTGATTTAGGCTCAGGTCATGATCTCACAGTTCTGAATTCAAATCCCACCTTAGGCTCCCCACTGTCTGACAGCATGGAGCCTGCTGGGATTTTCTCTCTCCATCCCTCCCTCTCTCTGGCCCTCCCCTGCGTGTGTTCTACACATTCTCTCTCGAAATAAATAAACTTGAAAAAGAAAAAGAAAAAGAAAAAGAAAGGAAAATACTATTACTTTCTTCAAGTAAGAGAGAATTTGATGTCAGCCTTTGCTGAAGTTCTTTGGATATCATGAAGTTGATTAAAGGCAGATTTACATTATTTTCTTAAATAAGAGAGTGATTTTTCTCCCCAGTAGCAAGATGGGAGGGAATAGAGCACTGTGAATCCAAGGCAAGAGCTGACTGTTCAACTGATTTTCTCGTATTTGCTTAGCCTGTGGTCATGTCTGTGGTGGTTTTCATAAATTACCACAGGAAAAATATTACCATTATAGATAGTGACTGTCTGGGGATATAAGGCTAACTCTGAAAGCAATTGCCCTGAACATTAAACATTTCCAGTCATTACAGTATATCAAAGTACATTAGTAAGAGGATTTCATACCTCCTGAGTATATTCATAGTCTCCCCAATCAAGATTTGGAAATATCTAAAATACGTATTTTAAAACTCACTACATATGCCTGATTTAAATAAACACCAACTGTTGGAATTATATATGATATGACGATTGTTCTTGCCATTTCCTTTTTAATAAGAACATAAAAAGGTTTTGAGCTAAGAGAAGGCCAGGGTAAAATATACTTATGATGTTACTTTTTATGCTAATCAACATTTTATTCATTACCCTCAGAGGACGATTTCTTCTATTTTGTGTCTGGGCTTCATTTTTCTCATACTTAAATACAGTAACTTAAAAAAGATAAATGCTAAATATAAATATAAAACATTCTTCATGGTAAATGTTCTCCAAGACTAATATCTTCATAAAATAAATTGCAAACTGCAATTATCACCCACAAGAAGAAGCTATAAAGAAACTACTAGATACACGTCTATTAAAATGGATACAAGTATAAAATGCAAATCCTGCATACACAAGTGAAGTTTACTTGTGATAGAGAAAATCTCCATTTAAAAAATAAGTAAAGTTATTTTTAATTAATTCTTTATTAGGAAATAAAAATAATTTAAATTTAATATTTGAAGTAATAAATGATACAAGAATTGGATTTAATCTTGATTTTTTAATAGATTTTCATGTTCATTTTAAATTCTAATAGAATTCTTACTGGTATGATTTGTCTATTTTATTTTTCTAAAAATCAGTATCATTCAAGGGATATATCATTGGTTGCATTCATTAGATGTTAAAAAATAAAAATCTTTGGGTAAGATAAATTTAAAATGTAACATTTTGGTCAGAATGTTTAATAGTATGATTCTAAAATGTCTATATTATTTGCTTCACTTCAATTTCAAACCTCACTAAAAATTGTGTTTCTATGAACCGACTTTTCTGCAAGAAGTGTACAGTCGATAGTTTCTTTTCTTTTCTCACTGGAGCAGGAAAAAATCAGCAGCAAATGGTTGCATAAACCATAAGACTTGCTGGGATAACCACTAAGGGATTGCATTAATAGTTCTTCATTAAGTTTTTCATAAAAATGAAAAAAATTAAGTGACGACTCTTCAGGAAGTACTGCTGACAACAAAGATATTGGACCCACAATTTGGTTCACTGTTGTTCTGTCTTGTTCTTGAATTTTTAAAAAAATTCATGTAAAAACACTATTGGGGTATTTTAAAGTTGTAAATATTTTCATCATGTCACCATTGATACCAAACTGGGAAATAATTTAATTACATGAGTAATTTTTTTCTGGGTATTCATTTCATTGATCTGATTTTTTTTTTTTGTCACTGAATAAGTATAACTATAGGTTATCTTATATAATAATTTGAAAGGTTTTATCCCTTTTATGATTATATAAAGGCTGATGTTTGATTCCCTATGTCCTACTATTTGAGGTGTTCCTCTGGGTGTCAGGCAGCCTTTGGCTTTACTCTATTTCTGGCTGGCTCCTGAGGCTCATCACACTACAAGTAGGGTAGGCAGGCATCATTTCTACCAAGTCACCTAAGACCAGTGTTACCTCAATAGAATGACTCATGAACCACTACAGAACAAAGGACCGGAGGTTACTTCAGAATAACCTGGAGTTTAAGCAGGAGATTTTTCTAAACTAAACAGCACTAACAGGAGTTATATTTAAAAATATTTAAAAACCGGGTGCCAGGTTGGCTCAGTCAGTTAAGCATCGACTTTGGCTCACATCATTATGTCACAGTTCCTGAGTTTGAGTCCCACGTCTGGCTCTGTGCTGACTGCTCAGAGCCTGGAGCCTGCTTCAGGTTCTCTGTCTCCCTTTCTCTCTCTGCCTCTCTCTCTCAAAAATAAATAAACATGAAAAAAAATATTTAAAAACCTGTGATTTCTCCCTTAAATTTTCTCTCTAGGAATAATTAAGTTGCTTATTTCATGTCTCACTGTGGCTTAAATATCTAGTTCTCTAAAGATAATGTATTTTAGTTACACAAACAGGGGACTATAATTAGAACACACTTTGTAAAGAAAGAAGAAACTGTGACCTGTGCTTCCAATTACACATCAGAACCTCCTGATGGCAGCTGACACTACTTGCACAAATCCCCTTAAATACATTTTGGTTGCACTCACTACAGGGCAAGGGCAATAACAGCACTTACTGTGTACCAAGACTTTTTCCATTGAATCGCCAAAATAGTGGCCTGGATATATTACATTTCCATTTAAAATATGAGAAAACTGAGGCATCAACAGTCTAAATAACAAACCCAGGATAAATTCAGCCAATTTAAGCAGAGTCAGGGTTACAGTCACAGTGAATCTGGCTTCAGTGTATGTGCCTTAACCTCCACACATACTGCCTTCCTCAAAGTGGTCTGGTCTTCTGCATTTATACCATTTTTTAATGGTGATACTCATAGTGATAACTTGAGAAGCTGGGTGAACTCGTATTAGCTTCTCCATTCTGAAAATAAGCACATCCTGAGAGAAATTCAGTGTTGTGCCATGAATTAACTGCTAGAATTAGAAAACTAGCAAATTCAAGACACAGAATTACAAGAACAAATTTAGTAATTTTAAAAAAATCATAGTTTCTTTGACAATTTTTTTTTTAATTTTTTTCAACGTTTTTATTTATTTTTGGGACAGAGAGAGACAGAG
This sequence comes from Puma concolor, assembly GCF_028749965.1. Classification (NCBI taxonomy): domain Eukaryota; kingdom Metazoa; phylum Chordata; class Mammalia; order Carnivora; family Felidae; genus Puma; species Puma concolor. The sequence continues at coordinate 132,578,117 of NC_141674.1, forward strand.
CATGAACGGGGGCAGAGAGAGAGGGAGACACAGAATCGGAAACAGGCTCCAGGCTCCGAGCCATCAGCCCAGAGCCTGACGCGGGGCTCGAACTCACGGTCCGCGAGATCGTGACCTGGCTGAAGCCGGGCGCTTAACCGACTGCGCCACCCAGGCGCCCCTCTTTGACAATTTTATCTTAAATAACAGAATGACTCAAATATAACAAAATTAAATCTTATAATGTCATATGACTGTTACCTAAAATTTGAAAGTAATAATGTTAAGTTCATGCAACTACCATCGAGTAGAAATTTTAATGCCTTTACTGAAAACAATTACATGCTGAAGAAAAAAGAGGTTTTAGAATGAAATTATTTAGATCATATTTATTTATTTAGATCATATTTCAATAAAAATATCTAGAAACCTACTTTTTGTCTAATTCATCTTTTCCACATCACTTGCTCTGAGGAATGGGAGAGGAGCAGAGATGGTGATAGAGCAGATTATCTAGGGAGAATTTTTTCTTTGTTTAAGCTGCATATAGCTATGCTTCAACCACCTTGCCTTCATCAAATATGTCAGATCTCTTCTGATGGTTCTGTTATGGCCACTCATGATCTGAACCACTGTTCTGTGCAGAGCTGTGTAAAAATGGTTTTCAGGTTTGATTTTGTTTCTCTTTTTCATCTATTTCCTAAGGTCTCATTCTAATGATATACACTGATTGCTTTTCCCTTACTCTGTGACCCCTCTATATGATGTATAAAATGTTATGCTAAACAACAACGAAAAAATGACATTTCAAAATGGTTTAAGCCAATAAACAAAGTTCAGGCAAAATCTTTCTAACAGCTCGATAATACACCCCATGAAATGATTTCTAGACCTCTACTGACCTGACTGGCTGTGCAGTTGGATAAGCAAGTCCTGTTGTCAGCTGCAAGATAGAAGTTGGTGGGACATGCACAGGTGTGAGTCTTTCCGGGGGCTAAGAGGCACAGATGACTGCAACCGCCATTATTAATCATGCAGAGATGTTTAGAGACTATAGATGAGAAAAAAACAACAAAACAGAATAATCAAGACCAATAATATAGCATGGGATCAGAGATAGGACATTTAAACTTCATAAGTTGTAGAATTTTATAATCAAGAATTCATCAAGGTCATAAATATAATTGTATTTTATGATAAATTTTACTCATTGTCCAATGGCATTAATTTTGCCATTAAAAAAATTTAAGGATACATTTCACAAAAACAAGCATTTTAGTAGAAAAAACTTGTCCATCAGAAAAATACAGACTAAAAGCATTTTGGATGAAGACAAACATATGTTTCGAAATATAAATGTAAAATAAAACAATGGAACAATGAGCTACAACTAATAGTGTAGTGGCCTTATTTTCTAAGCCAAATAGTGTTTTAAGCAAAATAATCAAATATTTATTCCATAAGGCCTGATAGAATTCCTACTAGACATATGTTGAAGCAAATTTGATATATTCCTCATTTTTAGAGCCCCATAGATACTTAAATATAATTCCTTTTACCCAGCATTCCAGAAAGTAAGGATCCTATGACTATTTTGTAAATAAATCATTTCAAGAATGCATTCTTTATTTCTCCAACTACATGTATTATTGTCACTTCAACTTAATGTTTCAAAAAATTAATAATTCTCTGTACTATTATTGAGTTTCTAATCATATTCCTTAATAGACATATTTGATATCAACTGAATTCATCCTATACAATTATGCTACATAATGAAATCTGGTACTCATTCTCAAAAATAAATTTACACTTAACCATGGAGGAAACAAAAATAGAATGTTACTAAAAGATGTTGATGCGCTTATGGAAATCATGGAAAGAATAATTACCATCAGGTTGTCTATAAGAATGATACACCTGGATATCTGTGATGGCATGCCATGAGTTAATCAGTGAGAGTCTGTCTGCTCCAGAGGTTTTATGGGCACGGCTGAGTGACTTGGTTTTCCCATCAGTCCAGTAGATGTAGTCTTCAAACAATGTTAGTGCAATCACCCCTGGAATATCTTGATTAGGGACTGTAATAGGAGATGGTAAGATTAATGTTCAGTCTTGGAAGACTGCCAGTTAAAATATTCAATACTACATGGGCTGACAGATACAACTGCTACAGAACTTCATGTGAATAATTGCTGTGACAACCTGTCAGGCCAGCAAGGTTCTTTATTACCGGTTAAGAGAATGCAGGATCTGGCACAGGAGTTTGCTTTGCTCAGAGTTAGCCTGATTCGACCACTAGGAAGAAATGAATGCAATCCTGCTCACAAATAATGGAGGCTTCAACAGAAAGAAATACCATTCAATATATATACATATATATATATATATATATATATATATATATATATATATATCCATCCATCCAGTTTTTCCCAACTTAAATCCTTAAATCTACAGGTCGTTGTACTGTTTTCTCCCACTTTCAAATTGATTAAATTATATATCCAGGATGAGATGTTTACCTCCTTGGAGATAAAGTGACTATAAGACTACTATAAACTATTTTTAGTCACTGAGATTTTATGAATATTTCTACATGCAAGATGAGCTGGCATAGGGATGAAGGAAAATAAGTGTGACAGACCACAATGTATTAGGCAGGTTTAACAGTCATAAAACTGTTTAGTTGCAGGTTAAAATTATTTCCTAATTATACTTTCATTATAGGACTAGGTTTAAATGTGAAGAGTAGATTGAGCATCACAAATGTGAATTTTTCATTCAAGAGATTCCAGGGTCCTAAAAGGTACATGAGATATAATAAATTTGTTTGGTGATTTAAGATTAAGTAACTTTAAAATATGAAAGAATTTTCTTCAAAAAATTTTCAAAAGCTATAAATAAAAAAATGGAAATTCCTTAATTTGCACAAGCATTCCAATATTTCTCCATATTTATTTTCAGATCTATTAGAAATTCTGAGAAACTGCTCATTAATGAAAAAAGGTACTGTAAGCCCAGTAATAAGTACCTTTTTATAACAGATTTTCATGACTGAGAATTAATGTTTGGCATATTCCTGAGTAGTAACTGAAAAACTATCAAAATTTCAAGCACAATTGGTTAGTTTTGTTCAACTGGGCCAAATGTGGTCAGAGAATTCACTATCACTCAGAGAAAATAGAAATAAAAGCAATAAGATGAGACTCCTCCAAATAGATTACACGTTAAACCACTGATGACTATCACTGTAGGGTCTAACCAGAACTCCATCTCAGAATAGATACTATACCTATGAAGGAAGTAAAACTCAAGCAAAATCCATATGTGTACACTTTTGATGCAAGTACTCAAATTGAATGATCTGTGTATTCCTACAGACATGGAGTCTATCGCTGCAATGATATGTGGAATTGGATAGAAAGATGAAAAGGACACTTTACCAGAATGAGTTATATCTGAGTTAATTACACAAACTATTCCCATTTTCCCTCTTTAGGTGTACAAATTCATTCCAGAAAGATAAAACAAATGTGGCAAAATGTTAAAAACCAGGTTAATCTTGGTGATGGGTGATTATAACAATCTCTCAACATATATGTATGTTTGGAAATTTTCAAAATAAAATGAAAATTGGCAGAGTAAGTTGAAACCCCCAGAAAGATCAACTCACATTTCCTTAGATGCAAAGTAAATAATCTCATCATTAAATACAGGCTCAAAAAATTAATCATCATTTTAAAAGAATCTCTGTCCACCAGAGATTTAATGTATATATAAAAAGTAGAGTCATTGTAAGAATTTAACTATGAACATCTCCAATGTTGCGTAGTTTTTTGTAACTATTCAGTAAGTAACTATGGCTGACATTTGTTAAGCACTTTGATACCAGGAAGTTGGCCAGTGTGGTTCTCAGTGGGAGGGGGAGGCAATTCTGGCCCCAAAACAAAAAATGATCACACTCAAATATTAATAGTTCTGAGGTTGAGAAACCCTGTGATACGATATCTACTTTATATATCTTATTTAATATTCATAATTTTATTGTATAGTAGATAGATCTCACTTTGCAGATGGGAAAGCTAAGATCTAGAAAATTTAAGTAATTTGACCAAAGAGGGGGATTAAAAACAAGTAAATGGGAATCTAAATCAGACTCTGGCTGTTGAGTTCTTTGCCAATTTACCTATTAGCACTGTTTTCAAGAAAGCCAGCCTAGTAGGATAAAGTGTTGTTATAGACTGAACTGTTTCCTCCTCCCCCCAGGATGACTGTATCTGGAGGCAGAAAAGAGTGGGGTCCTAATCCAATGTGACCAGTGTCCTTATAAGAGAGAAACAGACACCAGGGGAGTACACATACAGAGAAAAGGTTATGTGAAGACACAGGAAGAAGATGACTATCTATAAGCCAAGAAAAGAGGCCTCAGAACAAATCAAGTCTGCCACCACCCTGGTCTTGGACTTCCAGCCTCCAGAACTGTGAAAAACTAAACTGCTGTTGTTTAAGACTCCCAGCTTGTGTATTTTGTTATAGCAGCCTTAGTAAGCTACTAGAAGTATACAAAGCAATGACTAATTTCATAAGCTCCATATGAAAGTCAGTTTACTTAATTACTTGATTGAAATTAAGTGATTCTTTTTCTGTGATTTTCAGACATGGGCAAAATTAAGTACTGGACAAGTTTACTATCCCTAATCTTATAGTGATTACTCACCAGAAAAATCTCTGTTATCAGATAATCAATATAAATTTATGGAGATCAGAAAGGTGAACTCTTATTTCAGAAGAAGGATGGCACACAGCTGAATGTACAGAGAATATAGAAAAGGTCAAAGTGAAGAAAATTAGCCCATTTGCCCACAGTGACCATCTGTTTGATTTAATCCCTTATTTGATATTGGCGTAAAGAATAGGAATGTCACTCTAGTGGCTTTATAAGCCCGCTCCAGGACTGCTCATTTGGCAAACATGTTTATTTCCCTAACAGCATCACATACAACCACCAGAATATTTATTCTTGAGAAAACAAAGTAAAAACACCAACTTGAGTTAACGAGATGAAATCCATTCCCATACATCTAATACTATAGTAGCTCCAACAATCTATTCTCTAAGAGACGGTGAAAAGTTCACTTAATAGCCACAAACAATGCCCATGAAAATCAAGCAAAACAAAATAAAGCAAAATAAACAAACAAAATATTTTTATATTGCCTTTCTAGGAGTTCAGCTCACAAGTTGGCAGTATGCTTTATTTCTTCTTTAGGACTTAAATCTCTACAACAAGTTACTTGACTATTTGCTTAAGCTTCTGTGAAAAAAAATTGCCATATATTAACTGCTAAATGATAAGTATAAATAAATGCATGCCATGTTTGTTTTTCCATCAACAGATGTTGAATTTAGGCCGCACTGAGATTAAAAGAGATGTTCCAAGCCAAATCATCATATATTTTGGTATAAGAAACTTTTCTGATTTAGAATGAGTAAAATAAAATTGCTTATTTTTGGTTGTCTCTTTATTTGTTTACTTATTTTTTGCTTTGTAAATATGTATGCATATATGTATACATGCATTTATAAAATACATGCATGCACATTTGTAATACATTTATTACATATAGAACTATATGTTCATATATAATTCATAATAAGTTCATAATAATAAGTCCATATAAATATAAACATGGAATGTGATGGCATGAAAGAAACATTTAACAAATTCACTGAGATGTGGTTGTGTTTATGGAAAAAGTAGTCAATGTTTGCTAAAAACAATAAAGGCTATCCTTTTTAAGAGAAAAATAATGTGACCAATTGTCATATAGAAGACTGCACTTGCTTAATTAAAACACAAATGTGAAAAATAAACTTAGGAAGTTTTCGTTTATAGGTATTCAGTAGATATATTAAAAAAAGGACAGAAAAAATAGAACTATTGTGTGGGCTGCAGTTTAACAGGTATTTATTATATCCTTAAAGCCTATTTTAAAGCTGCTTTCTGTAGTTAAGTCTCTATTCCGGATAAGAGCCTTATTTATTGTACTATTTCCATCATTTCACTCAAGTACTAGGCTCCTAATTTTTATCTTATAGACTATATCTATCAGAATAAAGAAGTTGGTGTTTTGCAAAAAAATAAATCAAAGAATACTCTTTATGGAGTTTTTCCTTTTTTTTTTTAAGTTTATTTATTTATTTTGAGTGAGAGAGAAAGCTCAAGTTGGGGAAGGGCAGAGAGAGAGAGAGAGAGAGAGAGAGAGAGAGAGAGAGAGAATCCCAAGCAGGCTCCACGCTGTGAGTGCACAGCCTGATGTGGGGCTCAGACTCACAAATTATGAGATCATGACCTGAGCTGAAATCAGATGCTTAACTGACTGAGCCACCCAGGCACCCCTGGAGTTTTTCCTTTTTAGTCAGGTTGGATGCTATCCTATTAATGTTCCTAGTAATTATGGCAAATAGAAAAGGTGGAAATCCAGAATATGCTTTTGGCTTAACCAATGCCTCACAGTTAGAGTTATTCTATTACAATACTCTTGATTATTCATTTTTTTTGCGATAGCATTCATCATGCTAAACAAGTGTATTCCTAGAAAACATCTTTCTAATTTTGTATTTCAACTTATCTAGTTTAAATACTTAAGAACAAAATGCACAAATTACACAGTGTCCATCTTTTGTAGAGTTAAAATGTCATAGTTGGTGCTATAGGTAGAATATAATATTGGGATAATGGCAGATTAAGCACTACTTTGCCCAATGGGTTAAAATAGAAATTTCACCAGAGATACGCTCTCTCTCTTTTTCTTATATAAACATTAAAAAATTACTAAAAAAACCTTAGCAATATTTTTTATAGTAAAACAGGGTTCATAGAATGCAACCACTAACCATCAAAATTACAGACTAACTTGAGCATTACTATTTTTTTTTCCTTTGAGTATAAAGAATTTATGCATTGTTGGGAAGAAAATGCCCTAATAGTTGTCAGTGTATGACCAACTAGGTTTAGAAATTTAATCTCTTAAAATTTTAAAGTTAACAATTATATTAGATAAAATATGAAATTCTGTCATTTTTTCTTTTTTAATGTATTTTAAGACTTCTACTGTCTGATTCTTGATGATATTATCCTAAGGCTCAAGTTCCTGAAATACTGCAAAATTATTCCAACTTTTTTATTGTTTTTAACCTTTTCCTATCTCTTTTAGAGCAGCCAGATTTCTTATTGCATATAGAAAATAAATTTTAAATGATAAATGAAAAGAATAAATGAATTATTTACAGAAGTATGGGTATGGTCAGGTACTGATGATGGATTTTTTTTTTTTTTTTTTTGCTTAGGTCTGTTACCAGAACCTGGTGAAAGCTATGGCTAGTGGAAAAGAGCCATGCAATAAGAACAGTGGTCATTTAGTGGAGGAACTCAGCCACTGCCAAACCACTGTGGGTAAGCAAGAGGGAAAGGAAATAAATAAATATTCCAACATCTTCCTCCATCCACATTCTAATCTCCTGTCAATGTTTCCCATGGATTCATTTCAACCTGAAGGCAGAAGATGTAGAACCTTGGTGATTCAGTCCACAGAGGTCTGCATTCTAGAACTTGGAACATGGCAAAGAAGTAAAGGTAGGCCAACTAGAACTCCCTCCAGGTAGTATTTCATATATATATATATATATATATATATATATATATATATATATATGAAATATATTTACATTTTAAGTTTATTTATCTTGAGAGAGAGACAGAGAGGGCAAGCATGAACAGGGGAGGGTTAGAGAGAGAGGGAGAGAGAGAATCCCGAGCTGGTTCCATGTTGTCAGTGCAGAGCCCAGTGAAAGGCTCAATTCCAAGACTCTGGGATCATGACCTGAGTTGAAGTCGAGGGTCAGTTGCTTAACAGACTGAGCCACCCTGGCATCCGAAATGTACACACATATTTTTTATCTCTTATATCTCTTCCCAGATCAAAAACAATCAATGACACTCATTGCCTAGGCAGTACGGTACAAACTATTGAGCTTGATGAAAACACCATCTGTCTTCAGAAAAGAGGATCAGGATGCTCACTAATCCTCTATTCTGAGAGACCTTGATACTAACAATTTTCCCTCACACCATTCCAGAAAAATAATGTACAACAAGCTACGTAGAGAAGCTAGGGCATAAATTAATGGAAGAGAGCATGAAAACAAACAAACAAACAAACAAACAAAAACAAAAGGATGAAATGAAAAAGAGAGAAACATTTAGCATTGAAAAAATGAGGTGAGATTAAAGTAAGGCTAAAGAAAATGTACGCTGGAAAACACACAATAAAATTAGATGATGAAAGAAAGTAGTTTAATGTGCCAAAGAAAGTGGGAGATCCATGACAGTGGTCAGTAAGTGGGTGGATAATGGATTTTAGTTTATGAGAAGTGACAGAGAAGACTGGGTGGGTGGCAAAATGGCCACAGTCTACTAATTTCCAGAGCATGACTGCTGAGCCAGTAGCTGTAGTTACCAACACCCCATCAAAAAGAAAGTGCTTTATATAACCTTAGGGCCAAAGACATTTGTTCTTTGTCAGTAATTATGCATCCCCTTCAGTGTTATTGATTGCAGAATCCTCTTTTTCTTATAAGTACTTCCTCAGAACTATCTACAATAGGGTACGAAATGTTCCATTTGATATTTGCCTCCATGAACACTTTTCCTGCCTATTCTTTAACACAACCCTACTTAATGGTAACAGTATTATAAATAAAATTTCAGGCAAATGGGTCCAAAGTCCATTGTTTGAAATGAATAAAGGCATTAAGAAATGGCAAGAACACTAAGGATAGCCAACATTTCCAAATATTATGATAGAATTTCAAAATTTACTTTTTCCAATACGAACACAATTTTTCCAAAAGTTTATCCATCAGTGAAACCTTGAAGGGAATAAAAAATAAATTTCTTCTATTCGGCATATGCCATAGTGCATACCAGATCTCAGCTGCTACTACCTGAGACTCTATAATATGAGGACATCTTTTAAACACTGATCAAATATCCAAACAATAGTTATATGTCCTTCCTTAATGAATTGGTGTATACTGGGACACTTAAATGTATACTTATTGAAATGAATGTAATATAGATGGAGAATATAGAAATTAGTGCTGTATTTAGAGCTCTTCTTTAAAGCCATTAGTAAGAGGCTAAAGGCATCCTTAAAGCCATTAGAGGCTAAAGGCATCCACTTCAAATAATACACATTCTCCATATAGATTAAGAATATGTGGTTTAATAAAACAACAACTTCCTCTCTCTCATCTCTCATCTATATTTTTTGAGGTGGGGGGGCGTAAGTGGGTGAGAGGCAGAGAAAGAGAGAATGAGAGTGAGAGAGAGAAAGTGGGGCTCCCCCGGGGCTTGTGTTTTAACCAAAGAGGAACTCACGTTCACCCGAAGTGGAACTCGAACTCACTGGATTTGGTACTCAAACTCACAAACTGTGAGATCACGACCTGGGTCAAAGTCAGGTACTTAAACAACTGAGCCACCCAGGCACCCGCTCTCATCTACATATTTTTAAGTTATTCATAATAGAAGGTCAAATATGGCCATTTCAATATTTAATACCTAAAAAGAGTATTTCTGTTAATGAATGTGAGCATTTATAGCGCAGACAATGCAAATTGTAGTACATTTATTTTGAAAACTAGACTCTGCCTATAAATATCATCTCTTGACCAGGACACTGCTTTCCAGTCTCTAAACAAAGCAACATTGCTTTGTGCACTTGGTAAACATATAGTACTGTTGCTTTGAAAGGTTCTGAATTTTTCTGCTGGTGATACAAATCTTCATAGACATTTGGCAATGTGTTTTCAGAGGCGATTATCAGAACTAAATATAGGAGTTATGATAGCCCCCACACATGCACTAGGACTGTGTTTGTGAAGCTTAAAAAAAGGACTTTACCTATGGGACAGTTATCAATAGAGCCATTTACATGAGTTTACTATCTGGGTTTTGCAAATTCTTACAATTACAAATATGGTTCCAGAATAAAAAACAGAGAATAATGTAACATATTACAAGCATTTTAAAATGTGCTCTAGGTAGTCCTAAGAATAAGTAGGGGTAGGTGAAGTAATTGATAAAACAGTCTTCTCTCCCAGTTCCAACCTCAGCTAACTTCCTTTAAGAAATGTTAGAAAGTGATTTATTAAATAAAAAAAACCCATTCTACAGATAAAAACATTGAACCATACTGTGGCAAAGCAACCTGTTTAGAGAGTAACCTGGAACAAAGCCAGACCTACTGATCCCCATACCCCACTGCCTCTTATTTAAGATGGATAAGATTTTTGAAAGTGGTTGAAAATTCATACTAGGGTAATACTTAAAATTTCCCATTTCAAAAAGTATATGGAATATATGTGGCATTTGCAAAATAATAATCTATTTAAACATATACACAATGTAAGGTAACGTGCTATTCAAGGAACAAAACTGAAAGACATGATTGACACTGAAATTCTAAGACTTTTTAGAAATGGCAGTTAATTTCAATTTATTTTACTGTTTCAGGAACATTTCTATAGTAACTGAATTGTATTTTGCTCCCTTCCATTAACTTTTATTGTATTGTAAACAGCAGCACATCAACACCATTGGCATAAAATAGCCTGTGAAGTCTACTGTTTGCAATGGACTGTGAATGATAGAGATTTTTTTTCCAAAAGTGCTAAAATGAAATATCCTACCAAGAAAGAAACACTCTAGAATATTGTAAATTTGGAGAGTGGTGTTTATTAGATTCCCTTCCTTTTTTGGTTTCAGTGTGTATTTAAATATTCTACAGACCCAAATGCAAGAGCTACTGAGTTTCAAAATACATAAGCACAACATGCTCCCATTGTTTTTTTCAGTGTTTTCAAAGTGACTTCTTAGAACAAAACCCTTTGTATATATATTTATGCTATTTCACCAGCAGCATGCTGAGACTTGGATTCCTTTTCCAACATTAATTAGATGATCACTGCATGGATTATGATTTGGATTTTTAAATCCAAACACAGAACTGCCCCCTCATAACACAAACTGGATTCTCAGAACAATAAACAAACAATTGAGGTGGACTACAATATTGACACTTCAATGTAAGGTTCTTCAGGTCAAGGAATATAGAAATAAATGAGGAGCCATAGTCAACATAATTGCATGAAATTTTCAACAATCTGTCTACAGACTAAAAGACAGTTCAGTGATAAACTGTAGTTTGGAATCATAACCAACGATTCCTTTTCAGAGAAATTAGCAGTTATGAGTATGCATTTTTCCAGTATGCTGGATAAAATATGTATGTGACCAACTGAATTTACACAAGTTAAATCATTCTGGGATACAAAGAAGTATATTCTGATAAATATTTACTAGAAAAAATTAATTTTATTTATTTATTTGAATAAATAAATTGAAAAAGTCACGGTCAAACATATATTTTTCTTAGCTCACCCTATTGTTAATACTAATCACAAACTATTTTCAGCCTTTTTGTCAAGAAAATAGCTACCTCTCTAAGGTATCTCAACTTCAATGGCACCTGTAACAGAATAGGAGGAAAATGAAATCTGATGTCATGTAGTTTGATACAAGCAGTCAGAATGAAATTTTGTTCTAAAGACTAGAATTTTGTGGAATTTAATTTTCTTTCCTTAAATGGAAAACGAAATCTCTGAGTTGGGGTAGCTATGCAAAGTTATCGAAAAAATTTTTTCTCAGGAGATATTATATAACCTATTTCATAGATAGTTCATTCAGAGAAGGCTGTTACTTTTTAAAGTGCATGAAATCAATGACAAAAGGTCTTTACTTTGGTCTCATTTCAGAAATTTGCAGCACAAATTTTGAAATAAGATCTAGATGTTTTTCTATAGGCAGGAGATACAGTTAGTTTGGAAATAACAAACTGTAACATCAAAATGTCCCACTAAAGCAGGGTGTACATTTTTAAGCAACATTTTTGTTCTCTTTACTATCCCAAATGAACTAGTACCTTTATTTATTTTTGAGAGACAAAGAGAGACAGAGCATGAGCAGGGGAGGGGCAGAGAGAGAGGGAGACACAGAATCAGAAGCAGGCTTTAGGCTCTGAGCTGTCAGCACAGAGCCTGATACGGGGCTTGAACTCACGAACCGAGAGATCATGACCTGAGCAGAAGTCAGATGCTTAACAGACTAAGTCACCCTGGTCCCTAAAGGTTTATTACTTCTTATCCAAAATCAAAGCCTAAAATTCTCTGAGGATTGTTGCACTTTGAGACTGGTAGGAATCAGTCCCAAACATATATACCTACAAGAATATTATTATGTATATATTTAGAATATTTTATTTTTATATAAAGACACATACATTTAAACACTAAGCATTTCCATACAAGAATATTCTAAAATTGTCTAATCTTTAACTAGATGTATTTTATATCTCAAGTGAAAGTAAGAAGAGAAAGAATCATTCAATTTCAATCTTTCTTCCAGATAAATTATCAGGTGTTCTGAAATGCTTTTTAGGGAAAGATACATTACATTAGAGGTTGTTTAATCATATCCTTAGAATTCGTCTTATGCTGACCCTTTTGTTAAAGTTAATGTACCTCTCATCAAAGCAGAGCTTTTCAAGAAGAATCTCTAAGTTATGCCTAATTTGGTACTTATTAAATTCCTCATAAAATGGACAAATATATGTGATACTAATGTCGTCAAAATTACAAGTTCTTTTTCCCTAGATAAGTGCATAATATAAAATATTCACTTAATATTTGCACCTCGACCACCAATATTTCTGCTATTTTAGGCTTACAGATGCATCTCTCTCCTATGTTTTTATCCAATTAACTTTTGAATGTAATACTTTATTCCCATTCCCACAGCTATAATCACTTCAAATATTTTCTCCTAAAATATTTTAACAGCCTCTAAATTGGTTGCTTTTCTAGGGTCTTTCATTTTCTATACTGTTGTCAAGTTTAATGACAGCACTCTTTCAGCTAAACACCATCAATGGCTCCCTATGACCTAGAGAATAAATTCCAAATTATTTAGCATACAAGGTCTGTCACAATCTGGCCTAAATTTGCCCATGTTCATCTAGTGACATTATCTCCCTCTTATATAACTTCTAGTCATGGCCAAATTGTATAAACCCCATGCTGCTTCAAGACTCTATTACATCTTTGCACATGCTGTTCCCTCTGTGTGAAGAATCCTTTATACATTTCACCATATGGAGAACTTGTACCAATATCTCACATTTCTCAAAGATTCCCTTACTTCAGCAATAGCTTTCTTACTACTCCATGCATTTTCAAAATATTTTGCATATTCCTCTAACCCCAATCTAATTTATGTTTTTACTTGCATATCAGCATTTTCCATTATTACAAGTGCTTTAAAACCACAAATTTATTCATCTTTGTAACTTGAGAGCCTAGCATAAGGCATGGCATCGAAAGAGCCATCAATATTTGTTGAATGAATACATGAATGACTGAATGGGAAGATCGAAAGGGAAGAAATCAAAAAACTAAAAAAAAAAAAAAAAATGAACTAATGAAAATTTGATTTAAATAAAACTCAGTCATCCAGGAGCATATATAATATCCTATGGCATCATTTTATTAAACCATATCAATATATAATTATTATAGTAAATACCAGAAAAATGATATACAGAGGCATTAGGAAGAGGTTCACAAGACTAAGATTGCATCTAGATGTGCCTAAGCTGGCAAATTGACTGTTTATTTGTTCATTTAATTTTGCAATGTGGTGTTTAGACTGGTAGGAAGGTGGGTTGGGGTAGAGGAGATAGCAGAGAAAGATAGATGGAAATTCTTAAGCAAATTGTAAGTCACATATACCATGGAGGTAATCGGATCTATTGTTTAGGGCATAGAATTCTGAATTTTTAGAATTTCTTAGGCTGGATAAGTAATAATTAAGTAATGTTTCATGTATGAAATTACTGAATGGTCAAATAAGAATATGTTTGGAGGAAAAAAAACTTTCAGGGTTTAATTTTTCTCCATTATTAAGATTTGGCTTATCAAATGGAAGCCAAAATTCTGAAATTTCTCATATATCTTTCATATTCTCAAATTACTTTGTCATGACTGACATATCCCACTCTTAATAAGCTTCGGTCCCACTCTCTAAGAATAAATGAGAACAATAACACTAGTCTAGTTAAGAGAATAAGAAAAGAGATCAGTGACCAAACTAATGGGAAAGTTACTATTGATGTCAAAGTCTCATTTTCCACCTCCAAATACACAATCAAGAAACCACAGCATTCTCTATGTCTTTACCAGGAAAGTGCGAGAAATATAAAAATGCTACTCCCCTTCACAGACATGACAAATGAATGCCTCTTTTTCCACTGACTGTGGAATTAGCATAATTTAGGCTGCCTACAATGAGTAGCTCATTAGTAACTACTAGGTAATTGTTGGCTTACATTCAGTTATTGGCAGATGCCTGATAAGATGCTTAATGAATTTTTCATTAGTCTTTCTGAGAAAGCCTTCAGGAGAAAATACTTCTGATGGCATCAACTCTTTTACTTTCTTTTTCTCCCCTGGAGCCTCCAAGTATTTTCAAAATCAAATTTTAAAATGTTGATAACATCATACCTGGGTATCTTTCAGCCAAATATTTTACTCTAATAAATATAGTGCTATTTCTCCTTGCTATATATGTCCTTCTACCCAAAGTCACCACGAGTACCATGATTGAAAGACGCTTCATTTATACATATTTAATTTTGTATTAAGTTTTCAAAGCATTAGTCACCCACATATCTGACATCATTTTTAATAATGAATCGGGGATGGAATCAATAGTTTCTAACAGACAACATTTTTAACTACAATTTGTGTTCAAACACGAAGTCTCCAATGCAAATAGACAAATATTTGATGCCGAAATATATGTTTTCAATATTCACTTATCTGACCAAAACTTGTTTAAATAATATTGTACAGTGAACATTTTTAGTAGAAAGTAAGACATTCACAACAACCTAGAGCTTTATATAGATGCTAAAAATAAATGGGTTCCTAGTTACATGGGGAAAATACTGATTACCACAATAAAACTTTCAATTATATCATCTGAGAATGTTGCAGAACATTTCATTATTGATTCTTTGGAGAAGATATAACTGCTGAATGCTAAGTGTGATTCTGATTTGTCAACATTACTTTTGCTGTAATTAAAATCCTAAAGTCATCTTTAAATAATTCTTCACTCAAATTGCATCCTGATGAGTTTCTTTATCTCTATAATTGGATTGCCAACACCTAAATAAGTGACTCATCCAACTACACTTGTGATACCTCAATGTTCTTACCCTTAAAAAAGCACCTCGAAAAGCTTTCTGTCAGCAATGATAGTTAGAATAATATATTTGTTTAAACATCAACTGAGAAGAACTTAGGCAAAATAATTAAGTGGTATGACTTCAGTGACTTTTGTCTCCTTTATTTTTATTTGTTTACTTATTCATTTACTTTTAAACTCTGTGACTTGATTCTTCTGAGGACTGCACACTGGCACACATTTGCAAGGTCTCACCTGGCAATAAGATTATCAGTAATCCTCTTTTATCATCTCCTCCCATTTCCCTCCACCCAGGGTGTTGTTCTAAGCTTACTGCCAGAGAAGAAAGCAGCCTGATAAGCTAAACCATGCTACTGTGTGGGCTTTCTTTGGGACCTCTCTGTGAAGATAGGTCCCTCTTACTATTTGAAGATAAAAACACCTAATAACAAAGGTGATGTTAGGTCAATAAAGATGAATAAAAAGCCATCAATAAAAAGCCATTTGTCTTCCCTGACTTCAAACTGTCTTCAATCATCAAGACAGTATGGTACTGGCACAAGAACAGACACTCAGATCAATGGAACAGCATAGAGAACCCAGAATGCGTCCACAAACATATGGGCAACTAATCTTTGACAAAACAGGAAAGAATATCCAATGGAATAAAGACAGTCTCTTCAGCAAGCGGTGCTGGAAAACTGGACAGCGACATGCAGAAGAGTGAACCTGGACCACTTTCTTACACCGTACACAAAAATAAACTCAAAATGGATGAAAGACCTAAATGTAAGACAGGAAACCATCAAAATCCTCAAGGAGAAAGAAGGCAAAAACCTCTTTGACCTTGGCTGCTGTACTTTCCTACTCAACATGTCTCTGGAGGCAAGGGAAACAAAAGCAAAAATGAACTATTGGGACCTCATCAAAGTAAATAGCTTCTGCACAGCAAAGGAAACAATCAGCAAAACTAAAAGGCAACTGACAGAATGGGAGAAGATATCTGCAAACGACATATCAGATAAAGGGTTAGTATCCAAAATCTATAAAGAACTTATCAAACTCAACACCCAAAAAACCAAATAATCCAGTGAAGAAATGGGCAGAGGATATGAACAGACACTTCTCCAAAGAAGACATCCAGATGGCCAACTGACACATGAAAAAATGCTCCACATCACTCGTCATCAGGGAAATACAAATCAAAACCACAATGAGATACCACTTCACACCTGTCAGAATGGCTCACATTAACAACTCGGGCAACAACAGATGTTGGCGAGGATGCAGAGAAAGAGGATCTCTTTTGCACTGCTGGTGGGAATGCAAACTGGTGCAGCCACTCTGGAAAACAGTATGGAGGTTCCTCAAAAAATTAAAGTAGAACTACCCTATTACCCAGCAATTGGACTACTAGGTATTTATCCAAGGGATACAGGTGTGCTGTTTTTAAGGGGCACATGCACCCCAATGTTTATAGCAGCACTATCAACAACAGGCAAAGTATGGAAATAACTCAAATGTCCATTGGCAGATAGGTTGATAAAGAAGATATGGTATGTATATACAATGGAGTATTACTCAGCAATCAAAAAGAATGAAATCTTTCCATTTGCAACTATGTGGATGGAACTAGAGGGTATTATGCTAAGTGAAATTAGTCAGAGAAAGACAAATATCATATGATTTCACTCATATGAGTACTTTAAGAGACAAAAACAGATGAACATAAGGGAAGGGAAGCGAAAATAATAAAAGAACAGGGAGGGGGACAAAACATAAGAGACTCTTAAATATGGAGAACAGAGGGTTGCTGGAGGGGTTGTGGAGGGTGGATGGGCTAAAAGGGTAAGGGGCACTAAGGAATCTACTCCTGAAATCATTGTTGCACTATATGCTAACTAACTTGGATGTATATTAAAAGATAAAAATAAATAAAAAATAAATAAAAAATTATCTTCTTCATTCTGGGAAAAGTGTCATCTTTAAACCCCTAAAGTATTTTGAGTGTTCACTGGAATTATTTGTGGTTTCTGTTACATCCCTGTCATCTTTGTCTTCGTCATCATGTCCTTCTCCATTGCTCTTATGAATTCCCTCATCCTCAGCTATTTTTCTTTAAGACCTCCCCGTCATCCCTAATTCCAGTGTTACTTTCCTCATATCTAAATGCTTCATTCATATCTTTATATTGAGTTTTTTAATCTACTCAGAGTTATAAAAAATAGAAAAGTAAAGTGTCTGTAGAATTTTATATTCATTCATATTCAAATAATTTCCTGTATGTTACTGTAATTTGATGGCTGTTTTCCAGTTTAATTTTAGTGGCCATTGTTGATTAGATAACAATAAATTTGATCATGTATGCAGTAGAATTGATAACTTTTAAATGATATTACTTCACTGTCTTTCGAGAACTATACTCTTATTTGGTATTTTTAAAAAACTTAGCCCTACCAGATTGCAATAATAATCTTATGTTTACAGGCATATAACCTTCTATCTCAATCCGTTAAGATTGTATGTATATATTAACTAAGAAAAATATTGTTCATTTACTGTAAAAACTACTTTGAAAGATACAATTAGAGAAAATATTCTCAATGACTTTTATACATGATTACAGAAGTTCTGAGTAAATATATCTAATTATTATTTACCAATATTGTCATAAAGGAACATGATCATGTAATCTTAAGTTACAAAATTAATTTAATGAGAAAAATTATATATAATGAATACATAAGTGTGTACATATTTTCTAAATGAATAATGTACGTACTGATAAAATACTGAGTCATTTGTGTTACTGGACCAACCTGTGTGTCTATGAGATCCATCCATGTTGCTAAATTCAATATGATTTTCATCAGCCCAGTAGAGTCTACGGTTGACATAATCTATAGTTAGTGCCATAGGTCTGGAAATCTTGGTTTCTATGACAACACTCTGATTGGTTCCATCCATTCCAACACGGCCAATGTGAGGATACTCACAGCAATCAATCCAATACAAATACCTAAGAAAAAAAAATCAATAACAATATTGTTTACAGACACTCAGGGAGTAAAACATCACATGATATTTCACTTATTTTCTCAGCTATTCCCTAGTTAATTCTTGGTATCTCTAAGAACTGTAACTTCTAAGAAGCATACCTTAATGCAAGCTTTTCTTATGATTTTTATTAAACATATAGTACACTTTGAAATATCCATATAATTTTAAACGTGTTTCCTTTAGCACACAAACCCATATATGTATATTACATAACATATAATATATCTGCAAGTGTTAACAAGGTACAGATCTCTAAATCTAACAGAGGTAAGCCTTCAAACTGCATCTGTAATGTTGGAGGAATAACACTATCTAGATATATACTTTTTTCTTTTGGCTCATTACCAGTGAAAAATTCAAAATGATTTATGGAGGAGTACTTTATATTTTCCTGAATATGCATTGTTCAGTGTGGTAGCCTTTAGCTAATTGTGACTCTTTACATTTAAATTCATTAAAATCATATAAAATTAAGTAGACTGAATTGTTCCTCAGTCATACTAGCCACATTTCAAGTGCTAGATAGTCATATGTTGGACAACATTGATTTCAATTATGTTATTGGAAGTTCTAGAGTAAGGTATTTCAGATAGTAGGGAAAAAAACAATAAAAGGAAGAAAATTAGGGGCGCCTGGGTGGCGCAGTCGGTTAAGCGTCCGACTTCAGCCAGGTCACGATCTCGCGGTCCGTGAGTTCGAGCCCCGCGTCAGGCTCTGGGCTGATGGCTCAGAGCCTGGAGCCTGTTTCCGATTCTGTGTCTCCCTCTCTCTCTGCCCCTCCCCCGTTCATGCTCTGTCTCTCTCTGTCCCAAAAATAAATAAACGTTGAAAAAAAAAAATTAAAAAATAAAAAAAATAAAAGGAAGAAAATTATATTGCTACTAAAACTAATTGAGGTAAACATAAATATTGCATCCCATAAAATGTAA
This sequence comes from Puma concolor, assembly GCF_028749965.1. Classification (NCBI taxonomy): domain Eukaryota; kingdom Metazoa; phylum Chordata; class Mammalia; order Carnivora; family Felidae; genus Puma; species Puma concolor. The sequence goes on from NC_141674.1 coordinate 132,597,458, forward strand.
ATACTATATAAGTGACAGGAATTACTGAGGAATTTCTATTTAATTAAACACATTATTTTTTTATCATAGTGTAAAAAGCCACTTTACGTTTTGAATATGTTCCTTCTCTCTATAATTCAAGATATGAGTTAGAGGGTCTTTAATGTCCTTTTCACATTCCAACACTAAAACTGAAACTTACTAACACAATTAGTTGCCCCAGACCCATTCTTTTCTTTTTAGTAAGTGTAGAACGATGAACAATTAATTCTTCAAATTTGGAGAATGTATAATTAAAATAATATGGTATGAAAATTATTCTATATGGTTTATAACTGGCATATTTACTTTAAAATCAAACTTTTCTTAAAGAAAACTTTTTCTCATACATTCTGACAGTGATAGTTATGTGTAGACATTTTAACCACACACTATAACAAAATAAAAGTTTTGAGGGAAAACCATTTATCAGATACTGGGATAACATAAATGATAATTGTAAGAAATATGGGCACTTTTGTGCTGACAGTCATTTTGGGGTGTTCTGCATAAAGGCAGGGGATAATGGATTATAAAGATTTCTTAAAAGTTCTTTACTAGCCAAAATATCATTAAGAGTCCTAATTAAGCAGGGCAGTTAAAATGAGAAATATGTATCTATCTGGTAAGGACTAAATGAAAAGTAGATTCAAGAGCTGAGATTCACAGAGAGCTCTGAGAGTGAGAATTTAAAAGCAAATTTGAATCTGGAAATACAACAGTCAAGTTTGTATAAGATGATACTGGAATTGCTAGCCAATACTTATGTATATCTATGTAGTTCTGTACAAAATTGAAAACCTCAAATCATCAAATAATACTAGATATCAAGCCTTTCAGAAATGGATTAAGTGTACTTCTTAAATCTTGAATTATTTTAAGTTATTTAAATCTTGAATTATTATACTTTTATATATAAAGCAAACATATGTCAGCAAACACATTGTGTCTAGAAAACCACACAATATGTTTCTTTCTAGTAAATTTATGGAGGTACACCTTGCTGTCTTGCTGGAGATAATGGCAGTATAGATAAAGGGGAAGAAACTGAATCAGAAAGAAGTAAAAATGCAAAGACAGTTTATCTCATTGAAATCAGAACATTCCTCCTTGCCTTACTGACTCTGAATCTTGGTAACACTAACATAGCAATTTTTTTTTTCCCTAATAGATGATATCATACGCCAGCTTCTCTCAACCATGTTAGATATGACCAAATATATTTGGGCTTCTATACAACCATGATGTTTTTGAGACTAAATATAAGCAAATAAAAATTTAAAGCAGTATTGCAATAACTTCTGTAACATTAAAAAGAACATGCCAATTTGGACTTAATTAGAGGCAGTATTCATATTTCTATTTAGCTATTTACTCTACATGTGTTTGCATTATAATTAAAAAAAATCCCAAAAGTAAAAAAAAAAAAAAGAGAAAAAAAAAGAAAAGTTTGCTCCATCAAATGTTATCAACAAAGTATTGCAAACTACTGAATGTGAATAATAATGTTTTTGAAGTCATTAAGTAAATTATGAATTCCAAATGGTCAGACCTCCATATAATAGCAATTTAAAATTTTTATTTTTAATCTGAATTTTTTTTTTCTTTTTGGCTAGTCTTATCACCACCTTGAACCAAGATACCAAGAATAGGAAGAGCACATTTCATGGAGTCTAACATCTGTTACATCAGTCCCAGAAATCTCTCTAACAGCTCTCATCCTAAAATCCTGTCCTTGCCATTCAAACTCTCCTTTTTTAGGCACAAACACACTTCTTCCAGTTACTCCCCACCATTAAAAAATGTGTCAGTTCTAGGGCATCTGGGTGGCTCAGATGGTTAAGCACCTGATTCTTGATTTCAGCTCAGGTCATGATCTCATGATTAGTGAGTTCAAGCCCCGTATTGGGCTCTGTGCTGACACTGTGGAGCCTGCTTGAGATTCTGCCTCTCCCTTGCTTGCACTCTCTCTCTCTCTCAAAATAAATAAACATTAAAAATATATATTTAAAAATGTGTCCGTTCAGCTCAAATTGGATTATTTACAGTCCCACATTTTCACTTCTGTGTTTCCATGAGATCACTGGCCCTTCTCCTTCCCCTTCAATCATATAGATCTTCTCATTCAGACATCATTTGCTTTGCCCTTCTATTATCCACAAATTATTCCCTGATCAATGTTACTTCACATTTTTCAAGATGGTTACAAGATTGTGAAATGCTTTGTTAAACAAAGTAAACATCATCTTTTTTATCGTGAGAGCCTTTAATATGCTTTAATCTGACATAGTGATTCTCTCGGAACTATAGTGTCCCTTTCTTTATCACATAGTCTTGGGCGATAGCATTTATTTTCCTAGTAAATAGAAAACAGGAAACAAACTTTGGGAAACTGTGTTTTAGCTTTTCTGTCCTACAGAATTACTTTTTTTTTTTTTTTTTATTGCATGTATAATTGAACAATGTATATATTGTAAACATAGGAACCCCCAAGGCAGTAATGATGTAGATTCTCAGGTCTCCTAATCAGATCAGAGAATGTACCTCAATAAGTCAGCGGGTGTAACAACTGTAATAAACCCAAGAGCCTTTTTTTTTCCTGAGAGAGAGAAAGAGAGAGAGAGAGAGAGCATGAGGGAGAGGGAGAATCCCAAGCAGGCTCCACGCTCTGCACAAAGCCCATGAGGGGCTCAATTACACAACCCTGGGATCATGACCTGAGCAAGATCAAGAGTCAAAGGCTCAAATGACTGAGCCACCCAGGCACCCCAGCCCAGAACCATTTTTAAGTAGATTGAGAATATATTTTGAAACAATAATTTGTTGAGGCAATGTTATGTACTAGATACTTCTTAGAATTAGAACACCGAGATAAACAGATATGATTTTTGTGTTTAAAAATCTCTCAGTGAATACAATGATGGTAGATGTAAAACAAATGAAAACAATATTATGATAAAACTATTTTACTATGGAGGCACAAAAGAGGGAATAATAATTTTACTTAGATGGAAGAAAGCATGAAAGAAATCTCGTGCTCACTGATAGTTCTTTGAAACATAAATCTTATTTTCATAGCTATCTTAAGATAAGAATAATCTTTATCTTTTTCAGATTTTGGAACAAAGTATAACTAAATTGGCGATTTTAATGCTGTAACAGGTCTTAAAGATAATGTAGCCTAATACCTTCATTTTACTGATAAACTGAGACCATGTAAGATTATGTGTGTTGTCATAGTCTACTATGATACAGTTGAAACAAGGGCTCAGGTCTCTAGATTTATAGACTAGCTTTTTCTCTAAGCAGAACTATGCAGAGTCCTAAGGAAATGAATTCTAGAAACAGATTAATTGGGTTCAAATTTCAGGTCCACATATTACTAGCTATGTGAGTCAGGACACTTTAATTAGCCTCTGTGAGCCTGTATTTACTCACATGTTGAAAAGAAAAATAATAATATTAGTTCCCTAATAATTATAGGGAAAAATTTAGAAAACTGATAAGCATGGAGTGTTTAGCAAACATTAACTATTATTATTCATCTGTACTAGATATGTAATATATATCACATATATGTGTACACTTTCTGTATATTGGTTTTATTTAATAGGTTATTAATAGGTTATTGTGTTTGGTTAATAGGTTATCTGTTGCATCCAGATTGTGTGTATAGTATTACATGATTTTTCTGGATTTTGTGTTATTACATGATTTTTTTATTTAAGTACTTATCAACCAAAAGAATATATTCTATTGCATGGAAGAAAAGTATAGTTTAACTGTATTCAGGTATAAATGCATCTTCACAGACACAGGATTTCTCTTCTTATGGGTAGCTACCTTCTGATGGCTAAATTTCATTTCCTTTTCCATACTTAAGCCCTATTACTATCCTTTTTTTTTTCAAGTTTTTCAATAAGTCTGTACTAGTGTACTGGTATTTTCAACACCTGAAATTCAACTTCTTAAAAACTAGCTGAGTACAAAATTTTTTGTAAATAATTAAAGCTGAAAAATGAAAACTTCAGTGAAAGTATCAAAAGAGGAGTTCTTTTTTATTTTTATTTTTGGGACAGAGAGAGACAGAGCATGAACGGGGGAGGGGCAGAGAGAGAGGGAGACACAGAATCGGAAACAGGCTCCAGGCTCTGAGCCATCAGCCCAGAGCCCGACGCGGGGCTCGAACTCACAGACCGCGAGATCGTGACCTGGCTGAAGTCGGACGCTTAACTGACTGCGCCACCCAGGCACCCCAAAAGAGGAGTTCTAAATCTCACCCATATAGTAGGTAATGTTTACCTAAGATCACATCTGAAAAACTTCAGCCCCAAATAATATCTACTCTGTAAGTTATAACAAAGTGTGAACATACACAACAATGCCAGCTGTAACCATAACAACAGACTTCTGTGGTTCCTGAGGATGTCTTTTATAGTTTAATGAAATATACTACATTTCTTTAAAACAAATAAAGTAGAAGTCTACTCAGTTTTTTCTGTTTTCCCCCCAAAATTTAGGGAATATACTCAGAGACAATTCTTCCAACTGCAATTGTTTCTTATTTGAATTATAAATTTTTTTATATTCATTTTCTGTATATTTTGACTAAGTATAGGAATATAGGTTTAAAAATTGGTAGGGAAAGGATGGTTTTATGTGGCTGTTTATTTTAATAAAATATTTATTTCCCCACAGAAATCAGAAACTGAGTTTTCATTCCTGATATACCTTTCCTTCCCTTACAACAAAAGTTCCCTTATGACTCTTGTCCTTGAAACATACAGGTTATTTACATACCGATGTATTGGTTTGGGCAATGATGCAGGTACAATGTCCCTGTAGCTATAACCCTATTTGCTGTGTACATCCAGTTGCCCATTTATTATTTCCTTTTGCAGTGAATTTAACAACTTCTGTATTAGGCACAAAAAATGCTCAAGCCATGGCCCTTTTGCTAAAAGAACTCATTATCTAGATGGAGAGATAAATATTTATACCAATAATAGTCATATATACACCTGAAATTAATATAATATTTTATGTCAATTATACCTCAAAAAAATAAATTGAAAAAAATTTTAAAGTCATATAATGGAATGTGTTCAATATGTGGGGTCTTCTTAGCCAGAACTGGGGAAAGTTTCACATAGGAACAGATATTTTCTGCTCTTGTTGGAAAAACAGAAAGTTATTCCAACTAGAGGAAAATAAGAAGGGCATTCTATGAAGAAAGAATGACATAAGGCAAGATACAGAGCATAAAATGTGTCCTTTCCAAATTTATTTGCACTATCATTACCTACATTGGCAATAATCTCTTCCAATCACAAGTTCTTTAAAGTCCTCTTTGCTTTCCCAGAGAGCTTACTTATTCTTTTGGCCTGAAATACCTCCTGCTCTGAAGGGCACTGCATCACTGGCTAATTCTTACTCCACTAGTTTTATCTAGGAAGGTTCTCTGATTCCAGTTGAGATAAAAACATTTTCTATTTCCCCCCCCATTTTTATAAACTTAAAAAAAACGCATTGTATTATAATTATTTATTTACCTACCCACTGAACCGTGAAACACCTAGAGATAGCACTGTGCCTTTTATTTTTATACTCCTACCTAGAGTACTGCCAGATGTACACTAAATGTTAAAGAAATGTGAGTTGAATAAGTGAATGGGTACATTAATTTTCTGTTAACTAGTCATATCACACATTCACTTTATTGTCTATCATAATGGTCTTTTGCTATGTGATTACCTGAAATAACATGTTAATCATCCAAAAAGATATAATTAATGCTCGGTATGGCTTTAATATTATATTTTCTATTGCACTTTAAAATGTGTATATGTGTGTATATTTTTTCTGCATAAACAACTCTTATAAATATTGATGTAAATAATATTAATTGCCCCAAACTTATGATAGATTAAAACAGTAATTCTCAAACTAAACCAGACAACAGAATGATTAGGATAATTGGATCTCAGCTGAATTTCAATATAACAACCAGGAAGATGATTGATCTGTCTACTTGTATCTTCTTTACCATTCTTACTTAGTAACTACCATATCCAAATTGATATTGTGACCATTGGGATACTATTATTTAAAAAAATATAATATTTATTTATTTTTGAGAGAGAGAGAGAGCGAGCGCGCGCGAGCGAGCAGGAATGGGGGAGGGGCAGAAAGAGAGGAAGACACAGAATCCAAAGCAGGCTCCAGGCTTTGAGGTGTCAGCACAGAGCCCGACACAGGGCTTGAATTCACAGACCTCACGATCATGAGTTACTTCATTACATTAGTCCAGTGATCTTTACTCTCCTGTAAACAAATCCTTGCCTTATTCCTCACTAAATATCAGGACAGAAATCACATTTCTCCAGGAAACAGGGGCCAGTAGTATTGGCAAATTCAAAACATGCATAAATTGCAATGTTATTCTGATGTGGAAAGGTACAAGGGGATTTTTATTACATAATATTACAATAGAAGTTGATATGTTTTGAAGCAGAATTACACAATATTTTAGACAGTTATGGAAACTTCACCCTGAAGCTAGTCTCATAAAAACTAAAATCCAAGTTGTCCTATTGTCTCACTCTGGGGAATGAGAAAAACAGAATGAACAAAAAGGTGTCATTAAATTTTACGTGTTAAAATAGGTAGCTTTAATTGTTTCATAAGAAGATGCCATTTTTATCTGTTTCTTTTTGTTATAATGTGGCATAGCCATATCATACTAAAATATTATCCAAAATTGAAATCAATGGAGTCTTTCATAACATTTACAATAATTTAGTACTTCACCGTTTTAACTGACACTTTTGATGGATGGGTTTATGTTAACGACAACTTAAGGCTGCTTTTGGTTTACAGGGTAATAATACCTGTAACTGGGAGAAATAAAACTTAAAGCTAGACTCAGCTATGTTCACTAGGCTAGGACAGTTTTTGTTTTATAACAAGTAAATTCCACAAAACTATTATGACCTACAGGTAATGTTTGTTTAATATGAAGCATCCTAAAGAGTATGAAAGGAAAAACTAAGTCAGCCATACTGATTTTGAAGAAAAAGGCAATGTTTTGAACATGCTAAAATGAATATCTTCTGATAAAATATTGAAGGAATTAAAGTATTCACATTCTTATGAATGAATGATGATAATAGTCAAACTTATTACATCTGGTCATTATTTCCTGAAACATATTAAAAACAGACTCTCTTGTGATTCTGTTTCGATTAAAATAGAATTGACATTCTTTTGAATTTTCTGTTGCTATGGTAAAGAAAATACGTTAAAAGTTAAAAAGTGGTACATAATTATACAGCAAAAAGTTAAAAGTTGCACATTACCTTGGAAACAGAAGAGTATCTACAGTACAAGGCTTCTCCTATTAGGTACTGCTTCTACCCAAAGTGTTTAAACTTAAGATATAAAATATACTTTGATATGATCACATTGCCAAATATGAATATAAAGGACAAAAAAACATAGATACAACCTACTAGCAAGAAGCAATGTCTAATTGTTGAATATGGTATGATACAAGCAGTGATTTCATGAAAGTATTAAGTAAAATTAACTTATATAGCAGAAAATTTAGAGCACTACAGTTATAATACTTGTTACTGTGAATGTGTCCTATTTTTAAAAATAAAATTTTCTCTACATTTGCTATTTTAACAGGCATGTTGAGTAGGTTGAACTTCTACAGAGATCATTTTGGAGTATATAATCACTCTAAATTATAGTGCAAAAAAAGAAAAAAAAAGGAAAGGCATGCCTTCTCTAACTACCAAAAAAACATAATTAAAAGTGAATGATAATGGTCATAATCCATAAAACTTTAGCAGGCATACACCTAACTTTGACACCTAAGCTCTGACACCTTAATGTGTGTTCATCCCTCACCTGGAATCTCCAGCCTGCTGGCTTTAATCCTTACAATGACTTGTTCTCCTTTCTCACAATGAAATGCAACTGACACACAGCTCCAGTATGAATCGTTCTCAATATTTCCACTATACTATCCTTTTTGAGTGCACAGAAAATGCACCTGGTTACTTATTATCCATGGATACTACTTATGTGTCTTGCCCTAAAGTGGTACAGGAATTACATCATCCATATTTGGACTACCACAGTCGTTGCCTTTGCTCCAACACTTAAAGGCAATAAATTCGAGAAATCTGTATGTTTTAACTTCTGATATATTTAGATTAGTTAGAAAAATAGTTGTTTAAAACTTTTAAAAATACCTGCTGTTAAATCTTATCATTTCAAATGTTTTTCTTTCTCACTGTGAGAGTCACATTTCTATTTTTGACTTCTCAATAAGAATGTCTACACATTACATTTTATATTGGTTTTCATGTTAAAACCTACAGAATGAGATTTACCACACTGAATGTAACCCACAGTTTCAATCTTTAATTTAAGATTCTCAATGTTACAAACCCAGCTCGAGGATCTAAAGACAGGTCCCTGGGGAACTTCAGCTTTTTGCTAACGAGTATAGTAGGGTACAAGCCATTGAGCTTGGATACTTCAATGATCCTTTTTTCTGTGTCAGACCAATAGAGGTTTTTTCCAATCCAATCGACAGCAAGTGCGTTGGGAACAGCTGTGTTATGCACTACCTAACAAATAAGAATTTAAAAGGTTAACAATGTAAATACCTACAATAAGCACCGAGTAATTGCTTCTTGATTTTTACAGAGATTATAGAATTCTATTTAAACATTAGAAACGGAATTTAGATAAGCATAAGACATAGAACAAATTTACCCGAATAAAATTACTTGTTTGTGATGTGAGAAATTACCTAATATGTAATCAGTCCCTGAAAATTACACATGGATTTAAGAAGTAAACACCAAAATAAAAAAACTGTTGGACAGTTGCAGAGTTGCACATTTTTGTTATACTTGTCTTCTAAAAATTAGGGGCAAAACTTCTATCACATACAGATACACACACACAGAATTATTGATATTATTAACCTTTAACAGATTTTGGGGAGATACCAATAGCATTCTCCACTCTCCCAACTGGTTATGCTCTATTGAAATTATCTACAACAAGACAGAAAATGTACATTTGAGAACATACACTATTTTAACCTAACCAAAGGAAATAAAATTCATACAACTGCTGTGCTTGATTCTAACCCATTACAATATCAACTATAATAAGAATACAAGCTTTATATGTACAAATATGATGCATATAAAATAACCCAAGATTCTTGGTCTATATGATTACTATTTCTGAGTCCTCAGTTTTTTCAGGATTCTGAGAAATGAGAAACTGAAAGTTGGGGCTGTACAGAAGCCAATGGTCATATAATTAGAGGAAATAAAACAATAATGAAAATTTATACTTATCCTTTCACTAATGTTATCAATAGTGAAGATATCTAAATCTAGATCTATATCTAGATCTTTTATGTCTTGCCTTAAAGTGGTACAGGAATTATATCATCCATATTTGGACTACCACAGTCGTTGCCTTTGCTCCAACACTTAAAGGCAATAAATTCGAGAAATCTGTATGTTTTTAATTTCTGATATAGATAGATATAGATATAGATATAGATATAGATATAGATATGTACACATATACATATGACAACATGGTCATTTTCAGCAACCAATGGTATCTATCTACTGTATTGAATTGCAAGACATCCTTTCTTCTTTCTCCCATATTCCAATTTTACAAATTTGGCATGGCTGAAAATTTACATTGTCATCCGTGAATTAGTGAATTAGAAAATCACTAATAAGAAAATCAGTGAATTAGTAATCCCAATAGGAAAAAAAGATTCATTTGTTACCCTATATTATGACATTATTTAAAGTAGTAATAGGTTAGTGGTGGCAAGATAATAGTTAATCCTTTAAAATATTAAAGTATATTCAAAACATATAAAGGTAATTAAAATTTTAAATGTCTTATAAAAATATGACCAAGCTTGGGTAATATTATTTTTATAGTTTTTATATACATTTTCAAAGAATTAAAAAAGAAAAATCCATTTCCTTATCTATGTCACATACTGATATTTATAAACTATCAGTTTATACATAAATACATAAATAAAGTTTATACATAAATACAATCATTACAAATCACCTGAGCCCGACCTAATGGTTGCTCTGGCACTGCATATACACATTTTAAGACTTTATTAATATTTTTGAAATTTATTGCACCCAATAAAATTTGTGTATGATATTATAGATGGTTACAAAAAAGTTAAGGCAATTGATGGGTTCTATAACACTTGAATTGAAGTGTCTTTATAATATATTTTACTGCATATAGACAGTGCAAATAATTTTATTTTAAAACTCAATATAACACAGAAAAAGAGCCAAGTAGCTCATATCTAGAATGTGATATGTATTTAATTATGATACTGTCTAATCAGAACATTCATGATTTTGTAAAAATGCATTCAATTATTTCCAATATAGGAGGTTAATTTTAATAGTGCTGTAATTTCAATCTACAGTCTAGTAATTAATTTTTCAATCATAAATTCTCAGACTCAACTTTCCCCTTTTATATAAGTCAATACAATTGAAACTCAGGCACTAATCATTCAAGCCAAAAGCATCCCTCACATTTTCTAGGGCTGTGAATAAGGTTCTGAATGTTATTTAGTCAATTTTATTTTTATCTTATTGCAAGTAACAGTGTTATAATGAAACATACGGATTAAAAAGCCTCATATTTCATATTTAAAGAATGTATTAACTTGCATTGTACAAATGTGAAATTCAAACCAACCTAATGCATTTTATGATTTGTATCATTACCATCAAATAACATTTTCTATTCAAGTCAGCTATACCAATAAAATATTCAATAATCCCATCATTGTAACATCTAGTTACCTTAATATCACTTCCATTTAAACACATTCTATTTATGCGGCTGCCATTGGGTCGGCTAGAATCAATCCAATAGATGAATTCTTCTCTGTAATCAAAGTCTATAGCAATAACATTGTTTAATCCCTAAAAATAAAAAAGGATATGTTTGAACAATAGTTAATAGAAATTATTTTCAAATGTCTTAGGAGTTCGTAAGAATCACTATCTCTCTTTGAACCTAGATAGTTATAGTTATGACAATGAATAGCATTTGTGACCAATTCTTTTTAAAAGCATCTTATCTTTACATTTCTCTATACCACACATTTAAGATGTTGTAAAATTTATTTGAAAATATTTTCCAAGTAGGTTTCAAAATTTTTGGAATGCTTATAAAGTTTAGCCCCTGTTGTGGGTAAACAAACAAACAAACAAACAAACAAAAAATATATATATATTGTAAAGTGAAAGACTCTCACTTTAGGTTAATGTTAAATAGATATGAATTTAATGTCATTATTGTCTGTTCTGTAGAGTAACCAGAAAAGAGCATACACCTAAATTTGCAACAGAAGATCACAGAAGATTTAAGATGAGCTTCAGAGAGTCATCTGATGCAAGTCAGAAAAGAAGGTTTAGAAACCAATTTGTCCAAAATATTTTTTGTCAACAACATAAATTAGCTGCCTTGTTGTTGTTCTTGTTGGTGGTGGTGGTGGTGGTGTGGTTGTGGTTGTTGGGTTTTTTTCTTCTTGAGACCCTCTAGCCAACTTAGTGCCATATTAGAATTTAAAAGTTATAACCTTAGGTGAGTATTTGACCAAAGAGGAACTGAGTAGCCAACATGTTTTTATCCTACATGGATATACGAGGATATGCCTGCCTTCAGACTCTTGGTTATGCATTTTTTTAACAAGTAACAAAACTTAACACGAATTCAACTGATGGATTTCTGGATGCCCCAGGTTTTTGGTTTGATAGTTGTGCCTTTTGACTGATTTAACAATTGTACATCAGGATCTGGGAATCTTCTTAGGTGCTGAATAATTCAAACAATTCCTGAGGGGTTAATTTAATTCTGACCTTTTGTTAAGGCTCATATATTACTACCCTGATGGACTAAAAAAACTTGGATCAGGATTTCCATTGTGTTAAGTCATTTTAAGGCTTGGATAGTCTATTAATTTATAAATATTATATATTAAAAATATATGATGGAGGGGAAGTGGGTGGGGGATGGGCTAAACGAGTGATGGATATTAAGGAGGGCACCTGTGTTGAGCACTGTGTATTATAGACAAGTGATAAATCACTAAATTCTACCCCCAAAATCAACATTATGCTATATGTTAACTAGCTAGAATATAATAAAAAATTGAAAAAAAAAATGACACTATAGACACTTGGCAAAGCCCTAAGAGATCATTGCCATATCTTTATATCTGTTGTAAAATTATATGTATATATTTATCCTAAAATTGTGATTAAGTCTCAAATTGTTTTGGGGGTCATTTATGAGTAGCTGTAGTCCTATAGGTTAAGGAATAGTACCCTGAGGGAGATGCGCTGTTTGGTTTGGGGAGGAGGGAAAGGAAAGATGATAATTACCACATCTGAATTCAGCTTCCAGATCTATTTCCCAAATTTAGAATTAGATAATGACACTGCATTAGATTTATATAGTCCTTCTTAAGACTCAGGCCCAGGCTACATTATTACTGTTCATAATTTTCTTTCTTTCCAATGATCTACAAGACTAACGATGGCCTAGTTATAGAAGCAATTCAGAAAAGGTTCTGGCAAATACTGATTTTTTTTTTTTTTTCTTCTCACAGCAGGGCCAAAGTCTAGTGGTCATGGCATTAAAATTACAGGTTCACATCTTATGCTTAGCTGTGTATTTGGCTTAACATGAGCAATCTCTTTCCTTTGCCCGAGATTATAAAGTTAATCTGAAATGGGCTAACTCCTTGGAAATTGGATGCCTTTGGCCATAAATAAGAGACAAAAGTAAACACGATTCTGTAAATTTCTCACTAAGCCCAGAAGAATGAACACAAGTATACTTCTTCCTGACATTACTAATAAAAAATAACAACTATAACTGCTTAAAAAATTCAGTCACAGATTCAAAAGATTTGTTAAATATTAATTCACAAGCTAAAACTTGGAGGATTCCCCTTAATTAAATGCACTTCAGCATGCATATCTAGGAAGTTGTCCATGCAAAGTCAAAGTTTTAAAATATAAATTGAGTATTGGGGCGCCTGGGTGGCTCAGTTGGTTGAGTGTCCAACTTTGGCTCAGGTCATGATCTCACAGTTTGTGAATTCCAGCCCCATGTCGGGCTCTATGCTGACAGCTCAGAGCCTGGAGCTTGCTTCGGGTACTGCGTCTCCCGCTCTCTCTGCTCCTCCCCTACTCGCACTCCGTATGTCTCTCTCTCTCAAAAATAAGTAAACATTAAAATAACAATTAAAAAATAAAATAAAATATAAATTGAGTATAGCCCAAGTTCTGTAGAAAGTTTAATAAATGCACTTCAATAGAGTTTGTAATATCCTTTCTGTTCAAGTGTTTTTAACACCAGAGGAATATGGTAAGTGGGTTAGGGTTCTGTGATGGCCTGCAATTCAGATGGATGAATTGGAGTTTTACAGAGAAAAGGTAGACAGAATCTTGTCACTAACTTTAGGAAGAATTTACCCAGTCATGGCAGAATTATCCTATTCCTTTTTTTACAATAATCAATTTATATAATGAAAATTCAATTCCAAATTTAGCAATTCAACTATAATTAAATGAAAGCTATAAATGCAGAGGAATTGAAGCTCTGAATTCTGACATATCTATCTAGGCTGGTCATTTTTCTACAGCTTTACCCTTTAATCCCCACAGAAAACTTTGCAATTCTCTCTTCTCAGAATCATATGCAAGGAACATTAAAAAAGTCAAGGGCATGGACAAACTAATGTCTAAACACTAAAGCCATTTCAGTGGTTTCAGAGCTGAAAATTGGTTTCATCAAAATCCTATTTGCTTCTTTCATTTCTATAGCTGAAGATCTGCACCCTTTGGTTCAAGATGATTAATTTAGGAAATTGTGTTTTGTTTCTCTACACAATTTTACTGGAATAAAAGCCACTGCAGAGATTGAAGTGGATAGCATTGGAAAGCTACTTGATAAATGCACTTAAATTAATGAAATTAATATTTAATTAATGCATTTAATTTCTAACATCCATGTTATTAAAGTATAAGTACATTTTCTTTATGTATGTGGTGTATGGATTTAAATTATAGCCAGCCTACCTAAAACTACATTTTAGAATACATAGGGTAAAAAAAAAAAAAATCTACGACCTGTTAAAATTTTTCACTGTAAAGCTTCATGAGATTGTATGGACTACAACAAAGAGAATCAAATTCAAGATAATAGGGTAAATCGTTCTTCCTAATAACCTACACACACACACACACACACACACACATGCACACAATCCTCTCACATTTAAGACAAGGATGTTTTTTCACTTATTTTGACTGAGAGAAAATATGGAGATATAATTACTTCCGTTTTCTACTTCATTCTGCACATGTAGACAGAAATCTCTGAGGAAAAAAAAATGTTTCTACTGCCTAGAACTCCTTGAAAATTTCTGTAATGCTGTAATGAAATGCAGTTAAAAATATCTTCCCCGACAGAAATGATATATTCCAAACAGACTGCAGGCAAAACTGGATGTAAGGCTTGTCTCTAGTTTTTTGGGTATCTATTTCCTTACTCAGTGGTCACATTAATAAATGCTTTCAAAAGACAGATGTTCAGAGTCCTTATGAGCATCCTCATCTTTCTCACTCCCTTTTCATTTTCATAAACACTACACTAAGAAAACTATCTGGAAGTCATCCCCACTTAGGTACTAGTGATTGGCAATGGTCAAAAAAGATACCACGAGGAAAAAAGTGCTATCTGAAAGTGTGCATTAAAGTGATTTGGGTATATGAAATACTTAAATGATGCATACAGGAAAAAACATTTTGCTCCATTAAGAACAATCTCTGATAACATATTAGCTATGAAAACAACAAAAGGGATACCAGCAGAAATGTCCTGAGTCACAGGATTGGAAAATAAAGCAAAGGGATGTCACTGAAGCTCTGTAATAGTCTTCCGTGAAGTCAATAAATATTGTTGCTATTTTAGTTATTAGTTCAACTGAGCTTATAAACAGACTGTCCTAAAGAGAGAACTTTTTCCCTTTATGATAGCAGAGTCTAAAAGGAAGAAATGGTAAACAAATACATAAAAACAACCTAGTAAAAAGAAAATAAGCCTGTTCCTTTTGCAGGGGCCATACAAGGACTGGCACATCTAACTTGGAAGGTATAGAGAGGCTTGGAGGGGGTATGGAGACCGACTCCAAAAGAAAAAGATAATTTTCAACATTTGCTAATTTTGTTATAAGCTTAAAATTAGACTGCGTGGAAGAAAAGAATTAAGTTAAATAATATAGAAAAACATTTGGGCAGCAAACACTTTTCCATTTTAGCATAGTTATAAATACTAAAACTTTTTCTCTGGAATTATTTCTCTTATATTATTCATCTCTTAAAGAGATGGCTGTCTAATTCTTATATTTTAAATAGATTTCTGTTTAGTCTCTATAAACAACATGGAAATATTTTTATATTTCCCAATCTCTGTAGGGTTCACCATTAGAGAGAGGCAGTGTGATACAGTGAATGTCGGTGGCACACTCTAATCTCAAGAACAACAATCTAAACCTCACAGACATTCATGAATGAGGAGACATGTTGTAAGCACACAGGAAGTCTGAGGACTCCTGTGAATTGGAGAGCATGGCCTCTATAGCAAAGTGTCAACTGCCATACAATTTGGATTGTGGACATTCAAGGATGTGAGCTCAGAATTGCTATATCTTTCTGTTTATTTTCATGAGTAGCCAGAAATCTGGATTTTCACGTGAAATTTTCATTTTCAATCTGTGGCTTAGAGGAAAACTGGAAAATCTGTCAGGAAAAGTCAATATCACAGTTTCTAATGAATATTTGTACTTAAAATGAGACTCATAAGAAAAATGATTGAAACTGACAAGAGCAGTAGAGGAACCCATCAATATGTGGCAAAAATAGTTCAGGTATTCTTTATGTTGCTAAAAATCACCACATGAATGGCCTTCTTTGTCTATGCATATGCTGGCTTAACCATACTACAAGAACAAGAAATATCCTTATTTTTGGCACACTTGTTGTAGACAGTGCTTTCACATATTTATGTCACTACTGTACAGTTTGGGGCAAAAAGACATTTGCAGCAGAACAGATACAAACTGAATCTTGCCAAAGAAGCTATTTCTCCTGACAACCAAAAATATGCCATAACTAACTGCATGTGATTTCTCTAGTCCATGTAGTAATCACTGTAGTTTTAATGATTTGATTTTATGCTATTTCTACTGCAGACTGGGAGAAATAAAAAGTTGAGGTAAGCAATTCACAGTTTTCTATCCTATCATCAAATGGAAACCATAACTTTCATCTTAAATAACATATATAAATAAACCCTGACAATAGGACTCAAACATCAAAACAGATCAACTCAGATTCTCTTGAAGTGGACAGGTTGAGGATACAGATGGTAGAACCAAAACATATGCCTTACAACCTTTGAATCATGGCTTGATTACAATTCTACTTTCACCCCCTTACTAATTCTAAATTTGAAAGGCTAGAGATCGTCAGTCCTGTTTTATTTCTTAGTTCTGTGAATTAAACCTTAAAATTCTGGAAAAGGTATTAATTTTTAAAATTCCAAGGGGGAAACACAAAATACTTTAAAAGATAATTTTATGCTTTCTCTAATCCAGCGATGCTTGAGACAGTTTTTCCCTTCCATTAATTCTATCTTATATTTTTTACATTCTTAGATATGGTGTGATGTAACGTGTTTGGAACACCCCCTTGACAATTCAAGCAAAATAAAATTTAGCGTAATCTCCTATACATACATGTATCCATGAGCAAGTGTTTCATAAATTCTAATTGTGAGATATTTCTACAGTTCTAATGCATATCTGGAGTACCCATATTAAATATGAAATCATCATGAGAATGTCATACCTGTTTTAAGAGTGTGTAGTTGGAGCCATCAGTGCTAATTTTCCTTATTTCATGATGATCAGCAAGAATTAGAAAAGGTTCTTCATCTAAACACCAAGACAAAAAAAAAACAGAATTAGAATTTTATATGTATGGCTTTCAACTTCACTTAGTTTCAACTTTAAATTTCTACAAATTTAAATGCAGTGTTCTACAGTAGATTAATGGTTAAAAAATTCACACTGAATATCTCAATATCTCAATTTACAGTAAAATGAAAAAACAGCAGATACGCAGGTAGTATAGAAAATCTAGATAATTCTAAATGCATCCCTCTCTTTCCCTCAGTTTTTGTGAACAGCAGGTTATCTAATTTATTTGCAACTGGCAGAAAATATCTGGTGTCATAATCTGATTTTTTAAAATGAATTTTGGGAAAGAATAAGCTACACATATCTTAGAATACTACAGTACAGCTAAACATTCATATAATCAGAAAAATCTTTCTTGATAATCAAATAACCAGCTTATACTGTCAGAATGACTTTGGTGAAAATCAAGAGTATCATTGCCTACACATATTTCTTTTATCTGCCTGGAGACTTCTCTTAAATAACTTCTGA
The DNA here is from genome assembly GCF_028749965.1 of Puma concolor. Lineage (NCBI taxonomy): Eukaryota > Metazoa > Chordata > Mammalia > Carnivora > Felidae > Puma > Puma concolor. Next base: position 132,615,111 of record NC_141674.1, read on the forward strand.
ATTCCAGGTTCTATAATTTTTGTTAATCAATTTCACCTTTCCTCATAATCCTGCTTTTTAATTCCTTTAATGATCTTTATTTCCTTCTTTTAGTTGTTCCAATATATTTTAGTATCTCATTTGTTCTAGAATCTAGGAAAAATAATAATAGGAATCTGACCATGCTCCAAATATAAACCTTTAAAGTGGTTTTCTTTTAGAATATTTTTGGAAACAAAATGGATTTTTAAAAATATTCAGAAAGTTTCATGTACATGTTTATTTGAATACATATTTGAATAATTTAAATTCAAATTTACCACATTCTTGATTGTTATAATCCTAGAGCAATTCAATTAAAGATTTGTTCAAACTCTTTATAAATAGCTTTCTTTCTATGATGCAGTCATATGCTTAGTTGCCTTGTAAGCAAATTTAATGTGAGTAGAAACTACAAAAGAAAAAAAAAGAAAGAAAAAAGAAGACGAAAAAAACAATGAAGAAGACAGTAGTCACTTTATGTAATTTAATATGGATTTTCTTGGAAATCATTTACTGTTACAGAGTTATTGTCCTGTTTGTTTACTTTATATTAAAAACTACTACTTTCCTCTTCTTATAATTTAGTTTCATAGTAAATATATAATTAATAGGGTAGTGTATTATTTTTTATCATACTTTATGTCAGGGATTAGAAATGTGTATCACATAGGTGCCTGGGTGGCTATGTCGGTTGGGTGGCTGACTACAGCTCAGGTCATGATCTCACGGTCTGTGAGTTCGAGCCCTGCATTGGGCTCTGTGCTGACAGGTCAGAGCGTGGAGCCTGCTTCCGATTCTGTGTCTCCCTCTCTCTCTGCCCCTTCCAGGCTTGCTCTCTGTCTCTCTCAAAAATAATAAACATTAAAAAAAATTAAAAAAAAAAAAGAAATGTGTATCACACATGCCAGACATCTCCTTCTATGAGCAAGGACAGCATCCCCAATCAATCATTCAGTCTTTGTGTTGATGCTAAATTGAGACTCGGAACCCTACTCAAGAGAGTCAGTCTGAGGTTGAAGGAACCTTGTCATCCCTTGTCAACTGTATGTATAAATATAAAATTAGTCAGTCATGGTCTACCTTTTTTTTCTAATGTTTATTTATTTGGGAAAGAGTGCAAGCAAGGGAGGGGCAGAAAAGAGAGGAGAGACAGAGAATCCCAAGCAGGCTCCATGCTGTCATCATGGAACCTCACACCAGGCTCGATCTCATGAACTGTGAGATCATGACCTGAGCTGAGATTAAGAGTCCAACGCTTAACCAACCTAACCACCCAGGTACCCCAGTCATGGTCTCTACCTTAATACTTAGGTAATTCTGTTCTTTACTACTTAAATGTAATAACTGAAATTATAAAATTCCTCAAAGAAAACACCCAACAAAAGGCTCCTTTAAGGTCATGGTAATGATTTTTTTAGATATTACAGAAAAAACACAAGCAATAAAGGCAAAAATAAGCAGAACTATATCAAAGTAAAAAGTTTCTTTCTGTTCAGCAAAAGAAACAATCAACACAATTAAAAGGCAACATATGAAATGGGAGAAAATATTTGTAACTTATATATCTGATAACAGGTTACATTGAAAACATATAAAGAAATCACATACAAATCAATAACAAAAACCAAAAATAAATTGATTTAAATATGGGCAGAGGAAGTGAATAGACATTTTCCCAAAGAAGACATACAAATGGCCAACAAGTACATCAAAAAATGTTCAACATCAACAATAATCAGGGAAACACAAATTAAAATCAGTGAGATACCACCTTACTTCTGTTAGAATATCTATCATCAAAAACACCAGAGATAACAAGTGTTCACAAGGATTTGAGAAAAAGGAAACTTTGTTCATTGTCTGTAGGAATGTATATCCACTATGAAAATCAGTATGGAGGTCCCTAAAAAGATTAAAAATAGAACCAACATACGAACCAGCAATCTTGCTTCTGGGTATTTATCCAAAGGAAATAAAAACATGATGAGAAAGATATATATCTTCACTCCCATGTTTATGACAGCTTTATTCACAACAGCCAAGATATGGAAATAACCTAAATGTCCATCAATGGATGAATAAAGAAGATGTGACATACATACACATATATATAAATATATGTATATGTATCTGTGTTTACATGCATGTGTCAATTTATATGTATGTATTTACGCATATGTATTTTTTATAGTATATAACATATATATGCATATTATGTTTTATATATTATATACATATATTATATTATACATTATACACATATATACACACACAATGGAACATTATTCAGCCATGAGAAATAATGAAATTCTGCTATTTACAACAACATGGATGGTCCTTGAGAACATTATACTAAGTGAAGTAAGTCAGAGAAGGATGAATACTATGTGATTATCATCTATATGTAGAATATCAAAAAAGTCAAACTCATAGAAACAGACAGTAGAATGGTGGTTGCCAGGTACGACGGGTGGGAGAAATGGAGAGATGTTGGTTAAAGAATACAAACTTCCAGTAAGAAGATAAATAAGTTCTGAGGATCTAAGGCACAGCATGGTGATTTTAGGTAAAATACTACATACTTGAAAGTTGCTAAGAGAGTAGAGCTTAAATGTTATCACCACAAGAAAGAAATGGTAATAAGGTGAAGTGACAGAGGGATTCCTAACACTATGGTGGCACTCATGTTGCAATATCTAAAGTGTATCATGTGTAGACATGTTACACAGCTATGTGTCACACAGTTCTATGTTACACAGCTAAATGTCAACTATACTTCAATAAAGTTGGAAAAAATCGATCTCTTTAGCAAAACAATTATACTTCAGGAACACATTTTTGTATCATGATTAGTTTCTAATAATTGCTGCTAATGAGAAACAACTACAGTATGGACACATGACATAATGAGATAAAAATTGTAATCATCAGCATTCATCTCCTTCATACCCTCCTTTCTGAAAAGTTTAAAGTAACAAAAACATTGACCAGTTTTGTTATTTTCTTTTTTCTTATTTCATGTGGCTGAATGCATGATGTAGCAAGTAGGTTTGCAAATAAAACAACAGGCTTCAAATAATATACAAATTGATTCAGTGAGGAATACTCCAAGAATAAGTAAAAGTGAAATAAAACAAACACACAAAAAAACTGAAAGGGTTTTTTGGTTTCTCTATAATGTGCAAAGGGTTAACCAGTTGAAAAACTAATTTTAAGAATTCCTAGGGGCGCCTGGGTGGCTCAGTCGGTTAAGCGTCCGACTTCGGCTTAGGTCATGATCTCGCGGTTCATGAGTTTCAGTCCCGCGTCGGGCTCTGTGCTGACAGCTCAGAGCCTGGAGCTTGCTTCAGATTCTGTCTCCCTCTCCCTCTGCCCTGCCCTTCCCCTGCTCATGCTCTGTCTCTGTCTCTCAATAATAAATAAACGTTTGAAAAAATTAAAAAAAAAAAAAAAAAAAAAAGAATTCCTGGTGCCTGGGGGGCATCTGGGTGGCTTAGTTGGTTAAGCATCTGACTTCAGTTCAGGTCATCATCTCTGGGGCCAGGAGTTTGAGCACCTTCTTGTCTTTCTCTGACTGACGTACTTTGCTTAGCGTAATATATTCTACGCCGTCATAGAAATGTGACATACATATACATAAGAAGCTAGCAATGCTGTTTGATTCACAGAAAGTGAGGGGGTAGAGACAATATTATGTATCATTTTTTGCTCAGTCATTTATTATATATTGCTTTGCATTATTTTAATATGTGTGATTTTCTCCCCTAATGAATTGTAATATTTTTAAAATTATGGCCCACGTTCTATTAAATTTTCTAATTTGCAAAGTCAAACTCACTACTAGAAACAAAGAGAAGTTTAATAATATTTGCTGAGTCTATGGAAGAATTCAAGTAGTCCTATAGAGCTGATTTATTGCTATTGTTGTCATCATCATTACTATTATCATTATTGACCTTCTTGGCATACTTATATGAGCATGTATGGTATAAGGGAGAAGGAAAGCTATTATAATACAGTCACAATAGGCTCTTTAATAGTCTTGGTCAAACCTTCTCTTAAGAACCTGTGATGCAGCAGGAAAAAATGCTAGAAATAGTTCTTTTTACCTCTGAGCACTCTCAAAATCTAAAAATCACTTAATAATTCACAAGACCATAATGCGATTTTATTACAAACAGAACAGTTTGTGGACAGCACACAAAATTAGAGTGACATATCCCTATATCAAGGTAAGTAAGGAAGAATTTTGATTTCTCAGAAACAGCAAAGGGGAGTGAATTCAGTAAGAATAGCTATAAAACTCAGAATCCATATGTGTAACTGAGGCTGGATCAGTGGACAAGTTCAATTCCATACCTGAGAGTGATTTGCAGCCATTTGGGTTATCAGGTTGTATTTCATACCCATCTGTACAAAAGCACTTGTAGGTCCCATATGTATTGATGCATTGCTGGCTACATGGAAATCCCAAGGAGCATTCGTCAACGTCCACACATGTTTTACCATCATCCTTCAGTTGGAATCCAGGCCAGCATTTGCACTAAAGAATGAGAAACAAGTATAATCATTTCATATCATTGTCACTGTCTTTTCCTATTGGATATCCTGTTAGCATGATTCAAGTAAGAAAATCATTTAAGAATAGATAATGACAGGGTGCCTGGATGGGTCAGTCAGTTAAGCATCTGACTCTTGGTTTCAGCTCAGGTCATGATCTCATGGTTTTATGAGTTTGAGCTCCATATCGGGCTCCATGCTGAGAGCATGGGACTCTCTGTCTCCCTCTCTCTCTGACCTACCCCCACTCATGCTGTCTCTGTGTCTCTCAAAATAAATAAGTAAACTTAAAAAAATAAATTAATTAAAAAAAAGAATAGATAATGGCAAGTCTTTCTGTCTCCAGGGATTAACCTTTAATAAGAATTATGTATATTAAGTAATATTAAAGCTAAAAACAAATTCTCCCAAATATCTTCATTTGATCATCCGAGGTTGGCAAGATTTTTATAAAAGTTAACTGACATCATCAAAGCCATGTGGCCATAGCATGGCAAGGACCACAAAACTAGTCAACTTCCTTCATTCTTTTTCTACTGCATTATCTTGACTTTTTAGAAGACTTTAACGATCAGAAGAATTAATGATTATGCAGAGCTTTGAAGATTACTAGCATTGGTACATATGCTATTTCAACAGGGCCTTACAGAAATCAGTGATGTAGGTATTATTATTTTTAGTTAACTGATGAGAAGCTAGAGACATATGGGTGAAGTTGCCCGGATAAAGCCAGAGGATTGCTGAGACTGTCTATAACATATACTAAGGCACAATTAATATTGGTCAACTGGGTCTGATTCCATAACTTGGCATGCTGATGTTGTTTGGAGAAATAAAATAATATTAACATAATTTCCCACTATAATTTAATCAATTTTTGTGTCATCAAATCTTTTGTTCAGCATCTATCATGTACTATATGAAACTCTGATGATGATATGCAATATTTACTAACCAGCATGTAAATTCTGATGTCACACCATAGTATGTCTTTGCAGTCCCGAAAATAATGACGTACTGTGACTGGTCCCTGTCTTTCAGGTCTATATTCAATCTCTGCCAGGCAGCATATGAGAATTATAATTATACAAAATGAATCTATAATTGGCCAGATGATTATGATCATACTATCTTTACCAAGACTCTTTAGCACTTTTGGAATTAAGGAATGTGTGAATATTGAAAAGGACAGTGAGTTAAAAAGAAACCCTAAATCGTTATGAGTAACTGGTATCCAAGAGTTATTCAAAGCAGACATTTAATAACCTAGATTATTTATCTGAGGATAAATGTGATGGCAGATCTTTGTATCTATTGGGAAAAAAATCAGAGAGATATATGTGCATTTATTAAATAGTAAGCAAACAATTGAGTTTTTTAAGCACACAAAAAAAACCATTATTTGGTGGAGAGGCCACTTCATCTTCACCCAGAAATGTTCCAAAGCAAACTAAATGGCTGTTACTAAGTTCTTTTATAAGGAATGAATTGCTTTAAGCTCATAATGAATTGCTTAAGCGCTTTCATTGTTAACAATTTACACCAATATTTAGCTAATAATTCTCAGCAATTACAAGTTTTTTTTTGTTTTATTTTTAAGCCAACAAATCAAAACAAAAGCCACAGCTTGATTTCCTAAACTCTCCTCCTCAAACTCTTACTTTCTTTGAGAAGACATCCTGCTACCTGTTTAAGGAAGTCAGGACAATCAGTGCTTTGCTATGGCAAAGGAAAATGAGGTGATTAATGTCACCTAACTGTACACTTAAAAATTGTTAAATTGGTAGGGGAGCCTAGGTGGCTCAGTAGGTTGAACGTCCGACTCTTGATTTTGGCTCAGGTTGTGATCTCATGGTTCCTGGGACTGAGTCCCGAGTCATTCCAGCTCTACGCTGACAGCGTGGAGCCTGCTTGGGATTTTCTCTCCCTCTTTCTCCCTATGTCTCTACCCCTCCCTCTCTTTCTGCTCCTCCCTCACTCAGGCTCTCTTTCTCTGTCAAAAATAAATAAATGAAAAAAGTTGGTTAAAATGGTAAATTTTATGTTATGTATATTTTACCACAATTTTTAAAAAATATTTTTTAAAAAACGCAAGTAGAAAATGACAGGATACTAAAATATATCACTGAAAAGGACTGGAGTAGAGATCACTTAGGCCAGAAACCAGAGATCCATAGGCTGACATAAGGCACTGTTGAATTCAAGGAGCACTTTAGGATAAGTGAAAGGAATTTTAATAGAATGTACTGAATTCCTCTCAGAGAGTATTATAAAAGGAAATAAACAGTGTCCTAATTTTAATGGGATTTCTGAAAATCACTTTGAATGGCTAACATCAGGTTTATACAACTACTATATCAAATAGAACTACTATATCAAATAGCTTCCACATTTATAGAAAATCAATTTCTTAATGTAAAATTGGCAAAAGTGACTAAATATAGATTTCTATAAACAAATGAAATATGTTTAAGAGGTTATCAGTAAGTTTTTAAAAGATTATTTATTGAAAGAGAAGATTTTTTTAAAAGATCATTTCCCCCAATCCGTTAACCTTGTTTTAACAAAAACATTTTTGCTCCCAAATAACCCAAAGGTCTCAGTGGGACATTCTACCAGCCTAGCTTTCATAAGTTGAGTGAAATAAAAGAATAATCATTTGTACCTTCAAAGATAAAAGATGAGAGATTAATCTATCTTGGAAACTGAGTTTTAAATTTTCTCATTTTCATTTACCAAAAAACCCCAGTTTTTATGAAAGTGAGATTTATGTATTTTCAATATCATCTTAATTTTTCTCACCATCAAGAATGACTTCAAGTTTTCCTGATTTGTATTAATTTTTATATAGGATCATATAGCTACCAGAAAGAAATATAGCTACCCAAACTTTTCCTATTAAATTCAGAGAAGTTTCTTTGTAGCTTTTTAAGCAATATTTTACAAATATTATTTCTAATACATACATTAAAACTTATTTCTCTCCCAGAAGTACATTTATTTTTACATGGTAAATTATCCTTCACATCAAAATAAGATCCTTGCTTTAGTAAATGTTATTACTCCCTGCTGAATAGTTAGATACATTGTATTTGTCTTACAACAAACGTGCAAATTGTTCACAGTCCATAAGGTCTAAATTTTGCTTTTGTAAGCAGTTTTCATTTTATTGCAGAATTTGGTGGAGGATTTATTGCCATGTTCTATAGCTATTGTAATGAAAAATTGGTTACTGGATATTTTTCTCCATTTCCTGGAAAAGAGAAACCAATAAGCTCCCACCCCCCCCCCCCAATATATAAGCATTTTGTTGTATATAAGGCTTTTTACTCAATTTCCTATCAACAAATTATCATGAATATAAATATGTGTGTGTATGTATATGTGTATGTATATATATATATTTTTTTAACACAATATGTAAAATGTTAGCTTTGAAACTTTATTTAAATCTCTCATTTCTGATTCTGCTTGAATTTTTATATTGGTCTTGTTTCCCCAATAGATATTTTATTTTATTCATTAGTTTTGACATGTGTACATATTCAAGAATGCTATTCATAGCAATTCTGTCAGGTATCAGACACAGAGACTTTCTAAATGATTAAATAAATATATTACCTATTTTAACTAGAATTCTCACTTCATTCTATGACCCCTTCTGAGAAGTCAAGGTGAAAATACTGATCTTTTTAAAGTTATCAACAAACAAGTATTTCTGTATGATGGGTCTTATAAAGTAATTAAAATAGTATGATTTAATATGATGCTCTGGATGATATATATTTCTACCACAGTAGTTTTCTAAATATGGCATTTCTGAGTACTAAGTACTTCTTATATGCAGGCATTATAAAAATACTAAAGCCCATTTGGATGTTATATCAAAAGGTGGTCATCTAATATTCTATAATTATTAGATTTTACCACCATATTTGTTATGACAGATTTTAAATACACGTAGAAAAAATGTAAGGAGATCTACCTTGAAATTTAAGTTTTTAGATAGATGGAAAGATACACAGATGCTAGATAGATGGATGACAGATTCTATGATTTATAGATTCCATAAACATATAGAAATATAGAATATATTATACAGATACAACTAAAGCACTATTTATAAACTCTGCATTGAAATTGTAACTAATTATCTGTAATATTTCTATGACCTGTTCCCTAATATTTCAAGAAACACTTTATATTGATTGTGCATAAGTCACTAATAATATTTTTTTCTGCTCCATTGGGTTTCAAAATATTTATTGCCAAAATTGATTATCTGATAGATATTCATCTCATTAAGAGTTATTTTGGTTCATTGTCTTGTTTCATTTTACCAACAATACAATGTTATAAGTGACTACATGTGTGTTTTAACTCTGTAAATTAAAAAAAAAAATAATGTTTATTTTTGAAAGAAAGAGACAGAGTGTAAGCAGGGGAGGAGCGGAGGGAGAGGGAGACACAGAATCTGAAGCAGGCTCCAGGCTCTGAGCTGTCAGCACAGAGCCCAACATGGGGTTCGAACCCACAAACTGTGAGATCATGACCTGAGCCAAGGTCAGACGCTTAACCAACTGAGCCACCCAGACACCCCTTTAAGTCTATAAATTTAACCAAGTCTTAATACAATATTCAAACTAAAAAAATATTTTTCGTAACAAATGTAGCTTCCTTAGTGTTTTGGTTTTTATCCCTGTTTTGCATAGAGGAAAATGATCATTGTAGTTTTCTGGTTTCATCTACATACAATTAAATCCTATCAATGTAGTTAAATTAATCACAATACCAGAAATTCAGAGATTACAGATGCCAAGGTGGTTGGCTAAATTTACCATTTGACAGAAGTGGCCTATCATGGGATGTCAAGGCTGGCAAGAAAAAAGATACAACATCTTTGCAATATACAAATATTTTCTCTAGCATGCTTTAAAGAAAGCCACAATTTAACCTCTTTAGTAGTGAGAAATGAGACAGTTCTTTCCAAGTAAAGAGTATTTTACAACACTTTCCCTTATAATGAACAGAATCCGCCTCCTAATTTATAATTCCAACCTTCGAAACAAACTCAGACTAGGTTGCTCCCTATTCCAGTACTTCATATATTTGAATACAGATAACAATTCATCTTTGCTCCAGGGAAAACTCCTAAAGGTGTGTGTTCCATACTCCTTATGCTTCTGGATGTACAAATTTGTATACACTACAATTTGTCAAGGTTCCTCTTAAAATGCCCTGTCCATAAGTGTGCATAGTACCCCAGGTGTGTTCTGATCAGTGTGGAATTCAGTAGAATAAAATCTAACCTCTGTAATACTATAACCGGCATTAGATTGAGTCTGTGTTTTAGAGGAGCCTGTCCTATTGCTGATTCAGACAGAACTAGTGTTCACTTAAAAACCGTGACTTCTGAATGAATTGCTCTTCCTAAGATTTCCCCAACCATAATCAAACTTACTGTACAGCTTTAATTTTATGTTCATTTGCACCCTCCTTTCCAACATGAATGAAAAGGAGATGTTTTTAAGAGCTATTCTTGCCAATCAGTTTTGTCAGTGAATCACCCTCCTCAGGAAAATGGTACTAACAAAAGTCAATTAGGATATTAGGCATGATATATTTGTAGTGTACCTGCACTCAGTCCTAATAATTCATGTGTTCTGTTTTTTTTTCTGTTTCTATGAAAAATATTGTATTATCCAATGTTGTGGTAGACAGATGCTCAGTCCATTTCACTTCAAAGATGGGAGAAAGAATGAGGGAAGAAATGAGAACTTAAGAGTTGCATACATATTTTTGTGCCACCAACGTGGCAGTATCTCCCTAAACACTGGTCTTCTGTTGATTTTGTTTTTCTTTATGTTCAGCATACATTGAAAATGTTCAACATTTTCATATATCTTCAACAATATTATGATGCATTTTAAGTCTTACAGTTATAGTGGATTAAATAGCGTTCACTATCTCAAATTCTAATGTATCGTGTGATTTGCTATTTTTGATGAGTACCTACCTTGTAACTGACTGGAAGGTCTTGACAATCTTGAGAACATCCACTGACTTTCTTACTCAAACATTCATTTATATGGCAGTTTCTCTCATCTGAGCCATCGCCACAGTCATCCTTATTGTCACAAAGACCTCCACTGGGAATGCACCTGCCATTTTTGCACATAAAAAATGAACTGTTGCATGACTGTTCTGGAAAAAGAAAATAAAACAAATGGAACATAAAGGGCATGCCATTGCTTTATACTACAATTGTTGAAAACATTCATAAATATGATAACTTATCTGTCAAAAATTATGGTAAATATATGTGCATCTACAATTCTCTATACATAGTGTAATATTTTATACACAAAATATAAAAATATCAAGGGCAAAATGTACTTTCATGTTCAACACTTATTGAAAATCTTTCTTTGCCATGAAAATTAACAATCAAAATAAGCATCTCTAGTAAAATTAATGGAGTATTTCTGTCTTCACCTATATTGTGAAGATGAAATTTAAAAGTATGATGATAATTTGACATTTCCCTCAAGCCACAGGTCTCTAAGAAATTATATGTCACTAAAAATTAAGAATCTAGAATCGGTAGATATTCCTAAATTCTTTTTCTTCCTGGAAATATAACATTGACATTTTTAAGTCAGGGCATAAAAAGGACATTTGTGGTGAATAATAGTTTTTCCAAATATATCTATGGAAAGGAGTTTAGGTTTTGCAGGTACTTATAACCTGATGACTTGAATATTACTCATTATCATACATGATAAAAGAAAGCCTATTAGCATGTAAAGTACATGAGAAAAAAGCAATTGGGTTTATTTTAAATATATGACTACGTATTCAGTCTTTGGAATAGTGAAATGATAAATAGACCAAGTTTGGCTATGTATATATTTCTGTTCAAGTGATATGCAATTTATTTCATTGTGCCTAAGTATGACTCATACAGACTTTCTCTCAGTAAATCTCAGCTTATTTTATGTTTAAATTTTCAAATAGGACCATACCAGAAAATTATTTTCACATAATCATGTATTAAGAAAAAATAACTTTTTCAAAGGGGGCAAGGTGATGGATTCATTAAGTTCATTGCCTCAAATCTTTGTATTTTGGCACAGATTTAAATTTCTAAAAGTAGTTTCAAAACATAGTTGATTACTAGGATCCTGCATGGTATCACTTGAAACATCATATGCTTAATTATTTGCATTTTTCCTTGAATATCATACTAGAATGACAATCAGAGTCACAGTTTTGCCATTAAAAAGCAAATGTTGGGGGGCATCTGGGTGGATCAGTCTGTTGGGCGTCTGACTTTGGTTCAGGTCATGGTCTCATGGTTCATGGGTTCGAGTCCCACATCACGCTCTGTGCTGACAGCTCAGAGCCTGGAGTCTGCTTCAGAATCTGTGTCTCCCTCTCTCTCTCTCTCTGCCCTCCCCTCCCCCTAGCTGACACTGTCTCTATCTCTTAAAAATGAATCAACTTTAAAAAATACTTAAAAATATAAAGTAAAAAGCAAATTGTGGAATAAGCATATTATATATTTTCTGTACCTGCACTTTTGCACTTTGGGTTTAAAGGTGCTTCATCAGAATGGTCATGGCAATCAAAGTCTCCATCACACTGCCATTGAGTACTTAGGAGGCATCGTCCATCAGCACAACTAAATTCTTCCACATTACACTGTCGATATGCTAGAGACAAAAAAACAAACCTTCTAATTCATATAACAAATACTCATTAAAACTACATCCCCCAATGTACACTATACCTAGTTAACCATGGGAGTTACCCATGTCTCTTATGATAAATGTTTCTAATTTCTTTTGGGAACAGTGGTCATAATGAAGAGATATTTGTGGTTGAAAAGTAGGATTAAGGGCCAGAAAATAAAGTAAAAAACAAGGCAATCTTAGTGTTTCTGAGGAAACAGAAATGCAATACTCGAGGATACCATACCATCTCTGTTCACCTATTATCTGTCTTCTAAAAATTTCCCTCTGAATGAAAAACAAGAATAAAGCTACTACATTTTTTTCAAGACTAAGCTTGATTAGGTATAGCACCAGAACATATGGATGAAGTGATTATTCTCAGAAGCTGTAATGCTATGTTTGTGTTTGGGAAGCAGTGTTGAAACTGTAAAGACATTGCTAAAATGAAAGAAAAGTAAATTTATAAAGCAATAAAAACAAAACTATTGTAATTATCCTATATATTAATACTTAGAGGTATTAAAAAGCTTTATTCAAATCACAGTATCAACCCATCAATTTTTAATGTTCATATCTATGCCTGTTTGTAAGTAAAACTCATTTGATTTTAAATATTATGAGTATTAGATAGAATTTCTCCTAAGTTTGTTAACAATAAAAAGTATCATTTCCATTAAGAAACTTTCTGGTAAATCTGGCAAATATTCTACTTTTGAAAAGAGGGAATAAGATCTGTATGTTTATTAACAAATAGGCAAAATTCCAATAGAAAAATAATTCAACAATGATTATATAATTGAGATGTTTGTCACATAGAATGGCAAAATTAGAGAGTTCTAAAATACTCCAGTTTCCCTGGTCTTTCTTCCCTCCCGTTCCTCACTAGTTCATTCTCCTCAGTCAATAGGTCAATATGTACATTACATTCAAGTCTCTCCCAGACCAGTAACAATAAAAATCCATCCACATAACTCTTAACTATACCTTACTCTTCTTTCCTACTACCCTAGCCAGCGTTTCCTCACTTATCTCCAGCTCTTCCTCAATTCATTAATATCCATTTACACATCTGCCTTCTGAAATTCCTCTTTGAGCTAACAAATACCAAGTGACAAGTGAATTCGAAGGTGTCTCAGACTCTATCTATTTCACCTTCCTTCAGCATTTGATGTTGAGCACACTACCCTGTAAATAATTTCCTAATTTAATATTTATAATCCACTCTCCTGGACATCTTTCTAACTTCACGTTTGCTGTTCCCTTTTATCCTTCTTTCTGTATGAAGTCAACTCCTGTTCCATTCTAAAATATTGCAGGTGAAGCCCTAACTTCAATCTTCAACATGTTGCTTTCCCCTTTTCCTTTCTGCAGTGCTGGGTGTTCTCATTCTTGGCTACATTTTGAATATCATCTTTATGCCAATGACCACCAAATTAATCTTATTTTCCTGGTTATCCTTTGGTTTCTGGAACTAAGTTTTCAAACACTCACTGTACAGCTCCATGTGATTGTCTGATTAACACTTCATATTCAAAGTATCCAAAATTAATTCTTTTTTACATTTCTCTTCTGCATCTGCAAAACTTGGCCCTTAATCTCTTGTGTTCCAAAGTTCATTAATAGTAACACACCATCCACCAAGTCATCCGAGCTAGAAATTCTCCTTTCTCCTCCATATCTGACCGTAGATGAATTCTGACTCATTCTGTTCTCCTCATTCCACCATTTCTGCCCTGGCTTATCATCACATCATTAATCATCAGAACTATTGCAATAATTTTCTAGTTAGCTTACTTTCTCCCTAATGTCTCCCCTCTCCCAGGGTAATATTTCATCCACTCTGCTGAAAAAGATGGTCCTGAAACATATTTTGACTGTGGCATTTCCCTATTTCAAATGTGTGTTGCCAACTAGGAGCCAAATAATTAAAAACAAATTCCTTAACAAATATTCCAGACTTTTTAGAATCCAGCTTCAACTTCTAACTTACCTCAGAAAAGACTAATTGTATTCTTCAACCATGTCAATTTACAGTCATTTGTAAACATACAAAGAACTTTCTATGTGTGCAGAACTATTCTTAGCACTTTACAAATATTAACTTAATTCTCTTAACATCCTTTATATATATATTATACATTATATATATATTATACATTATATATATTATACATTATATATATGTATATATATATTATACATTATATATATGTGTATATATATATATATATATATATATATATATATATTTAAAATAGATGAAGAATTTGGGTACAAAAAGGTGAAATAACTTTTCAAAGAGCACACAGATAGTAAGGGGCAGGGCCAGGATCTGGACCCAGGCTGTCTGCCTCTAAGGTCCAAGCTTTTAACCACTGTGTATGTTCTCTACCATCCAAATATGACTTTCTCTAACAATCCTTGCTTCTTTATTCTTTAGTGACTCAAAAATTATTCTCTCAGCTTTGCTCCCATGTATTGTGATTCTTATTGCCATCTGACAATGTGTGCTATTTTTCTATATTGTATTTCTGATCTTCCTGTTTGTCTGCAATTTCTTCTATCTCTGTCTCATTCATCTCCATATCAACTGAGTAAGTGTCTAACAGAGGGAAGGTATTCAATCAGAATTAATTGTACTTCTGATTAACACCTTGAGTTATGATGTATCTTTTAAAACATCACATTGAATCCATGACTTAATGGTGAAATGATCATAAAAACTGGTATCCAATGATTTCTATCAGAGACTGCTATCAAAAACCAAGGCTATAGACACAACACAGGAAGAACAAAAGAGGGCACTAAATCTACTGCCTTTCGTCATTATATGTGGATTTTAATGCTTTTCATTTACATTTACTCATGTATGTATTTAAGTTTTTTTTTCTTCTTACAAAAATACTAGGTTCATGTAAGAATTCAATTTCAGCTAGGAATTTTTAATGATTTTCACTACAAAAGTTATATTTGTATTTGTGTGCATATTATATATGTACTGGTCCTATAAATATATATGCAATAAGATAAATTTTATCATTATATTATTCAATTTTAACAAATAAGTGTACATGTAAAAGGATAAGGTGAAAGGAAAATATTACGTATCCAATTTCTCTGATAGTTGTGAATTCTTTTTTTTCTCACTCAAGTATTTCATTTGGCTATAAGACTGACCTAGCTAGCCATATATTGTCTTTAAAGTTTAAAGCACTTTAAACCAAAAACATTTTCATAAACATTTTCCTGTGTGGCTCCTAATAAGAATATGCTACACGTAGGCATGGTCTCCAAGTCAATGTGTAATTAAGCTAGAGCTTAAAAAAGTTATTGTGGCGCATCTATATATGACTGAGTTTACATGTCCTTAGTGCATAAAGAAATGTGTTGTTCTTGTATATACGTATTTCTTAAGATATCTTAAAAGATTCTTACTCAGCCTGACAACATCTTCTATGAAAAGTTTGGGTATACTTACCGCACTGCAGTGACTCATCGGAGCCATCTCCACAGTCATCATCATGGTCACAAACAAACTGCTTGGGGATGCACACTTTATTATGACACATGAAAGCATTTTCATCACAGGTATTATTGGGAGCTAATAAAGATACCACAAAAAAAAAAGTTAGATGAGTACCTATTTCATCTCCCCCCACCTTAGGACTTTGGGGAATGTATGCTATTATACTCAATAATTCATAGTTATTTACAAAAAAAGAAAAGTTTTCTCAATATTCCATTCATAATATATATATGGACATACATATAAATTCATAACATATATTAACATGCATATATTTATATATGAAATATATGAACGCTGATTCAAAGTTTTAGTATTAATACATTCACCAATTCCACAGTGACCCTGAAATTTCAGGCCATTTAGCAATTTGTAAGTTTGCTAAAGGATGAATTCAAAAGTTCATAAGTGATAAAAAAATCATTCAACTGTAATAATGTGGCTGGGTTTTTTCTCTCCTTATGCCTGCAGGATTGCTAGTAAAGTGATAAAAACCTTGCTTCTTTGTGAAAAATGAACCTGAAAAGACTACCGAGTGCTAATGCTCATGATGGAAGTGAAAAGAAAACATCAAAATAGCTAAGAAAACTATTGTTTCAAAGATGAAAATAAAACTGGGGTGACTTTGGGATATTGAAATAGGTTAAGATCTATGGTCTGATAAGCCCAATAAGTAAGTACCACATCAAATTAAGAATACTGATCCATGAAATGGAATACTGATTCTTTCGGAACCCTGATTCATGAAAACAATGCTCTAACAAGGGTCCTAACCAATGGGGAAAATAGTTGACCAAAATGTCCAATAACCTTCAGCAAAAGTTCAAAAACTGGTAAGTTTTGCAGAGTAAATAAACTTTAATGCTATATGCATGGAATCATAGTGGTTTAAAGAGATCATTTAAATATTTTCAATTACTTTGTCTAATATTTAAAAGATTAATGTATGTTAGGACTCAAGGTTGTTTGAGACATTTTGAATATAAAAAATCTGCTATAGAATAGATGCTAACTAAACTTATTATAGTAATTACTGTAAAATATCACATAGACCAAACCATTATGTTGTTTACCTAAAACTCATATAATGTTATATGTCAATTATATCTCACTTTTAAGTAAAATAAAAAAAGAATCTGATATATGTCACTATAGTATACTAGAAAGAGAAAGGTTTTGCAAAAAGTCACTCTGCTACTTATGATTTATATCTTATGGAAGGTTTTTACTTTCTTGTTTTATCTGTTTCTTTATTCACTTAACGGGAATGATAAGATCTATCTGATAAACTTCTTGCAAGAACCAGATAAGGTATATGAAGCAGATCAGCTTATTTTAGGTACTCAGTAAATTCCCAGGTGCTATTTAAATTCTCATCTATTTAACAACTATTTTTGGCAGATTCCCAAAAACATTTCACTGAGATACTGTGGGAATTCAATAATGTAAATAAAACAACTTAACAATATAATTGACACATAATGGGCACTTGAAAAAATTTACATGCCTTCTAACTCCCCCCACCACATCCAAGTCTTAATAGGTACTTCTCTCTACCTAGAATAACTCTCTTTTTTCTCTTTGTCCTTCATTACAAAGATAATGTTATTTCTTTTCCTTGAAATCCTTCTATGACACTTTTACCCTTTGTTATATAATATTTCTTTGTGAGGACCTAGTATCTTCTATATTTAATTTGATATTTAAAGTATTATAATTATTCTTTTACCCATATTCAAAAAAGGAAATCTCTGCTTTCAAGTCTGTAATGACTACAATAGAGATATGAGTAAGTAAAACAAAAAGGATTCCTTGGATTTAATCAAGTGTAACTTATTTCCAACAAATTTGTTTTCAAAAAAGATATGGAAGCCATGTAGAAGTAGCATTAAAACTTCCCATTATAATCATAGTAAAATTCAGTTACTAATAACTCCGCTAACTTTGAACTCTGTGACAGTTATATAACTCAAGTGAATTATGCCAATTCTAATACATGAATTATTCTTTAAAACACCAAGCAACAGAGGCTTATTTGGCATTAACGCTTTCAGGTCACTTGAGTACAATTTGTTGTACTTTAGCATAATTTACTTAACAGCACCCATGTGGTCCAAAAGTGTTAATATGTCTCCCAGAGTGTTAACTTACTACAATAGCAATAGTATACTGGGGCCATCTGGATCACTGAAATGATGCATAATCCTTTGTTATGTAGCCCTCAGTGGCCCCATTGACTTTACAGACACATATCGGTTTCAAGATCAAAGTGAACTATTCTATAATAGCATGAGTTTTGAACACATAGGCCTGCCTCATAGTTTTCTTTTTCTTTCTCCACTTTAACTACCCCGTCCACCCATATATACATACCCACACAGACACACACCTATATTATGGCTTCAAATACAGTTTTAAAGACCTGAAGACAGGTCATTGGAGAAATGATTGGCAGAATTCATTTTAATGGCCAGAATTCACAGCACTGTTTCTGACAACTTGCTCAGCTCAATGGATCCCCTATGTGACCTTGGGACAGTTTTCAAATATTCAGGTCCCTCATTCTCTTGATCATGCAAAAGATTTTATCTAAATTTTTACTACTAATTCCGTGAACATTTCCTGAGGTGACCAAGAGTCAGAAACTTAGTAAATTGTTTGACCTCCAAAGGTGTTCCCCTGATCCCCCAGCCTCATTCAGCTATATCCATACTATTTTTACCTGACCTAAGGGTTAATACCCTCTCCGCAGGACTAATAGGTGTTTACTGACCTTCTGATCAGTAGTTATTTGGGATCACATCAGTCATTTATAGAGTGTCTGTAATAGGCAACCTAAAACACTTTGTGGGGGTGGGGTTCTAAAAAGAAAATAACAAATCTACTATAGTCACACAATAGCTACATAATCTCAGAAGAGAAGAGATGGGTCTGTGTTCATCAGAATGGTTTTTAAATGGGTAATCCCAATGTGCATGTTTGAAAATCTCTGGACAGTAGCTGGTTAGAGGGGTTGCTGAACTACTCTGATGACAACATCCCACCTGATTAATTCTGGTACTATGTATGAGTCCAGGGAGTGGGAAAGTGAGAGAAAATGTGAGATGATAAATACTACAAAAGCAAGAGTCTGAGGGTGCTGCGGCAGCTTTCCTTCACGTGTCTTACCACAGCCTGCTGTGGAGAGCTCATCACTTCCATTTGGACAGTCCCTTTCACCATCACAAAGCCAGTGCCGTGGCACACAGGCATGGGAGCCCTGACAGCTGAACATGTCAGTTGCACAGGTGGCAGTGCCTGAAACCCAAGGAAAGAATGCCATTAAGATCACTGCATGTCTGCTGGGGAAGTCTAACATTTATATTTCCCTTAGAAAGAAAGGACACAGAAGAATGTTGCTAACAAGGAAGAGATTGTAGCTATTTGGAATCATTAGATAGCATCCTTCTCCTACAGATGTTTACACATTTTCCTCCCAGAATGCATTTCTTCCTAATTGCAAGTGTTTGATTTCTTAAGGCTACATGGCAGAAAACAATAAAGATCTTTTCTGCTTGTAAGATGTAGCAAAGCATAGATATGTCATAGACTTGTGAATAAACTTTGATAACATTTATAAAAGACAGAACCTATAAGGATAATAATAATAGTAATAGTTATAATAACAATGTAATGATAATAATGAAATTTTTATTGCTTAATATATGCTAGGCACATAATATATTCACTCATTTAATTTTTGCAGTAATCCCAACCAGTAGACTATTCTTAGCCTTATTTCACTGAAAGAAAACTGAGCCTCAGAGAAGTTGAAAGTCCCACAGGTTGAGCTAGGAGTCCAAAACTTCTGATTGCTAAGCACCTTCTCTTAACCACTAATGTTATGACTGTTACTCCCCACCTTGTGTTGGCTGAAAAGAATAAATGTATGCATGTTCCTTTTTTTCATACACACTTAATAAATAGAATTTACCTTTGCTCTGTCAATTCAATGTCCCTTTAGATGTATGATGTTTTTCAGATGTATACAGAAAGAAAAAAAATGCTTGCTGACTTTCACTATAAATTCAAAGGGTCATTGGTGGTTTCTTTGTTTCTCCTTATGTGGGTATAGGGTAAACATATGAAACAGAACATGATTATTTCTCATGATATTTTCCTAGCTCCTGCTTTTATTTATATAACATGTTTGTTGAATGAATCAGTTACATGACCCTCAAATCATGTTCTAACTTTTCTTTAACTTCATTTTCCTGAGAGCAAAAGCTGCCCATAGAAAGGTACTAGAAAGAAAGAAAGAAAGAAAGAAAGAAAGAAAGAAAGAAAGAAAGAAAGAAAGAAAGAAAGAAAAGGAAGAAAACACATTGTTAGAACTATTAAAAAAAAAGAAAAGCTATTATCTCCAGGAATAAAATACAATACGACTGAATGGAGTGAAGAGAGATATTTGTTTCCAAATATTTAAAGCAGTGACCAACATGCTTTCATTATATAATTATCATCTTTCTTTTCAGCTGTAGAGTTGCTAGGAGCAGAAAATGCTTTTCAAGGCAATGTTTTCAATACGGCAGGGCAACAGGGTGCCCATATAAAACCCCTTGAGGATTTTCTCCTTCATAAACATGACTGTCCTTCACATATACTTTAGCTTAGAAGACAGGATGGCAAGTGAATGTAGAAAAGTCCTCCAGGTAATTCACATGTGCTCATTTGATTGGGGATCAGTGCTAATAGAATGAGGTTTAATATGATATCTATTCCTGGAAGAAATCATAAAAAATCTATTAAATAAATGTTGCTTTCATTTAAAAATGAATTCACCTGCTAACTATTATGTCTTTAGTACCTTCTATAATATAATTATCTTCCTCCAGAATTTATTTTTATACTATTCCTCATAATGATCTATCTTTTCAAACTTGCCATTAGAATATAAAGTGTCACTTTTACTATTATACTCTCAATTAGTGCTTTAATTTCCATAATATTTTTGTTATTTAGCTTGAGTTTAAAAAAAAAAAAGGCATTCTCCCTAGTAAGGAAGTTTTGGTGCATGTGAAACTCCTTGTCTACTTTCCGATTATCACCCAATTTATTCTCAAGGTAGGCATAATAGATATAACATCAATTTGGCTATTGAGAAATCTAATTCGCTATGACCTTGGAGAAGACTAGTGTTTGAGCTTCACTATTTGTAAAATGAGGGAAATGACTAGATAATTACTAAGACACCTCAAGCTATAAAATGGCATAAAGCTCTTTGCAGCTAATTTCCTGACTCCCTTGATAGTATTCAATAGATTCTGTGTTAAGAGCATGCCAAAACATCATAGTCAATTGGAAAGAAAATGGGCCAAAGAAAAAACTCATGGCATCATTCCACAGTTACTCCTGCCATCTGGAGACACATTGCCTTCCTCAGGGAAATGAATTCCAGGAAAGGAAGACAAGCTGAAAGATTTCCACCAGATCCATCTTGGGTACGTGCTCAGATATTATATTTGATTGGTAAGAGTTACTATCCCATTTAGGAAATCCTCCAGAAATCTGAATTCTGGTCCTAGCTCTGTCATTACTGATTCTCTGAGTGACCTAAAGCAATTTATTAACTAAATGGGATCCTCAGATTCCAAGTCAGAACCATTATTGTGTTTATTAAGAAAGGTTGTGCTTACAGCCCATATTAGAATATTTAAAGATGAAGATTAAGAATCTACATTTTTGGGGCACCTGGGTGGCTCAGTTCATGATCTCACAGTTTGTGAGTTCGAGCCCCGCGTTGGGCTCTGTGCTGACAGCCCAGAGCCTGTAGCCTGCTTCAGATTCTGTGTCTCTCTCTCTCTACGCCTCCTCTGCTCATGCTCTGTGTCTCTCTGTCTCTCAATAATAAATAAATGTTAAAAAAATTAAAAACAGAATCTACATTTTTAACAAACTTCTAAGAAGAATATTTTGTGCACTTAAGGTTGTGAACCACTGAGATAAATTATTTATAAAGTTTCTTTCCAAACCTACTATATTAGATTCAGTTCATTCAATGATACTTGCTCTAAAGATTTTGTACGTGTCACCAGCTTAGCAGTTAGCATATAAAATACAACCTGTAAGTAAATTAAACAGACAGGTTTTGACAACAGGTAAACATGTCCATTACCATTTTAATTATTTAAAAAGTTATCAGCACATTGATAGATGTAGATTGGCAATAATACTCTGAAAAAGAACATTTATATTGTATACATTGATTCATGATAGATGATCACAATAGTTACATAAGGGAGATTTTTTGTACCCTCTTAATAGGTAGCAAAAATGCAGATGTGGGATAATTCAGCTCTGTATAATTGCATAAGCTTTATACCTTCTATTTTGCTGTGTCCACTCAGAAAAGACAGAGGTATCAATTGAGCACTTTGGTGTAGGGTGAAACAAAAGGTCAAATCCAAGATGATTTTAGTGACTGGCAACATGTTCACCTCATTGTAAGTAGGTGATTCTTTTGTTAAAATTAAAACAAAATTAATAGCAAAGAGGAAAAAGTAGTTAAAAGCCACTGGTGAAACATCTAATTGATTACTGATTTCTTTTTCCTTTCAGAGCTTTTCTATAGTGATCCTTCTGTATTTATCTGCCGCATAACTGTTTCAGCTATGTAAACAAAAGATAGATTTGGGGTGGCTTAAATACAAGAAAATAAATTGCCTGCTTTCAGGGGACATCTCTAATTTTATGTTGTTTACAAACAACTTGAATAGTATAAAATCCTATCAACCTGTCTCAGTGGAAGGGACCTAAAAGGCCACAACTACTGAAATTTAAAAATGGTGTTAAGTACACCTAACTCTGTACATGCACCTTATTCTATGACTCAGGTCCTTTTCTCTCTAAAATAAGGATGAGAAAAGCTATGAAATAGGGCTAATACAATGAGTAAAGATTTTATGCCTATAATACAAACATGCAAATAGAAACAGATCAGAAAGATAAACACAAAGACACATAAATAAATAGTAGAATGCCTGTCCATTTGTAATAAATTTATACAGACTAGATCACTTCCTTCTTTTTCCCCTTAAAAAATTAAGCTAGTAATCCCATTTAAGTTATTTGTTAAATGTTTGTGATTATTTGAAAGCAATTACACTGGCTATGTAGTTGATACATAGTGGGACATTCTATCTCTAATCCTAGAAAGCTGTTTATTGAAGTACACTTAAAAATATATAAATATCCCCCTTCTTTACTATCTATTGAAAACAATCCACTAATAACAATCACTATAATACATATATACAAACATAAATAGTGTGGGTAGCTTGTGACAGTGCAAATCAGTATATTTTTGAGGGCCACTTAGCAATACATATCATGAGCCATGAAAAATGTTTGATTATTTGATCCAAGTATTCTCAGTCATTGAGATCTATTCCAAAGAAGTAATTGAATACTAAAAAAAAAAAAATAAAATAAAATAAAATTTGCAAATGTATTCATTGTGAATATTCAGGAAAAATCCTAAAAACTGAATAACTGTGTATGTAAAAATAGTAGAAGGACAGGTTGTCATTAAAATAATAAAACCAGCTACATGGAAATGTATATGTAAATTTAAATTAAATTTAACAGAGTAGAAAACAGAGTTTCATGTTTTTGATTGCTCTAAAATTGTAGTGCACATATATCATATGCCTAAGAATTGAATGAGAACACAAAAGAAACAACTCACCGCAAATGCTATCACTTTCATCTAATCCATCTCCGCAATCGTCCTCTCCATCACAAATCCAGTGTTTAGATATACATTTTTGTGCAGAACAAGCAAATTGGTTCCAAGAACAAGAAGAATCTAGACAACAAACAAAAATGTTTGCTTTAGATGCAAAAGAAAAAAAAATCATGTGAGACCATCTTAGGACAGATCTGACAGTGAGAAAGTCCTTCCTTTAGATTTCGCTAAAATCAATTGT
This sequence comes from Puma concolor, assembly GCF_028749965.1. NCBI lineage: Eukaryota > Metazoa > Chordata > Mammalia > Carnivora > Felidae > Puma > Puma concolor. The sequence goes on from NC_141674.1 coordinate 132,638,921, forward strand.
CTTATAATAAAACAAGCCAAATTTGTCTTCTCTACTACAGCTCTATAAAATTTTGACAACAGCCTGCTTATTCCCGCTGAGTGTTCAGGTTATGCAACATTTTTCCTCCCACAGAACTTTCACAGAATTATGCTGGCCACTCTCCCCTAAATATATATTCCAGGGAGTCATTAAAAAATTCAACATCTGGTACATAGATATAAAACAAATATTCCAAGTGTGGTCTAGTCATCCGTCCTAATTTTTAATTGATTTTTGAATAACTAGAGAAAAAAATGCTTCTAAGGCAAGATCACAATATGCTATATTCACCAGCATATATGTTTGTTTATAATGATGAGGTGACTAAGGGGCTTTTAGCTCAAAGACAAGCCACCAGTTTTACACCCCTACCTACTAAACCTTAAGTGTTTTTACTTTTCTCTCTTAGGGACACTTAAGGCTGACTAATAACATCCAAATTCATTGGCATGGTGGCTTGTATTTTACTACCAAATTATGCATTTATAATAGTGTACTCCATTTATTTCCAAAGTCAGGTTTGTGATTTTTCTCCTTCACCCTTGGCCTATTCCTCCACTCAGCCTATTTATTACCAGGCAAAATCCAAAATAAAACCCTTCCAAATTCAAGTGTTCCAAATGTAAATGAAAATAAAAATAGACATTTGATTTTGATCCTATAAATTATTTAACAACCTTGCATCTTTATTTAAAATATTCACTTAGAAGACCTGTTGAAAAGAGTTTAGAAAAACTGAAGCCTGGAAAAAATGAAACTAAAGAAAGTACAACCGTATAATGGTTTCCTGTCCAGAAACTATGAATCTACATAAACTATTTGTAAAGTTCTCTGTTAATCCTGTTCAGAATCTGGCTCTAATGTAAAGATATATAGCATCTTAATCAAACAAAATGCACCTTCGTATTTCATGATGACATTTACTTTTAGAGGAGTTTGACATTTCATAGAAGATCCATTTTTAATCTTTTCCTCTACTTTGTCTATTCACCACAGTGTACGTTACTTGTGTTAAATGAAAATAATGAATATATGCTTTGTTTCCCTGTAGGAAATTTCTTTGGCCTAGAAATTACAAAATCCATAAATTCTATAAAATAAATTTTCAAAGTGCTGTCTTGCCTTGCCAAGTAAAATGAAATGTACACATGAGAAATTAGGAGGTTAGATGCTGAGAGATGAGATTTTGAGGAAATACAAATTTAAGTAAACTATTTAAAACAATACATGTAATTAATAGAAACATTTAGAATAACAATGTTAATAGGTAGGCAGAGTATATGAGTAGTGTGAACTAAAACCTTATTTTTTAGCAGAAAGTAAATATATTAGCATTTCAAGTTAATAAGTCAGAAAATAAAGGTGTACCATTTAGATTGATAAAGATAACCATTAATGTTAAAATAAAAGGCTGGGACAGGAGATTGTTATTCTTTATTATAAGTTCTGTTCTATTTTAATTTTTATCATTTTGTATTATTTAATAAAAATGAAAATTGTTAAAATCAATTAGCAACATTTTTTATAAAATTCCTATGTAAAAAAGAGAACATCAGCATATAAGTAGTAATAAGGCATACAGAAAAAGACAGAATGTCACAGAGCAAGATAGAATGTCTCACCACAGTGGAACTCATCAAGTCCATCCTCACAATCTTTCTGACCATCACATATCCAGGTATTCAAAATACACCTTCCACTAGGACAACCAAAATAGTTTTCTTCACATTTATGTTTGTTTTGAACTGTGATAAAATACAGAATGTAATGTTAAATAATTTAAATTAATCTTAGCTTCCACAATGTTAGGTAGATAATAAAATAGAAATACTCTGTAAACTGGAAGAGATAAATAACAAAAAATCTTAAATAAAAGCTGAGATGGTCTCTTCAAGAATGTCAAGGTCATGGGTGTCTGGCTGGTCCAGTTGGTAGAGCATGAGACTCTTGATTCAGGGTCATGAGTTCAAGCCCCACATTGGGTGTGGAGCCTACTTAAAATAAAATTTTATATATATTAGGGGCACCTGGGTGGCAAAGTCAGTTGGCTAAGCATCTGACTTTGGCTCACGTCATGATCTCATGGCTCATGAATTCAAGCCCTGTGTTGGGCTCTGTGCTGACAGTTCAGAGCTTGAAGCCTGCTTTGGATTCTGGGTCTCCATCTCTCTCTGCCCCTCCCCTGCTTGCACTTTCTCTCTCTCTCTCAAAAATAAACATTAATTATTTTCATTTATATATATTACACACACATATACATATACATATACATATACAAAAGAATGTCAAGGTCATGAAAACCAAGGAAAAACTAAAACAAGACAAAACAAAAACTGGCACAGACCAGAAGGGACTAGGAAGATATGATAATCAAATCCAATACAGGATTGGATCCTGGATCAGAAAAAAGATAATGGAAAAATTTGTTAAATACAAATAATGTGGAGTACCATTAATTAAAATAAAATACAATAAAATAAAACAAAACAATAAAACAAAATAGAACAAAATAAAACAAAATAAAACAGATAATTATGAAGTTAATGGGACTAAGGCTAAAGAATCATTTTTGGCGGAAAATATCTGTAATTCTATATTTATAAAGATGAATAACATTACAAAAACATTAGTGGGTCTTTACTGAGAAAGTGTGGGCTGGGTGTTCCTATTGTCTTGTATTCAGAGTATGCTTTGACAAGGTTTATATAAGCATTCTGTACTGTAAAAAGAAAAACAATTTACAATGGAATCTCTAAAAATGTTATCTCTTACATAAATATCTTGAAAATAAGTATCTGCATGCAAAGTTACTTTGTAAATTACATATTTTGTAGACTGTGGAGTATTGTTATTATCATTTCTTTTTTTTTTTTTTTTTTTTTTTGCATCTTTTTCAATGTTTATTTATTTGTTTTAAGAGACAGAGGGATAGAGCATGAGTGGGATAGGGGCAGAGAGAAAGAGGGAGACACAGAATCTGAAGCAGGCTCCAGGCTCCAAGCTGTCAGCACAGAGCCTGATGCAGGGCTCAACCCCATGAACTGTGAGATCATGACGTGAGCCGTAACCAACTGAACCACCCAGGCGCCTCTTGTTATTATCACTTCTAAGAGAGCATATAAAATATTAGATTTTTCTCTACTAAATTAGATTTTTCTCTACAAGGTCCCCTTGTACCTTTAGGTTTACATAGTTTTAGACTGGCTCATAGCCAATTCGGAAGCAAACCTTAGAATATACATCACGATATAATAATCCATTCACACTATAATAATCATACGACAATAATCCGTTGTGACTGTATTAAGATAACAATCCCATTTTATTTTTTCAAATGCCAATTTTGTATATTTAATTGAAGATGAAAATAAAATTTTTGACAGAATTCACCACTAAACTGAAAAATCATGTGATTTATGTCTTACTTTTTCTTAGGATATTGCCTAGATATCACCTAATGTGTTTAGCCTGACCTATTACTGGCTTCCAGTCTGTCCATCTACCTGTCTCATCAGTCTATGTAGCTCTCCTCTCCTTCTTGCCCACTATGATTATAATTCTTTATTAATGTTAAAAGTAAACTTTAAAAATAATTTGTTAATATTAGAAATATATAAAGGCCACAAAGTTTTTATATATATGTAAGTTTTAATGAGTATCTATTACATGCTGCCTTCAAGTTAATTTTAAAAATTAACTACAGCCATAATGAGGTAATTTTTGTAGAAAGAACAACAGATTATGAATCTAGACACCCAGGGTCCATGAGTCTAAATCAATGTCAGTATATTTCTTTTAAAACGTCTTATGTGATTAAAAGTAAAATGTGGAAGAGTTGCGGTGAGCCACAGTCACAAGTGCATATAAAAGTTCTCCATAGAACCGGAAAAGTTCTCCAGTTCCTCCTAGGATGCAGCTAGCCTTTCAAACACAGAAGGAACAAAAATGATATCAAGAATGTTACAAATCGTTGAGCAGGAAAACACAAAAATAAAAGGAATCTGCTAATGCAAATTAAGTGACAGATTATGAATTATTAAGAATATCGTTCGACACTAGAGATTGAGTGTGCGTGTGTGTATACTGCTGCATAGAATACCTATGAATATAGTCTCCTAAAATATTTTTAAAAACTTGCATGTCAACTAAACATGGAAAAAGTGAGTATAGCAACAGGATAAGAAGGAGGAAATACCACAGCTCCCCGTGAGACACGTGATTGCAAGGGTAAACAACCAATACACTTACAACCCTTCTGTACCCAGACACCATTCTGTTTTTCATTTTCAGTATGGTAGTCATGAAACTACTGAAATACTTTCCTATAAAGCATATCTATTTCCAGTTATAGTAATTTAACACCTTTACTTCTTGTATTTTTTTTAGATTTGTTTTCTCAAATACTTAGAAAGGAACAGCACTTTTCAATGGAAAGCATTCTGTTAAGAATGCAGATGACACTCTGAAAGAGCTTATGTTTGCAAAATGGTTAAAAAGTGAGATATAAATATGCCTTTCTGACCTTGATCCAGTGAAAATAACTGTTACTCATGCTACTATGTCAAAAGATTATGTAAACTTCATCAAACAGCCTAACATGACAATACAAACTCTATGACATTGAATAAAGCCAGTGGTGAGAAACATTGTCTCTCTCCCTTTAGTTCACGAATATTTTTTTTTTCTCAGTATGTAATACTTCCATGGAAACTTTAGAGATCACACATTTTAAGACTTAATCACCAACTTTAAGAGGATTAATGACGAATTGAACATTCAAAGGAAATCGATTCAAATACAGAACAGATTTCTTGAGTATCATTTCATAACTCATTAAAAAACATCAAGGGGCATGTTTGGAAGAGGATGATTTCCTGTAATTTAGTCTACATTATTTAAGTTGTAATCCTAACAACTGGATATCAAAAATAAAGTTTCAAAAATTTATTGTATACAATGAGACTCTAAATCTCAAGGCAAAGACTTTTTTCTTTCTAGAATTACCTGGGCATTTTAATTCATCTGAGTAGTCCCCACAGTCGTTAGACCCATCACATATCCAACTTGGCAGGACACACAGTGAGGTAGAATTACATCTTATAAACCCTGTGGTTTTCACTCCAAGTTTATAGAAATGTGTACAATCTGTATTATCTGTAAGGAGGTAAACAGAAAAATGAAAAACACCTCATCTGCAAAGATTATGAGCCTTCTATGTAGGTCACAGAAACAAGAAAAGTTAACCTCATTTGAAGAGATAAAAATGCAATTATCCTACACAACAGGGGTTAATTACACATCAATTCTGGACAAGGTTCAGTGAAACATTGGGCAGTGCTCCATGGAATGCCAAAGGTACCCAGGGAGGAACAAACAAAAGATAGTGGAATATCTTACTGCAATTCTTTTCATCTGAAGCATCTGCACAATCTATGTTCTGGTTGCATCGTGCTGATCTTGGAATGCATGTCCCATCTGCACAACGGAACTCAACAGAGGCACAGGTTGAAACTGGAAAAACAGGTAAATAAAGAAATGGATAGATGAGACAAAAGCGATTTCTTGCTCTAACATTCTGAGTACAGATGGTCTCTGACTTACCATGGTTCGAAATGAGTTTTTGGCTTTGTGAGAGTGTGAAAACCATACACTTTCAGTTGAACCTATACTTCAAATATGGAATTTTGATCTTTTCCTGAGCTGAAGATCTGCAATATGATGATACTTTCTCTCTTGAAGCTGGGCAGCAGCAGGGAGCCACAGCTCCCAGTGAGACACGTGATTGCAAGGGTAAACAACCAATTCACTTACAACCATTCTGTACCCAGACACCATTGGGTTTTTCATTTTCAGTATGGTAGTCACAAAATTATACAAGATACACAATACTTTATTATAACATTGAATTTTTGTTGGATGATTTTGCCCACCTATAGCCTAATGTAAGTAAGTGTTCTGAGCATGTTTAAGGTAGGCTGGGCTAAACTATGACATTTGATAGGGTGGGTGTATTAAATGCATTTTGACTGACAATATTTTCAACTTATGATGGGTGTATCAGGACATAACTGCATTATAAGTCGGGGAAGATATGTATTTCAACTCATTCACATGGTTTTGTTTGGTTCTACTTTTTTAACTCTGGGAAGTCAAACTTAACCCATGGCTCCCACCCTTGCAAGCTTGGGTTAGAAGTCTCATACGTCTTCCCTGTAGCACAACTATTCTCTCCATTGTGGTACTTAAAATACCTCATTGCGATTGCCTGTTTATGTATCTGCTCCCCCACTAAGTTGTAAGCTCCATGAACGCAAGGACTGTGCCTTGTTTCCATGATAATATAAGCGCAGCACAAAGCCAACATACCAAAAACAAAAACAAACAAACAAAAAAACTGCATGTTGCTGAGAAATTCTTTCTCCTTCCAATTTCAAAAGTACACGGTTGTAACACTAAGCAAATGTCTAATTGAGTTAGTATAGGGAATTCCGAATCTGGTTGCAAAGAAGTGGAAGTCGACTTTGATGAAAAGAGCAGACAGCCAGCCAGAGACACTGAGATGGAGCAACCACTGAGCATTTGCTTTATTACTCAGAGGATATAGCTCAGCAATGCTAGAAAGTCATCCATGCCATTTTCTACTCCTTTACACAGCCATATCACTAATATCTGCTATAGGAAATATGAATCCCTCGTTCTCAGAAGCATAAATGTGGTATGACTTGTCTCTATTGTTAGTAAGTATGGCTTTCCAATTCCCTGCTATGCTTAGATGAGAATCAGTTTCAATATGCTACTGTCATTATCTACACCTTATACAGAATAGCTTATGCTTAATCATATATTCCTTTCTACTTTGCTCACACATTCATTACCATACAATGGTTTCTAGCAATATGTTGTGAACAGGTGCATGACATACTATGTACATTAGATTAACTTAGGTGAGAATTTTATTCCAAATTCAAATTTCCACAGGTGGCTTATGTAAATGTACAACCTGAAGGGCTCTTTGATTATGCCACTTTTACTAGTGTTGATATTTTAAAGAGCCCATTTAATTATAAATAGAAATTATATCAATTGTAAATGGTTAAAATGTCACCTTAAAATATGCAAATTTTACTCAAGGGTGTATGTGTCATTTGTATTTCATAATGCACTGTTCTTATTATATTTAATTGTATCTTGCAATTGTATCCTTATTTGTGCTTAAATGATGATTAGAATAAATGTTTTATTTACAATTTACAATTATAATTGCCTCAGTGTTTTCTTCATTAAAAATAACATCTTATCATATGAAACAGATAATGCTATTATGAATAGAAATAAATACACTGTTCCAAACAGGAAAAAAAAAAGATATTCTTCTTTTACATCTACAAAAGCAAAATCTCTTCCATATTCCTTTCAATTACATTTTACATTCAATATTTTTTTCAATAGAAACAGTAAATGGAATATATAACATAGAAAGCAATCATGACAAGCATTTATATTTTGTTTCTTACTTAGCTATCTATCAGAATCTCCTATTAAGAAGTTGTGTTCCAAAAGATCCTGTATAGTGCCTTTATTGAGAAGACAGGGTTCAAATTTCAATAGTGCTGTATTACAAGGTATTTAAACCCATATGCTTCCATTCTACACAAAGCAAAGATATTATCAATTGTCCTGCTTCCTGGTACATTGGCTGACAGAATAATGAATGCTATGTAAATGCTTAACTAGAGACTTCCTTGAATGTTTTATTTTAAAATTTCTTATGATTTGATTATTTTGAAACATGGTACATGTAATTGCATAATGTTAATTAAATTATTGGTACTAAATTTAGGATGTTTAAGAATTACTTGAGGAGATGTATTTAATGTCTGCTCTTTAGTATCTTACTTCACATTCTGCTTAAAGTTAATCCTTACAGATTAAAAAAAAAAAACAACCCAACATCCTAGACAGTGGTAATATTCCCAGACAAATCTAAAAAGATTATCTCATAATACCCCCGGGTTTCCATCTGATACTCACAGAGTTTAAGGATGCCACAACGATCACAATAGGCACAATCACAACTCATTCCACCACCTCCATCTCTCCCCAAACTTCCACAGAGAATCCTCTGTATACATGGCAGGGAGCCCGTCTGAGTGGGGATTGGTGGCAGATAGAGTGAAGAGGCAAATTATGACTCCGTGAACATGGGGGTGGCATCTCACACAGTTAAGAGGACTCGAGATCCAGCAATGTCACCGTAATGGAGGTTCAAAAATAATTGTACTGGGGCTCTCAGGTGGAAGTGCATGTAAAGAATGCGAGAAGAGTAGGAATGTGGAGCAAGTGGAACCCAGTTTTAGATGGTATTCTGAGAAGAAGAAAGAAAGGACAGGAAATCTGACTAGAAGAAAACAAACTATAACTTTGAAGTTGAAAAGAGGTGTTAGGAGATAATATTTAAAAGAAACACATGGGCAAAAGGATGAGGTAGGGGGTCAGTAAAACTGGGCAGAGGGTAGAATATTTGTAGGATGTCTGTTTTCTTCCACTTTCCAATAAAAATATGGCTAATGAATCTTGGTGAGGAGGACCAGGCAGACCTATTAGAGTAGGTGCAATGTGCAAATAGGAAGACTGTACCTTTACTTCAAATCCTCTCTCCACAGAGTCTATAACTTGGTGTAGAGTTTGGGAACCATCGGAGGGTTAACTAGGATGTTAAGTCACACTGAAATTGGACATACTAAGTGGTTGCAGCATTTCATACGCAGTAGAAGCAAGGTGGTTGTGGGGATTAATATCTCCAGCATCTGTAGGCAAGGAAGGAGAGGGAGATGGGAGGAGTCCATGGGAACCACAGGAATTTTAGTAAACAGGTAAGCAAATGCCTCTTCTGCCAAAACGTCTTCTGCTATGTTCCTTCAACTATATTTCTTCCCCACTTTGTTTTGGTCAGTCAAGTATTGAAATGTGTTTCACCCTTCGGGTAATTTTTGAGGGAGAAATGTACTGGAATCTCTAATTTGTCAAGTGAATATGAAAGCTTTCTGTCAATTTTTCCTCAGGCTAAAAGTCCCGAAAAACAGAGAAAAGAAAATAATGTAGTCCAAATAAAGATAAGCCAAGTGAGAAATACTAGACTTTTCCCTCCAGATAGTCCAAAAGGAGAAGGAAGCCTGCAAAATGTGAGTGAAAACAGCACAGCCACACCAGGAATAGCAATAAGATACTACAAAGGAAGATCTGACAGGGAATGTGGATCAAAGCAGCAGTAAGAGGGAATAAAACCATTCTTCCCCTCATATACTTTCTCAATTTTCCTGTTCCAGCCACTTTCTTTTGTCTGTGTCAGTTAAAATATTTAATGAGATAGGAAAGATATAAGATCGATTAGTCTTTCTGTGGTTTTTAGGGCACTTGTTATAAATAACTTAAGTCAATGTTTTCTCTTCCAACTTCCCTGCCCAGCCTGCAGCACAGGGAAGCTGACAAGGAGAAAAGAAGAAAGAAAGAAAGAAAGAAAGAAAGAAAGAAAGAAAGAAAGAAAGAAAGAAAGAAAGAAAGAAAGAAAGAAAGAAAGAAAGAAAGAAAGAAAGAAAGAAAGAAAGAAAGAAAGAAAGAAAGAAAGAAAGAAAACATTAAATTTGCTGTCATATCTCTTCTGTTTACTTTCAAACCACATCTTTTATTTAACTTACTGCTTAGGCTCTAAAGGTATGCAAACCCAGAAGGAATGATGATTTCGTCTATAGGCATGCTTATCTCTTCCTTTAGCGTATTGTTTGTGGATTCTTCAAAGTTTTATTATGAACTTATGAAAAAACAATCACCAGTTTCCTCTCCTTTAGGTCTCCAGTCCACCTAAAGGTGTCCAGGTGGCCCAGGCAAGTTCATGTACTTCCCAAAGGGAGTAATTAGACCCATCTCAATTGGGAGAGAAGGAAAGATATCATGTACTCTCCCCGAACCTATTCACACAACCTCTCACACAACCAGAAGAAGAATACAGAATGACAAACTTTCTGAACAATTCTTCAGGTTATCTCCCTCCACCCTGCCAGGTAGCCTGATGTCTAAAACTCTCAGGGCAATAATAAAAGATTTACAAGGATTTAGGGTTTTGCTTCTCTTCAAAAAGAGAAGAAACTAAAACTGATTCCTTATAATATCCATTTCCACTCTGTAAACAGATGTTCTGCCTTGTGGAATAGGAAAGAAAGAAAGAAAGAAGGAAAGAAAGAAAGAAAGAAAGAAAGAAAGAAAGAAAGAAAGAAAGAAAGAAAGAAAGAAAGAAAGAAAGAAAAGAAAGATTAATTACTATTAAGATCTAAACCAAAGAAAAAAAGTGTAAAATACTTCAAATAATTTACAGATGATTGCACCGTAGCCTCTCTCCATAGCCTATCAAACTGTCTCTGTGTATATTGACTTTTTATTGTACTAATTTATATTTTTCATGTCTTGCTTTATTTATGTTAAAAAGTACTGGAGGCACCTGGGTTGCTCAGTTGGTTAAACATCCGACTTCAGCTCAGGTCATGATCTTACCGTTGGCAGGTTCGAGCCCCATGTTGTGCTCTGTGCTGACAGCTCAGAGCCTGGAGCCTGCTTTGGATTCTGTGTCTCCCTTTCTCTGTCCCCCTCCCCCTGGCTTGCACTCTCTCTGTTTCTCAAAAATAAATAAAAAACATTAAAAATTAAAAAAAAGTAATAGGTAGCACAAGTGTGTGTGTGCATGCATGCATGCAGGTGTGAGTGCCCACGTGTGCACATGTATATATATAACAAAGCACTGCATCCACATGTTGCACTGACTATAGAAACAGAGAAGGTGTATCTGGAAGAAAACACTTGGAGAGAGAACTCCTTTTCCATTGTCGCTGAGCCCTTACATGTTCCTTTTCAAATTTCATTATCTTTTAGGTACGATAAGGTCCCATTTGCTGGATGGCTATGCATCTGAATTACTGACTTATAAGATAAATTGGCTTATGGGATATAGACCCAGAAAGTCTTTCCCTAGGATGTGAAATGTGCCCTACAAGGACACTATGTGAATAAAATTAATATGAGGGAAAAATCAAATCCACAGATGTAACTGTAATAAATAATCTCATCTAAAAAGGTACCCATTTGTTTATCCTAAAGGAGCTAGTTCACTTACTTAAATCTATTAATTTCTAGCTAGTAATAAAGTATATGAGTTTTCATGAGCGCTCTTAGTTTCAAGCATCCTATATTAAACAGGAAGAATTTCAAGGCATATGTTTTAGTTGTTGTTTTTAAGATATCCAATAGTTATGATTTTTACATTATTATTATCACAAAAGAAAAGTCTTGACTGAAACTTGATTCATAAATGCAGTAGTTCTTGTCCAAGTACAAGACTGAGATAGTTATAACACAGAAATCAAAAGTTTAGTCTAAGAAAGGGGAAATAACATTGTGAGTTATTTTTATTGTTATTCAGCAGCTGGTAATGATAACATTAGGCACAATAAAATCTATCTATATTTTTTGGAAGACTTACTGCTCCCCCAGCAACATAAGAATTTGATATACACCTACCATGTACTAGGTACTCTGTTTCATAAACTTCAACTCATGGACTAATTTGTTTACCACCTTTGAAAAAAATTTTTTTTTTCATTTTTCAAGAAAATCCACAGTAAGTTATTAACTTCCCACAGTTCCTTTTATGAATTTTGTTGTAAAATCTACTTTTCGTATCTATTGTTCAATTCCTTCACATTCTATCTTGATATTTTTATCTTTATCCTAGCTTAAAGTCTTTATTATATTCTCCCTTCCTGCTTGCAAATAAATAATAAAACATACTTTTTTTTTGGTCTACTTATAGTTTGGTTTCCTCCTTTCTTCCAAACACTTATCCATTTCCCTACACTTATCCCAGTATCTTACTATACTTTATCATTTTTTAATATTTTATATGCAGTCTGAAATAACAGTTGATTTAGTCTGCAAAAGTATTTGGGTCTTCCTAAGCTACAGGGTCAACCTTAAATAGTAAGCTACTCAAGTGTTTGGCCAAAGTCTTATGGTCTAAGATGGCAGAGTAACTTCTTAACCCTTTTCTAATGACAGATTATTTGTGCACATTCTGTCCTCTTCCACAACTTTGCATCACCTTTTCATAGCAACTGGACTTCACATCTTTCCTTTACCATCAATCTTTTCTTTTAAAAAAAAGTCTATTTTTGAGAGAGAGAGAAAACAAGAGCAGGGGAGGTACAGAGAGAGAGAGAGAGATGGAGAATCTGAAGAAGGCTCAGACCTGTCAGCGCAGAGCCTCACATGAGACTTGAACTCACCAACCGTGAGATAATGATCTGGGCCGAAATCAAGAATTGAATGCTTAACTGACTGAGCCACCCAGGCCCCCCAACCATCAGTCTTTTCTAAAAATAGTATTCTTCACTGTATTTACTCCTTCACCATACATTTTCTGCTCCAACCCAATGAAATTTGGCTGTTCTTTACAATTGTTCTTTACCACTGAACTGACTCTCAACGAAGGTTACCAAGAAATTATCTCCTATTTGCCAAGTTCAATGACCCTCTAGTCTATGCCTGACTTCTTGCCTTTACCCTTTACAATGCCCATAACCCTTTACAATGCTAACTGATTCTCCCTTCTTAAAAAATAATAACAATTTCTTATGAAGATCTTTCTATTAGTCTTGTGATCTGATTCTCCTTTCTTATGTTATTAGTATATTTAGTTTTTTTTTTATTTCAATAGGCAATTCTGATGTACTCCCCTACAACTATTACTCCATACATCCTCTGAGCTTTCTCTCTGTAATGAGTGCAAAATAAACACTTCTCTTCTAAATATACTACTGGAGCCCCAGCTCTACATCTATCTAAATGTCTTTGGAACAGTTCCATCTGAATGTCTACAGGTGCTCCCCTCACAGAATGCAAATATTATCTTATTCCTATCCCACGTGAACAAAAGACCTATAAAAATAAATTTAAAAAATAATGAAACACAAATAATAATTTAAAAACAAAAACAAAAAAAAAAGCTCACAAAACTCATCTATTCTTTCCTATGCTTTCTCTGGGATTACTACCCGAGATAAACCTTTTAAAATTTGTTGTATCTGTCTCTCTCCTCTTTATTCTCATATTTGGCTGCTGTGATAGCCTCCTGTTTTATCTTTCTGATGTCAGTATTATAGTTTTCATTTTCACAATCAAAGTGTTTTTTTTCCTCTTTTTTTTAAAATATAAATTTGATTATATTGGGCTTCCTTTAAACCTTCACTGACTTTCTGGTGACTATAAGGTGAAGTTTATGTTCCTTAAAATGGGTCAAAATACATCTTCAAGTCATGGCTCCTTCCTCTAATTTGTCTCATTTTTTCTAAACCACTTGCCAGTATGCTATCATGCTCTGACCATATCAAATTATTTGCAGCTTTCAATATTAGTCTCCCTACTTGGAATTACCTTCTACTTTGATCATTCCACCTTATTTATACCTTATTCCAACCCACTCCCCCAAGAAAAACTTGGTATTCTTATATGTGCAATTATAGTACTTGATATAAATCTTCATCTGTAAATTACTATCTTTCACTTGCAGTTTGAACTCCTTAAGAACAGGCAGATGACTTATTAATTTTATGTCTTCATCCTTAATGCATTGTACACAATGAAATGTGTTCAGTGAATGAAGATTTTTAAAGGAAAATTGGTTTAGAAAATTCTTTTGGGTCCAGATTTTAGGAGGCCTTAAATGTCAGACTCAAACATTTGTTGTTTATTCTGTAAACACCAGGACTCCATTTGTGATTATTTATCAAGTCTATGATTAAAAATACAAGGTGAATCCTTATATAGCATTTACTATATGCCAAGTTCTGTTCTGAGTTTTTAATATACTCATTTAATTATTGCCTCTTTTCTTATAGATTGGGAAACTAAGGCACAGATTGGTTAAGTATTTTATCCAAAGACAGAGTCAGTATTGGGATTGGGGCTAAGATTTTGTCCCAGGTAGTCTGGTTTGCTGATCTGTCCCAGGAATCACTGTAAGAACAAGTTCAATAAAACATTATAGCATGATTAACAACATTTGCATAGGCAGGGAGACAAGTTAAAGGACTGCTGTGTTGGGGTGTCTGGGTGGCTCAGTCAATTGAGTTTCTGACTCTGTTTCTGCTCAGGTAAAGATCCCAGGGTCATGGGATATATCTATACTCAATGTGGAGACTGCTTGGGATTGTCTCTCCCTCTCCCCCTCTCCCTCTCTCTCAATATTAAATACATACATACATACATAAGGAACACTATGTTAATCCAGGCTCAAGGTAGATTGAAAGGGAAGATATTTCAAAGAATTGGATGATTTATTGATGCATGGGCATGTGGGTGATAAAGTATGGAGGAAAGAGGAATCCAAGTTCCTGTCTGGTTGTTAGGAAAATGATGAAACACACTCATGTGAAAAACAGAGAATTGAGAAATGAAGGAGAGCATTTTTGGAGCAGTACATTCAGTATTACACATTCTTGTAGAAATGTCCAATAAACAAGGAGGTAGAACTGAAGATGTAAGAAATGACACGAGTTTTGAAGTGAGTGAAGGGATAAAAATCAGAATAGAGATTACAGTCATAATTTTCAATGAATTCTAATAACTCCCCTCCAACAGCATCTACTAAAATGTGGTCCATATATGTTAGCAGGTGCTATATACCAAAAGGGTGAAACCACTGTGCTGTCAGGGACACACTGTGGAAAATTTCAGGAAACAGCATCATAACATTCCTAGGCTGAAGCAGCACATATTTACCTTTACAGTCTAATTCATCAGAGTTGTCCCCACAGTCATTTTCACCATCACATAACTTGCCATGCGTAATGCAACGACGATTGTAGCAGGGCTTGAAACCTCGTCGACAGCTTCTGTTTTCTTATAAATGAAAATAGAAACAGAACTGGATGTCTTACAGAGATATTTTTAAAACAAAGAAAATCACTGATGAGATCTCATTCATAACAACTGGATCATGTATCTATGAAACAAGTGCTGTGCAGGATCAAAACTCTAGATTAGAGCTTTGCATATTCATGCGTTATCAAGTGGTATATTCAGTAAAGACCTTTTTGACTAAGTATTTTAACTTCAGTGTTCATACTTGGAGACCTCTTCAAATTATACTCACATTATTGCTTCCTATATTTGTGTCCACTAGCATGGAAATAAACATACTAAACTTTCTCGAGAAATCAGTCTTTACCTCAAAAGTCATAAAGACACTCTCAATACCTATCTCCTATCTCTTCTGCATGCTGTAAGGATTTTATAACAAGAAAAAAAAGTGGCAAAACATGTATCCCTGAATCAGTGAATCAGAGAGTTACCTAAATATCCATAAATTCCCTTAAAAATTATCTGAGTGGCTCAGTCGGTTAAACATCTGACTCTTGATTTCGGCTCAGGTCGTGATCTCACAGTTAGTGAGTTCGAGCCCCGCATGGAGCTCTGTGCTGATAGTGTGGAGCCTGCTTGGGATTCTCTCTCCCCGTCTTTCTCAGCCCCTCCCCGACTTGTGTGCGTGCACATGCTCTCTCTCTCTCTCTCTCTTTCTAAAAATAAATAAACTTAAAAAAACATTGAACAATGTCTACCAAATTTTCTAAGAATAATAATAATTGCTTTCTAAATGTATTTACCTTAAAGAGAGTTTCCTGGGGCACCTGGGTGTCTCAGTCGGTTAAGTGTCTGACTTCAGTTCAGGTCATGATCTCAAGGTCTGTGAGTTTGAGCCCTGTGTTGGGCTCTGTGCTGACAGCTCAGAGCCTGGAGCCTGCTTCAGATTCTGTGTCTCCCTCTCTCTCTCTGGCCCTCCCCCCTCATGCTCTGCCTCTCTCTGTCTCTGACAAATGAATAAACCTTTAAAAAATTAAAAAAAAAAAAAGAGGGTCTCCTGTATTTTCTGATTTGGGGCAGAAGGTACCACTTACAATAATAATAACTGCCATTTACTGAACACTAATTTTGTGCCAGGCTCTATATTGAGCAAATGTAAATATACTTTTGTTTATTTAGTGTTCTGAATCAACATTCAAACTAGGTTTGTCTTGTAGTGAGAAATAAAAATACAGAGAAGTACCCTTGCTCCTACTAGTCATACACTAGTAGGTTTAGGAACATAAATGCAACCTCAGGTGTAACTCCAAAGCCGAAAATCTACATCTACGGGGGTGTCCCACAGGCCAAATGCAGCCTGTGAGCCTGTTTTTGTATAGCTCTGGCTCTAAGAATGGTGTTTATATTTTTAAAAAGTTTAAAAAAAGTTTTTTAAATAAAGGATAATTCACAGAGAGCACTTTTGGCCCACAAACCCTACATTACTTAACTAACTAACCCTTTCCAGATAAAGTTTGCCAACCACTGCTCACACGAATATTTTTAGGAGATAAAAATAATGTGAAATATATTCTCAAGACAATTCATAATAAATACAAATTGCAAGTTGATTATTATATTTTTATACAGTTTAATATTTTCATAGTGTATAGAATATAACCATTCATTCAAGTGAATATGCCAGTTGAGGTAAATTCACTAAGATTTCAGTTATAGATCAATCATGGACAAATTACATCTGACTATCATTTTAACGGAGAGTGTGATTCTGCAACATAAAAGAGAGAACTGCCTGTGAATTGCCCAAACTCTATCTTCCTCTTATTTTAACCACTCTTTGATCATTTAGGTGTAATTATTATCCAGGTGATAGAACAAAGGAGAAAAGTAGAAACCAAATTCCAGATATATATTCCTGAATTTTACAGAGCATACAATATCAACACTCTTATACTGCAGTGCGAAAATAAACCATTTTGGAAATAAGCTGGAACAATGCTACAATAACTATTAATGATTACACATACACAAATTTCCAGGAAAAATATTGTGATGAAGGTAAACATCAGTTGCTTGCTGGGCTCAAAAAGCCAATCTCTACCCTCAAGAGAGAACAAAAGGTTGACCATCACTTGGTGTCACCTATAGAGGTATAGCTGGAAGAACTCCCTGCTTGATGGGGAGGATAGCTAAGGCAATAAGCCCTTGTACCCAAAGACACTAGCCCTGGGCCAATCCAGGAGGCAAAAATAAGGATGACACTTTGATATCAACTCAACAATGTGCTGACTGATGGTGAAATTTTACTGCAGAATAAACTTACAATATCTACCAATAACTAATATTTCTGACTTACACTTTAGGAATGTAACCCTAAAACTTACTCCTACATGATGAATAACTAGGCAGCTAAAAAGAAAGGCTCTTAAATTTGTACTTTGTAGACAGAAAGCCATGGGGAAATTCTTCACTGAGTATCGTGAGTACCGAATAGGAATAAGGAGCCCCGTTTGAACAAGAACAAAGCCAAATCTATGCCTTAGACCTGCATATTATTACAGACATTCAGGAAACCATACCTATGAACTAAATGGAGATAATCAAACCAAAAACTAGAAAAATAATTACAAACTGCTCTCTGAAACAAGGATATCATACATGGGACACTTACCACAGTAGAGTAGTTTCTCATCTGACTTATCCTTACAGTGAGGAATGCCATCACAGGTGAGCTGGTAGTCGATACACTCTCCATTTCCACACTCAAACTCTGAATACATGTTGCAAGAGGAATTTTTTGCTGAAAGGGAAAAAGTCAAGGTTCTTACTCAATAACAAACATAATGTTTGCTGTTTTTACCTTCCCTTTCTAAAACTTTTGGGACTTGCCTCATTTCATTTTTCTTTTATACCTATTTGTATATTTTGCTAATTATTTTGTGACTATATATGTATGGAAAGAAGGATGGGCTTAAATTTGGGTAACTATATTTGTGCATATTGCTTAACAGTCCACCTTAAAAAGAAATTGTAAAAAAAAAAGAACCAGTTAAATGGGCTCTGTACATATTGAGAGTGTGTGTGTGTGTGTGAGAGTGTGGGTGTTTTCTTATTGGAACCTATTATATACTCTTCAATACATTGACATTTTCCAGACATAGACTTCTCTTGTTTGTTTGTTTATTTATTTACACTTGAGTGTAGTTGACACTCAATATTACCACAGTTTCAGGGACAGTGTTTTTTTTTTTTTGTTTTGTTTTTTGTTTTTTGGTTTTTTTTATTAATGCTTGACTTGATTCATCTCATTTAAATCTACCTCCAACCTATATTCCTCTCCAACTACCTTTTAGCAGCTTTTGTCATTCAGATGTACTGAAACTGCTAAAAAGATTCTCCTCAGACTCTTGTTCTGTGCATTGTGGGAGGTACCAGGGAGCAGAACTGATACACACGGCCAGCACCTGCTCCTTGAAATGCACAGGAAACCATGGATTAAACTGGTAGAAGAGCCTGATAAACTGAAAAGCATGTGAACCAGAATTTATGGGCTCCAAGTGACCACCACCATATTGTCTCACTTCTAAATCTCAAGATTTTACTAAGAAATTAAAAGCCAGAGTTTCTGGGGCGCCTGGGTGGCTCAGTTGATTAAGCGTCTGGCTTCGGCTCAGGTCATGATCTTGTGGTTTGTAGGTTTGAGCCCTGTGTCGGGTTCTGTGCTGACAGCTCAGAGCCTGGAGCCTGCTTCGAATTCTGAATTCTGTGTCTCCCCCTCCTTTTCTTTTCCTCCCCTGTTCATGCTCTGTCTCTATCTCTCAAGAATAAATAAACTTAAAAAATAAAAAAATTAAAATAAATAAATAAATAAAAGCCTGAGTTTTTATGTGGCTTGCCCAATCTGTGAGCAAAGACCCACAGCAACAAAGTATGAGCAAACAAAAACCAAAAACATCTTTCTACAGCTAGGTTTCATTGTTTCATTCCTGGAACACCAGTGTGTAACCCCTGTTGTAGAAAGAGCTTTCCTGGGGAAAGTGGACTTATTTTTATTCTTAAATAATAGATTTGCCAGCAAACACTTGGAATCTAATGTTTTGGTTGCATCCCTAGTGTTGTTTGCTTCCTTGTACTCACTCCATTGCTTGTTGAATAATTGTCCAGCAAAATCTAGTCATGTTAATTATGTTGGAGGTAACTGGAATTCATTTATCTCCACTAATGCAGAAAACAGAGCTTAATTTTATAATTTACTACCAATTTCTTTTTAAAGCTATACTTCAGAAATATTCCAGCCACTATTACTACTTGAAGTTTGCAGTGTTTTCTTTATTATTTCTAGAAATTATCTCATTTTCACAGATTATCAATCTACCTACCTATGACTTTTAATTGAACTCTTTCATCGGTAATTTTTTTTCATATACTAAAAATATTTTGTTTTCTTGGTGCAGTCTAAATTTCAGTGGTCATTAGCTAAGGTGGAAAGTCATCTTAGAGAAAGTAACAAAGAATTAAAAAATCTAAAATATCATTAACTTTAAAGAAAGAAGAGATGGAGCGTCGGGGTGGCTCGGTTAAGTGTCTGACTTTGGCTCAGGTCATGATCTCATGGTTAATGAGCGTGAACTCCGCACTGCTGTCAGCACAGAGCTTGGTTCGGATCCTCTGTCCTATCTCTTTGCCTCTCCCCCACTCACGCTGTCTCTCTCAAAAATAAATAAACATTTCAAAAAATAAAGGAACAAGTGTTAAGAAGGGTGCTGACATTACTGCACATGATCACAATAGAGCATGAGCTGAACAAAATTCACTTACTGAGAGTCTATTGACATTCCCAACTTATTCTACTTTCAACACATCCTATTTAACTTCCCACTTCCAGTGAAAACGAACTGTTATGATTGAAAATGCAAATTTTGTTTTTATAATCATTATGCCTTTGAGGGGGAAAAATATTCACAACAAAAAATGTTTTTATTAGGTAAAATCAAATCTTATATATGCACAATTCTTGCTTAGGTATGTTCATATGAAATAGTATTGAGTGTTTTATGCTTCTTTGCAGAAACAAAAATGTGGTTCATCTGTCCTCTAATTCTCTTACAAGGTAATTACTTTAATTATATTTGCTATTCTTATTTCTGTTGCGGGTGTTGATAAGGTTAGGAATGTTGTATAAAATGGAACTGCCTAATCTTTCTGTCAAGAATTATGCCAACACATGGTTTTCCCTCCCATACCCCGAGGGAGGTGTTAGTAAATGGCCTTTCACCCCTTCAACACTGCCATTAACATTCATGAACTGCTCTGGGTGAACTAATTCAGATGTGGACATAGATATGCCAGAAATATCCTCATTTCCCAAAGATGGATTTGACAAGAAGTTACTTTCCAATCTCTCTGCTGGACCACAGGATTTCAATATGAATGCACCATGGATACAGGATGCTTCTATAAAGGTCTGTCGGCTCTGAGGAATCCAACATCACTCTATAGTTGCATGTGAATACAACTGTGCTTGTTTAAAAGACAGTTTTCTTTCTGATTCATTCCCTCTCATCAATGGAGAGAAGCAGGTGGCTTAGTAGGGACAGATGTATCTAATCTATTTTGCAGCGAGCACAGGCATCCACTGTATACAAATAAGCCTTGCTGTTTCGACTAAAGGCATTGCTTTTCTACTGGCCTGTATTGACCTGTGAAAGAAACATGAATGATTCTAATGCATGGCTAACACTCCAGACTTACAGATGGCATCAGATCCAGACCATTACAGCTGAAACCACAAAAGCAAACTGAAAGAGAGTTTAAGCAATTGCCTGAACAATTCAAGGAATTGTTGGGTTACTAAGAAATACAGGAATTTGTGGCCCGAATTATTAAAATTGTCTTCATTTAAAGTTCACTGACCAACTGCATCATTCCCTCGTTTGCTTTGGCACAGTCTTAAATGAAAGTCTTTTACTTCTTTGGCTAAAAGGTGCCCTTTGGGTTGTGGTACCAGTGTGCAAAGTGAAAAGGTATATCTGTGTTCTTGTATGAGGTGCGATAGTTTTCAAGGTAAAGAAAATGATGTGAAAGTGCTTGCATTAAAGTACATGGCAGAGAAAAGAGAAGATCCTCCTGGTAAATAAGGACCAAATACAAAGATGAAACCTACTTATACCATCTGATGCAATGGAGCATATCCAGCTCCACTGGTTTTCTAAGATGAAAAGGTAGAAGATGTAGAAATAGATGATAAGAGAAAAAAAAAAAGCAAACAATCACCACATCCTGAGAGTGAGTTCACCAATTTCCAGCAAAATGTTTATCTTTTGTCTTTGTTATACACAACAGTCTTAATGTTAAAGATGAATTAACATTCTTTATGTCTCTGGCTAATTTCTCATGGCAGTATTGGAACACTTGAACCTTATTTATTTTGGAAACAGTTTGAAAACTTAGCTGTTAATAAGTGTATACTGTAATGGTACTAATTAAAGATTGCAATGCCTTTTGGGAGGTATAAACATCACGCAAGGCTGCAATGTTACATTCTTAATTAACCGTTTGGAAATGATTACAAATAAGCTGCATGAGCCATTCTCTCTCATTTACATACTGTGACGGACTGTGAGTAGTTTCACTACAAGGCTTCTGATCTACTGCCTATATACTGGTTTGTTTCAGCTTTATTAATTTTGCTATTGACTTCATTTTCAAAGTCGTAACCACAAGTTTGCAGATGATTATGTACGCAGGTTATTTCTCTAATCCAACACCTTCCAGCCCACAATGGGGGGAACACACCATTTGCCGCTGTTTGGATTATCATTATCTATCATATGGTGTTACAATTAAGTAGAATGGTGAATCGAGTTCTCTTTAGGATAGAGGATATGCCAACTGAGCCTTTAATTTTGGAGGAAAGTACAACTTCATTAATACTGAAACAATTTCAATATGTGTGTGCTTTTTGAGAAGTTATGTCATATCACATTTCAATACTCTTTACTTACTCACACATCTGTTGTCATCTAGCAATATGCGATCCCCCCTGCAGGAACAATTCACTCTCCCATTAGGAGTTAAAAGGCACAGGTCATGGCAACCTCCGTTTAATAATGAACATGGAGAAAGTTCACCTGCAATAAAGAAGCTTTATTGGTAACATTTTATATTGAATTTCTATTCTGTTAGATAGAGATTAATAGTAAACTAATTAGACTGCACCCATCTCTCAAAGATAAAAATAAGAAAGATTCAGGACTTTTGAAAATCCAAACATCACAAGCAATAAGAACTTTTGAAAAACATGTAACATAAATCACTACATCTTCTACAACATTTGTCAAGGAAGCCACGGCATCACATGAACTAGAATCATTAAAAACCACATTGACACTTCAAGCTGCAATTTTTGTAGGTATTCCAGTGATTAAAGAACTTTTAAGCCCAGATGTAAAGCTTATTTATTAAGAAGTATTATTTTCAAGGAAACAATTTGATTTGAATGTTCAAAGATAGGCAGTGAGAGAGAATAAAATTCCAGAAACAAGTAATTAAAAAGGAATTGTTCCTCTGGTGATAAATTCAGAACTACAGAAGGTATCTTAAACCTTTCAGATGATTTTATTGTACTGCATGGTCAAATCCTGAACACTATCCCAGGAACTCTAAGAAAACAAAATTCAACCAAGTATTACTAGAACACATAGATGATTTTTCAAGAGATTATATAATTAAGAAATACATTTAGTGTCTAGTGTAACTTACAGCTATTAGTGTCATTGGCAACAGCTATGATTCCCATTGGTTGGTGTGGAATATCAGAACGAAGAATTTTTGTATCTCCTCCTGTATACTTGTTGGAACGCAGAATAGCTCTTCTTCCCCAGTCTGACCAGAAGATATAATTGTCATAAACAGCCAAACTGAGGAAAGTTCCTGGCCCAGATTTGACAATCACCTGAAATAAATTTAAATATGTTTTTTAAATGAAGATATAGGCATTCCTATAACTACATCCACTTTTACTTCAAAAAAAATTTAAAAATTAAGAGTAGATAGCTTTAATCAATGAAAATCAGATAAAAATGCATTTTACTGAATGTATTTTTATAAAATTCTTAACAGTTTATTTTAAATGTTTTAATCATTCTTAGCTTTTACAATGTATTTGTTTAATATTTTAAGTATATTTCTATTTACTAATCATTCAGTTCATATAAACAGTTGCATGTTTTCAATATTATACAACAAAATCACCAAGCCAAAAATATGAGATTCTGTTTACTAATAAACATTTATCTTTTTTAAGAATCATCAGACATCCAGTGAACACTCATCAAGCTCTCAGAACTATATAAGGAACATAAAGAACTATAAGACCCAGGTTTTCCTTCAGGAAGCTTTTACCATCTCTTTCCATTACAATTATTTCCATTACAATTATTGCTCTTTCCAATACAAAATTCCATTGCAATACTCCCTTATATCTTGTGTGACAGTCCTGAAAAAAACCTTCATTGATGTTTTAACAAGTGTCATGGATATATGTTTTCCTTAACACATGTAATGCTACTGAGGAAAAAAAAAAAAACAAACAGAAGATGAACTAGATGCATGTAACAATGTGGGTTGATTTTGGAATAATTATGCCGAGTGAAAGCAGCCAGAAATAAAGATATCACTCATATACTCTAAAAATTTCAAAGTAATCTATGGTGACAAAAAAACAAAACAAAACAAAACAAAACAAAACAAAACAAAACAAAATAAAACAAGTGTTTCCCATGGACAGAGTGAGGCAGGGGAGGGATGGAAAGAAAGAGATTAAAAAAGGAAATGAAGAAATTTGTAGAGGTCATGGATATGTTAATTTTCTTTCTCAGCCTCTAGAACTCTAAGAAATAAATACCTGTGGATTAAGCCGCCCAGTCTATGGTATTTTGTTATAGCAGTCTGAACTGATTCATCCCTTCATTTTAGAAAAGCCAAGCTTTAAGATTTATATCTACTTTAAATTTCAACAACAACAACAAAAAAAAATATATATATATATACACACACATATATGTATATATATACATATATATATGTATATATATACATATATATATATTAAAAAGCAAAATGATGAAGGAAAGATTGTTTGTTATGAGAACATGAAATGATAGCTACTCTAATGTGCGATCTGGGAAGATTTTCCTGAGAAAGGGAATGATGAAGAGTCAATAGGACAGGAAAAGAGAAAAAGAGAAAGAAGGGCTCTGGGCAGAGGGAATACAAGGTGTAGAAGCCAAGCGGAAGGGGAAAGAGAAAATGAACAAAGGTTAAGCAGCTCAGACATGACAAGAGGATCCCATGAAGAGGCAAGAAGGGCAATGTATAGGGTAGATCAAGGCTGTGAATCTGAGTTTTGTTGTGAAAGTTATAGTATGTCATGCAGGTTTTGAAGCACATTAATATCATTTTCGGTTTGTAGTTTTATAGATTATTTAAAGATTACTGGTGTATGGGGCTCCTGGGTGGCGCAGTCGGTTAAGCGTCCGACTTCAGCCAGGTCACGATCTCGCGGTCCGTGAGTTCGAGCCCCGCGTCAGACTCTGGGCTGATGGCTCAGAGCCTGGAGCCTGTTTCCGATTCTGTGTCTCCCTCTCTCTCTGCCCCTCCCCCGTTCATGCTCTGTCTCTCTCTGTCCCAAAAATAAATAAACGTTGAAAAAAAAAAAAAATTAAAAAAAAAAAATAAAGATTACTGGTGTAGAGATTAGATTACATAAAAACAAAAGAGCTGCAGAGAGACCAATTAAGATCAGCTGTATTTGTCCAGACAAATGATAACAGTTTTGATGTTTTACTTAAGAAAGGTAAAGAAGATGCAGAGTAGAGCAGTATTTGCAAATGAAGGACTTCCTAATTTATTTTTGTCAAAATTCATGAGAGTTTTTATTCATTCATCTATTCACTCATCCACTCATTCATTAGTTCGTCCTTTTACTATTTTTTTGTTGTTGTTGTAAACAATAAAAGCTAACATTTCACAAATACTTACAATGTGCAGGAAGTGTATATATTACACGTATAAAACCTAACTTTAATCTTCATAGCAACTGATAGAGTAAATACCACTTCATTCCACATTTCACTGATGAGGACTGAAGCTTGAAAGGTTATATAATCAACCCTAGGTCATAGATGTACTAAGTGATTTGATGCCATTTCAGATCCAAATAGATTCAGATCCAGATATTCAAATATTCAGGGCAAGATCAACTAAGATCTGATTTTAATTTTTTTTTTTTAAATTTGCCTTACTTAAAGTAACTAGAGAAATTCTTCTTTAATATTAGCATATGTATATGTACTGCATTATTTTATCTAGGCTCCTTCAGGTTAGGAACTAAAGTAATTTCTTTGATTCCCTTTTCTATCCAGTATCATATTTTGCATGAACAAAATACACACTTTGATGAATCAGTAAGAATGAAAACAAAATTTTAATAGTTAGACATAAATAAAATTAGTCTTTTTTTTTTTTTGATGGCTAACAAGTAGCTAGTCCTATGACAATAAAAGTTCTTCTATATTGTTACCAAAAGTCTATTTGGTATATACAGTAACTTCTATGAATTTTAACACTGACTGAGTCTAGTAGCTTACTTCTCTACTTCTGCTGACACAGAGAAAGAGGAAAAAAGCAACTTAAACTCAGTCTATAATTATGTATGTTGCTTTAATAAGGTACAATAGGTTCTACTGAGAATTGAGCTGACTCCAGACATCTCATTTCACTGGTTAGAGTTCCATGTGGAACAGAGAAGTGAAATCCACTAAATTATACTTTCTTGTCTCCGTGTTAAAACATTCTTATTAAAAGTTCACAAATACTGCACCTTGCAAGCCTAATCAGCATCTTTATTTACAGTGCAGAAGCTTTGTCATCATAAATTGCACTTTACCATGTTATATGGTAATGTACCATTATGGCATAATTTTGAAGCACTTTCACTTTGAACCTATAAATAGGCTCATGTTTCAAAATGAGAATTCATGTTCATTCAGAAAATGCATTTCTTGACACAGTGTACATTAACCTCACATGTGTCCTCCTAGATAGACAATTAAATTGGTAATGCCACTTAGACTTGAAATTTTGTGTCAGGAATTTAATCACTAATCATCTGATTTTCCATCCTGAAACTTCTCTGGTGCCTTACTGGAAGCACTAGAAACAATAAAAGAATACAAAAACATTCAGTTTTATAAACCAGACAACATATTTCCAACACCCAGATGCTAAATGTTAAACCAAACAATTAAAAAGCCAAGGAAACAGGAGGCTTCCCAAACACCTCAGGTGATTGCCTCACTGACAGGATGGTAAATGATTATTATGAGAAATGACAACTTGGCCCCTACCATGGTCAGGGATGACAAAGTGTTACAGGTTGCAAAGAAACAACTGTGGTTGCTTTAGCTTTAGAGAGAATGGCAATGTGTAAATCAGCAACTCAAAACTGAGAAATATTTAATTTAAGAACAGATGACTATATTTAACTTGAGTTTGAAGAATATGAAGTATCAAAATGTCATTAGTGTCCAATCAAATCTGGAAAGAACAACATGCACAGCAATCATCTAACAGACCACTTATTGTGTGAGACGGGTTGCCAGCTTTAGTTAGAGAGGCAAACCATCATAAAAGAAGAGTAGAGAATGAAATATTTTCATTTTATACTGTTTCTGATCTCTCTATTGACCAACCTCAACCAGATTCCAGAGGACAACAAAGTCAGTTGACCACAAGAAAGCCTGCTAGTGGCAGAGAACAAGGGGAAGAAAGTGGGGGAAAAATCTCCAGATCTGACTGAGAGCGGTAGTAGAAGTGAACCCTATTCTGAGACTCTTTAGTTTTCCCCAAATAAGCTATTTTGTTTCTTGCAATTCAGTCCCCAAATCTATAAACTGGGATAACAAATATCAATGACTCAACTTGGCTCTTTTTCTAAGGAAAGACAAAGGATAAGATATTTCCTAAGGCCACACAGAGAAAAATAAGATAGTCCTGAAGTGTTATAGTCATTCCTGAATGAAATTTGAGCAAGTTGTTCATGTTTTGACTGCCGTGCCTTCATAAATGATT
Source organism: Puma concolor (assembly GCF_028749965.1). Lineage (NCBI taxonomy): Eukaryota > Metazoa > Chordata > Mammalia > Carnivora > Felidae > Puma > Puma concolor. Next base: position 132,665,978 of record NC_141674.1, read on the forward strand.
GCAATATTTTTAATTTGGATGTATTTAGATAGTTTGAGATTCATAGGCTGATTGTGTTAATAAAAAGTAAACTTAAGGAAAAAAAAACTAAATATATTTTTCAGTAAGTTCTTTCTGTTTTGAATTCCTTCTAAAAACGTCTGCTGTGAGACCCACTGAGAAATGACTTTCTTGAGAATCCTCTCCCTGCTGCCCAAAGCAAAATGTCTCCCTCCTTTTCATACGCAGTTTTTACACACATTCATTATAACACTTGTCAGAGAGTATCGTTAAAGAGCTTATATTTTACCCATCTCCCTGGCAGAACTGAAATACTTGAAATCAGCAATCGTATGTTTTTATTTTTGTAACTCAAGTGTTTAGTATAGGACATATTTAACATCCAATGATTATTTATCAAATCAGTTAATAAAAGAATGATTAAAAAACATTTCTTCTTGTGTTTGGGTTTCTTTCTTTTGCTTCTTATTTTTTTAAAGGTATATTTTATATGAACTTTGAACTCACCTTTATACCTTATTTGGTTGTGTCTCCAAAGATATAATTTTTTTCTTTGTAAAATGGTTATTACCCAAATTTGTGTTTTACTGAAGAACTGTAGGCATAATCTTCTCCGGATCACATTCATGCCTTTGATAAATATTTCAGTGCTGTTACTCTCTAGATCATTGTCTAAATACAACTCTCCTGGCATTTTAATATTTTACTAGAAAAAGTGAACAGCTAGTCAAAGAAGTGTATATTAAATCAAAACCTCATATGTCAAAGGTATACTGAAATGCCAGTTGTAATTTTTCAAATTGGGACTTACTGAATATCTGACAAAAATCAAATAGTATTTTAGATGCTACATTATAAGAAGTTAAAAAAGTGTCCTGTACAAAACGATGATTATTTGCATGCATAAAGAGGTGTCTCCAGTGTGTATATTTATGAATAAAACTACCGACAAAGGACAGAAACTAATTTAACACTACATTTGAAAGAAAATATAGGGGCACCTGGATAGCTCAGTCAGTTAGGCATCTGACTTCAGCTCAGGTCATGATCTCATGGTTTGGTTTGTGGTTTCAAGCCCCGCGTCGGGCTCTGTGCTAACAGCTCAGAGCCTGGAACCTGTTTTGGATTCTGTGTCTCCCTCTCTCTCTGCCGCTCTCCAGCTCATGCTCTGTCTCTCTCTCAGACATAAATGAACATTAAAAAAATTAAAAAAAGAAAAAAAAAAAAGAAAAGGAAATATAGCCTAGGATTATCAGCCTGGGCTCGGGAGTCAGAAAAATTTGGACTATTTTCACACCTTGTCATATTGTGCAACCTGGGACTTGTTATTTCACTTCTCCAGGCCTCTCTTTCTTCTTCTTTAAAATAACAAAAATGGAATTAGTATGTATCATAAAATTTTAGAAACTGTTAAATAATATTCATAAAACACTTAGCATGGTTACATAGTAAGCTTTTCATAAACGTTTGCTATAATTATTTTCCATTGAATGTGATAGCACTTAGATAGGTTTGTAAGGGTAGTATTTTAAAATACCCTGAGTCTTATTCCTAGTTTCAAAAGTGTTACAAATGATAAAGAATCAACCTAAAAAACAAACTTTTAAAATAGATTTCCATTTGTAAACTTAATGCTTTTTCAATTTTGGAGATTATCACATCATCAAACCTCTGCTTAGACTAAGATAAGATTAATGTCTGCTTTGGTAAAATCCTGGAGATCCATTTCATTTTTTGGTCATATGACAACTGGGAATTTCTACCAAGGGTCACAAAGGCTATTATGCCAATTTATTAACTTTGAAGGAAAATTAAAAAGCAGTGATTGTAATTAAGCAAGTCACATTATATTGACTCTGGCTGTCCTGAAACTCCTATCCCTTGAGCACTATAACTGCAACTGACTTACAGTTTTGGAAATCAAAGATTTTTGTTTGCTGTGTGTGGGAGGAGGGGGTTTATATCTCTTTTGAACATACTGTTCTAAACATCCTCATGATTGCTAGCCAAAACAAATAAAAAAAAAAAAACAGAAAAAAATCAAATCTCATTTGTTAAATTTCACCTTGAGAAAGTGATGAAAGATTTGTGATCAAAGGTTATATTCAAAATGTTTCCATAAATACTTTTATTTATTTATATTATTATTTATAATATATAAAATTAAAAAAAATATATTATTAATATATTTATTAAATTTTACACATGTGGCTACAGTCTACTCCAGGGTCACTTCAGTAAATGTGAAAATATGTATAAAATTATATATAATCGTAGCAAGATGAGTTAATAAAAACATATTTGAATTTTCATAAATATGTGGTAATATCATCAAACTAAAAGTCATAACTTTTTTAAAAAATAAAAACGCTGTTAAAACTACTCTAGGATCTGGCTGCATTGACTATATACACATTCATATACACATCTTCCTTACTATGCATATAGTTTTCTTTTCAATCAACTTCACTGAAGCATAAGTTACATATAAAATGTGTTGAACTTATTTTTAACAATTGCAATAATCATGCAAACACTCTTTTCCACCTCCAACTCCCAACCTCACATCCTTTTCCTCTGAAGTAAACACTGTCATTAGTTTCTTGAGTAATAATACATTCTTATAAAATGCTGCTTATTTTCCACATTGCAAAAAGTCTTCCACAGTTGTTACGTGTGATTGCCTATAATCTTTAAAATTAAGAAACATATGGTAGAAATGTGTCTTAATTTAAGATTCAGTTTATTCAATAGAAGTCTGTTAAATGAAGCAAAAACTCAAAACAAAAAATAACAGTAACACAAGATAATGTGAATGAAAAGTAACATCCTTTTTACATCCAGATATGAATGTATCTATACATCTAATCTTTTTCAAGATCCTTCAAAGTTCTTGAAATTGTCTATAATGTCTTATACGACCTGACCTTGTTACCACTCTGGAATTATCACCTACCATTCTCTATATTCATGCTCTCTCTATTCAGGCCACAGTACTCTCTTGTTTGTATCTCAAATATACAAAACCATGTAAGTTCTTTACACAGGCTGTTCTCTAAGCTTGAGACCCTTCCCAAAATACCCTCGCGGCCAACTAGCTCACCAGTTCAAGAATTAGCTCAGGGGTACCTGGGTGGCTCAGTCTGTTAACCATCTGACTTCGGCTCAGACCGTGATCTCATGGTTCACAAGCTCAAGCCCCATGTTGAGCTCTGTGCTGACAGCTCAGAGCCTGGAGCATGCTTTGGATACTGTGTCTCCCTCTGTCTCTACCCCTCCCTCACTGGCCTTCTGTCTCTCTTTCTCTAAAAAATAAAAAAAAATAAAACATTAACAATTTTTTTTAAGAATTAGCTCAAAATCACTTTTTCAAATGAGGGACTTATCTTGAGTTCCCTACTACAATCTGCCTCCCTCTATCATGTCACATCCAATTCCTTTATCCTACTCTACTGTATATAACATTAATGAACTTGAAAAACATTGTGCGAAGTAAAAAAGCTACTCACAGGACCATATATATTGCATGATTCTGGTTATATGAAATGTCCACAATAGACAAATATGTAGACAGAGTAGATGGATATGTGATGTCAAAGGATGGAAGGAAGGGGGGTGGAGGACTGATGGCTGAGGGCTATAAGGTTTCTCTCTAGTGTGATGAAATGTTCTAAAATTGCCATAATAGTGGCACAACTCTGTGAATATAGTAAAAGCATTCTATTGTATATTTAATTTAATGGGTTAACTGTTTCTGTAAATCTATTTAAAAAAGAAGAAGAGGAAGAGGAAGAAGTAGTAGAGATGTGATTTGATTCCAGACTCCAGAAACAATGGCCTTAAGTATGACTGACAGCACAGAGGTAACTGTGCTATTTCTAAAAAAAAAAAAAAAAAAAAAAAAGCAAAACACAGTATCTGCTCTTAAAAATTGTACATCAAAATAATACACTTTATTTTTTATAAAAGTACATAAGAGCACATGCAATAGTCATGTATATCAATATCTATATCTATATCATGATAGATGATGAAAGAAAGCAAGAAAGACAATTGAATACATCAAACAATGCCGTAGTATGCAATATGCAAATCTAGACTGAAACTCCATAAGTCATATTAACTGCTGTTTTTTAAATAGAAAAAATTGCAAATAACAAATTACAAATAACAAAGGTAGAGGGGACTCTATGTTGAAGAGATGTAAGAGACATATCAGTAATTTTTAATGTATGGAATTTACCTGGATTTTAGTTCAAAATGAGATGCAATGAAAGGCTCATATACATAGAATATCCTTAAGAATCCACAAAAAATTTCCTAGAACTAATACGTTAGTTGAGTAAGTACAGAGAACAGAAAGAATAAATTTGTATATACTAGTAATAAAAAAGTTGGAAATTAAAATTAAATTAAATGCAAATTATAAAAGCAACACAAAATATTACATAGTCTGGGACAGGAAACGTGTGATTGTGAAATATCTTGAGAGGCAGAAAATAAAGACTTGTTCAAAAAATGATGAAGTATGTCAAGAGGACGCAGGATTACACTTGGAAGGCTTCTCAATGGCCATATATGGGGCAATTTGAGCAACAAATATTAATGGTAACAGATTATAATTCATAGAATAAAATTAATCTCTGTGATTCCATAAGGAGATAAATAATTAAAAAAATAAAAGATAAATAATAACATGGAAGGAAGACAAGGAAAAGGTCTTCCTTACAGGAGTTTTCACTATATGTATTAACAAAGTAGAGCAGAAAAAACATATGTCATGTCAATAAATGTAGAAAAAGCATTTGATGAAAATCAAAACCACTTCTTGATAGAACAATTATCAAATTAGAAATCGAAGGAAATTTCCTCAGGTTGATAAAGGATATCAATGAACACCCTAAAACTAACATATTACTTTCAGGTGAAAGCCTGAATTGTTTCCCTCTAAAATTATCAAACTTCTGGAAGGAAATAGAATAAAATCTTTATCTTGAATTAGGGAAAAATTTCTTAGATGAATGCAAATCACATGAACCATAAAATAAATAACTGATAAATTCAAATTTATCAAAATTAAAACATGTTTTTCCTTCAGATACATCAACAAAAATAAATAAATAAATGAATAAAAGGCAAACCAGAGAGCAGGAGATAAATATGCATTTATCATAAATATGCATATGCATATTTAACAGGCAAAGTACTTAGAATCAAGGTAAATAAAAAACCATTAGGACTCTATCATTAGAAGTCAAAAAAAAATTTAAATAAATAAAGATCAACCACGGATGTTAACAGCTATTTTAACAAGGAAAATAGACAAGTGGCCAGTAGCCACATGAAAACATTCTCAACATTCCTAGCATAAGAAAACACAAATTAAAGCCACAATGAGATACAAATATACACACCAGTGTCGATGAGAATGTGCAATAACTGGAACTCTCACATACTCTTGATGGGACAGTTAAATTGTATAGCCACTTTGGAAAACTCTTTACCAGTTTTTTGTTTGTTTCAGTTTGTTTATTTTGAGAAAGAGAATCACAAGTGGGGGAGAGTCAGAGAGAAGAAGGGACAAAATCTCAAGCAGGTTCTGAACCATCAGTGCAGAGCCCAATGCAGTCTCCATCTTAAGAATCGCGAGACCATGACATGAGCCGGGATCAAAAGTCAGAAGCTCAACTGACTGCACCACCCAGGTGCCCCTTTAACAGTTTTTCGGGTTTTTTTTAATTTAAAAAAAATGACCCAGAAAATAAAAGCATATGAGGAAATATTGTGAAGTGATAGAAATGTACTATGTGTCTTGATTATAGTGGTGATTATACAATCATACCTTTTTCAAAAGTCACCAAATTGTATACTTAAATTCAGTGAATTTATCTTACATAAATTATGATTCACACTCAATTAATTTTTTAAAAAGACAATTTCAAACATTCCTGCTGGATTATTTGATGAATTAGGAAGTACTATTCTTTAAGATACAATAAAAGTATTTTGATTATGAAAACTACATATTAGAAAAAAATGCCTATCATTTGCAGTTACATACTAAAATACTTACAGATACAATGTTTCAGTGTCTAAGGTATGCTTCAAAATCATCCATAGACTAGAAATATGAGGGGGTATTTAAGAAACAAAACTTACCATATATTAAGAATTATTGAAATTGGGTGACCGGTACATGAAGTATATTACACTATTTCATTTTTGTGGCCTTTTGATAATATTTATTAAAAAATAAATAAATATGTTAAATGTAAGAGAAGGAACTTAAATTAGCTGTCTTTATCATAACTACCCATGATATAAGATGGTATATACTTTTAATACCAGGAAATAAGGTTCAAAGTGTACCAAGTAAGTTGCAGAACTAAGTTTAGAAAACAAAGTTTCCTATATCCAATCCATGACTCCCTAAATGTTCTAGTCATACACACATAGAAAGAGAGAGAGAGAGAGAATACTAGCAAGCTAAAGATACTAGATCTAGATTAATAAAGACTCCAAAGATTATTAAAAGAATAGGTGGAGCCATCTTAGAGACTGTTAACACTAAAGGAGTCAATGAAATAAAACTTGCTATTTTCTATTTTATTCAGCTATTGCTTAAAAACTTTGTAAACACATTTGCCTTTTATCTGTCACAACCATTTTTAAAAATTGCTTGTTGAAATATGTTTGAAGGAAAGACAAAACTGAAGAGCAACACTGTTCCTACAGTTCACCATTATGTACCTCAACCTTGGGAAACGGGTTAGTATCTGCATAATGTTGCAACCACCTTCGGGGCTACCAGTGCCACTTTACTGATCTAAACCTACAGAACAGGGTGTTACTCAGAAAATGGAACGCTTTTACCAAAAAGATTTCCTGAGAAAATTTACTCATGATTCCGGCATTTCAATCATGTTTTAATATTAAGAATATTGTTTTCTTTGTTGGGTGTGTCTGGAATTATGTCCAAAACAAAAATTCAGAAGAGTTTAAAGCTATTATAACCACTTGCCATAGCTGAATTCAGGGAAAATGTATTTTAAATGATGAAGCACATTCCTCATCCACAATTTATCAAAAGGTATCCAGGAGAAAGATTAATGGATAGACTTGGACAATCAAAAGCCTATGGTCTTTTTTTTTTTTTTTTTTTCTGATGCAGTAATGACACTCTCTTTACTACTTATAAGAGTATAAACCTTCTGAGGAAAGAGGGGCAGATAGGAACCAGTAGAGAGATAGCTGTTTTGGATGTTGATTCAGTGTCTAAGTAATCAGCAATCAGTAATACAGAGCTAACTCATCCTATATTCATTGAAGAAGAATTTTATTGACAAAATAAGATATTTTACTTTATTTTTGTTTCAATTTTTTATTTAAATTCTGGTTAACATATAGTGTAATACTGGTTTCAAGAATAGATTTTAGTGATCCATCACGTATCACACCCAGTGCTCATCACAAGTCCCTTCCTTAACACTCATCACCCATTTAGCCTATCTCCTGCCCACCTCCCCGCCAGCAACCTGTTTGTTCTCTATAGTTAAGAGTTTCTTTTGGTTTGCTTCCCTCTCTTTTTTTTTCCCCTACCCCTATGTTTATCAGTTTTGTTTCTTAAATTCCATATATAAGTGAGATCATACAGTATTTGTCTTACTCTGACTGACTTACTTCACTTAGCATAATACACTTTAGCTTCATCCACATTATTGCAAAAGGCAAGATTTCATTATCTTTGATGGCTGAGTAATATACCATTCTATATGTGTACCACATCTTCTTTACCCATTCATCGATGGATGGACATTTGGGCTCTTTCCACAGTGTGGCTATTGTTGATAGTGCTGCTATAAACAGCAGGGTGCATATGTGCCTCTGATCAGTATTTTTGTATCCTTTAGGTAAATACCTAGTAGTGCAATTGCTGGGGCGGGGGGGGTAAGGTAGTTCCAATTTTAACTTTTTGAGGAACCTCCATACTGTTTTCCAGAGTGGCGAAAAATAAGCAATTTTATTTATTTATTTATTTTTTAAAATTTATTTTTGAGAGAGACACAGAGTGCAAGTGGGGGAGGGGAAGGGGGGGATACACAGAATCTGAAGCAGACTCCAGGCTCCGAGCTGTCAGCACAGAACCCGATGTGGGGCTTGAACCCACAGACTATGAGATCATGACCTGAGTCGAAGTCAGATGCTTAACCAACTGAGCCACCCCAGCGCCCCCAAAATAAGCAATTTTAAAGCAAGATTATACTTGGGTGATAGGAGCTTAGAATGATGAACCCAGTTTTGTATTACAACATGAACTTCTCATATCCATCAGTCCTTATGAATTAAGATTTTCTATTTCATCAATATGTAATGAGCCCTAACCATTCAGTCTTCCTCCAAACTTTCTTTGTAATCTGGGAGCAAATGAATAATTCTTTGGCAATGTACTTCAGCAATATATATTGTCTTCCACAGACAACACCCTAGACTGGTAAGAGATGTTTGTTTTTTTTTTTATTAGAATTTAATACCATTTTAATCAAGTAAGTCATATAAATGCTATTTGCAAATAGTATAAGAGAAATTTTCAACACACACTTATCAAGTTCATTTTCAATACTGTTGTGTATAATATTCAAAAAGAAACCATTAAAATATGGATATTCATGTATTCAGTGAAATAATTTATATTCCATGCTAGGAGAAAAAAAGTCATGGAAACTACTTTATATTCACTGAGATCTTGCTAATCTCCAAAATACTTAACCTCTACAGCATAAAAATTGAAATCTTTTTATTCTACTTATCAATGGCTCTTTCCCAATTAAACATTATTATTTTTTAAGATGGAAACATAAATATAAGCATTAATATCAAGTATTTCTTGCCATGTATATTATTATTTTTATTTTATTTACTTATTTTAGTGAGACAGAGACAACATGTGAGCACAAGCATGGGAGGGGCAGAGAGAGAGGGAGACAGAGGTTCCCAAGCAGGTTCTACACTGACTACATAGGGCTGGAACCCACAAATAGTGAGATCATGACCTGAACGGAAAACAAGAGTCAGGCACTTAACCAACTAAGTCACCGAGGGGTCCTGCCATGCATATTCTTTCATTAAAAATAAGAAGAAAGCAAGTCAAATGGACTCAGAGATACCCCTCCCCCTTTAATTGTCTAAGATCAGAGGTATTTCAAATAAAACTTGGGTGGTAGTGTAAGAGAGATCAAAATTTGAGCTTTTCGGCCTAACTTAAAACCAGTCGTAGGAAATGTTCCAGAAACACTGCTATCCTGAAAGACATAATCATATATTTTTCAAAGTGTACCTTTCAGGAAACATTAATGTACTTTATCTGCAGTATAAGATAGTATTCCTCTAGATTTTTTGTGCTTCATTTTTGAGAGGAAAAACTAAGGCACCAAGAGGAAAACTTTTTTCATGCCAGCTTCTAAGTGAGATAACAGTAAACAAAAATATGGCAAATGTATCACATTTCCTTCTAATTATTATGTACATGCTATATCATCTATCTATCTATCTATCTATCGATCTATAAATACATATTTAATCATGATTTTATATGAATATTTAAGGATACAATTAATATATCACGTAAGAGTCTTATATATCATTTTTTCTTGACTTTTTAAGGACTATACTATGACCCATAGCATAATTTAAATCATATAATAATAAAATACTTGAAAATGAAAATTCAAGAATCTTTTTCTGTCTCCTTAGCGAAGCTAATGATTTCTTTTACACTTGGACAACATGTACATTTTTATCAATAATTAAACAAGAAAAAGGAACCATTGTGCACTGTTGGTGGGAATGCAAATTGGTGTAGCCACTGCAGACAACAGTATTGAAGGCTCCTCAAAAAATTAAAAATAGCACTACCATATGATCCAATAATTCAACTACTGGGTATTTACCCAAATAAAACAAAAATATTATTTCAAAAAGATACATGCGAACCTATATTTACTGCAGCAATATTGACAATAGCCACTGTATGGAAACAACTTGAGTGTCCATCGAAAGATGTATGAATAGGGGCGCCTGGGTGGCGCAGTCGGTTAAGCGTCCGACTTCAGCCAGGTCACGATCTCGCGGTCCATGAGTTCGAGCCCCGCGTCAGGCTCTGGGCTGATAGCTCAGAGCCTGGAGCCTGTTTCCGATTCTGTGTCTCCCTCTCTCTCTGCCCCTCCCCCGTTCATGCTCTGTCTCTCTCTGTCCCAAAAATAAATAAACGTTGAAAAAAAAAAAAAAGATGTATGAATAAAGATGTGGTAAACATATACAATTGAATATTACTCCACCATCAAAAAATAATGACATCTCGCCATTTGCAACAACATAGATGGACTTGTAGGGTATAATGCTAAGCGAAATAAGTCAGTCAAAGACAAATAGCATATGATTTCACTTATAGGTGGAATTTAAGAAAAAAAGCAAATGAACAAAGGGAAAAAAGAGACAAACCAAAAAATAGACCCCTAACAAGAGTGAACTAGCAAAAGATTCCTAGAGCGGGGAGGTAGATGGGAGGATGGGTGAAAGAGGTGAAGGGGGATTAAAAAATAATAAGATTCTCAAAATAAGATGAAATAGTAACAAATTACCAGATGCGTCACTATTTGGAAAACATTTAGTCATTTACGTTGTTTTTTTGCTTTAATTATGACACTGTATATTTACCTTCAAAGGAATTAAATTTGCACATGAACTGCACTTTATTTATTTACTTTTTAATTTTTTTCAGTTTATTTATTCTGATAGAGAGACAGCATGAGTGGGGGAGGAAGAGAGAGAGAGGGAGACAGAGAATCCCAAGCAGGCTCCACACTGCCAGCACAGAGCCAGATGTGGGGCTTGACCTCAAGAAACTGTCAGATCATGTCCTGAGATGAAACCAAGAGTTGGATACTTAACTGACTGAGCCACCCAGGTGCCCTGAACTTCTGTACACTTAAAAAAAAAAAAAAAAAAAAAAACTAGTAAATTAGAAAATTTAAGTTAAAAAAAAAAAGAGAGATCAGTGTTAGTGTCTTCACTAAGGCAATTATTTCTCATTGTTTATAACTCAACAAAGTAGAGAGTATTTTGCATGAGATCAGAGAATTTAAGGTTTTCAATCCCTTTAAACACTTGTAAAACAAGATCAACAAACAAGCACTCAATCTCAAAATTTTTAAGTTGAAGGAAATTATCCTTGAGTCATATCTGTTTAAATATCTAAATAAAAATTATAGACTCTACTAAGTTCTTGTTCTCTTCCAGATTGGACACTTTAGATTTGATGAAGGTAACTCCATGGAAGAAAGGGTAGAAAATGAGAGGTCGGTCTCCTAATCCTGGTAAAGTTGTCTTAAAAAAATAAAAGACAACATAAGCTACATGAAACCACTAAATCAATTACTTCTAAGTCAGTGTTCAGTTGGAAGGCCTTCTTCATGACCAGTTTTGGCAATTAAAATGATTACCCAATTGACTAGTTCTCACTCTTGTGATTTTTCAAGTAGGCATTCCAACCCAAAGGCTTTCAGGGTAACAAATTCTCCCACTTGGAAGTATTTTGCTCAAGGACAGATTAGAGTAAAAATAATTAATTAAGCTGCACATTTTAAATAGCTTTGCTACTAATTCCTCTTATGGCCTATAAATGAGATCTTTCATAATAGAAAAGAATAAAAATGTGGGAATAAAGGGAATGATTTCCATTTTTGCAGTTAATTAAAAATTCAATGCTTTACTCTCCTCCATGTTAATATGCATTTATCTACATTTCAAACTCTGACACTTTGCATCTACTTTCCTATAGTTGATCTAATTATGGATTTAAAAAATCTATAACATGCAAATATTCTATAAAATGCCATGCTCTGCTTTAATTTACCATTGCCAAGAGACTTTTTTTTTTTTTTGGTATAGTGTCATTTACCATGCATTTCAAGGTATTTAATAATATTCATATTAAAGATAAATGTTTGCAGAAACACTATTTGAAGAGGGTACGCTAATATATATCCTCAAAGTGCTTCTGCATGTTGGTTAGTTATAAACTTTATTTAGCTATCTCCATGAACTAGGAGCAGCATTTTGACCACTCTACCCGATATGACATAAATAGCATGAACACCTGCACAAAGTTATATATTTTTCCATTTGCTCAGAAAAAAAAAATACCCATAACTTAGTAATGAGAGGGTGTCAATGAATTATGAATAATTTCTGTGTAAATGAAGGCAATATAATCAGACCCCTTGTACCAGACAGGTATTATGTTTTTCCACAAGGATTCATTTTAGTTAATTTAAGTTGAATCATTAAGCATTACAATTTGGCAGCTGCCAGAAAGATGACAAAAAATAAGCAGCTACAATTGTTCAAGGACATGCTCTGCACTATTCAGTATATAAATCACCTCCTGGCATTCATATCAGATAATAAAACTTTCTCCTTTTAACTGGGTTTGGATAATTAACTGTTGGCTTTAATATCACCCAAATGTTAACACCAATTGTTATGTCATTGGAAAAAAGTCATTAAATAAGCAATATTTCTCAACGAATACCTTTTGAGGTTTTAAATGGGATATATAATAAAAAAGGAAATATTCAGCATCCATACAAAATGATTAAGTGGTAGCTTGTACATAAATAGAAATTTCTCTACATACTTCTGGAAAATTACAGTATTGTCATGCTTTGTATCTTAACCTTTGGCTTTTCTCTTTAGCCCTCATGCTTAGCTATGGATGGCCCTGGGATAGTTTCATAATATAGAACATTGGTGAACCTAAGATGAAGTGAAAAAAAAAAAAAGTCCTATAGTAAGTACAATAAAACCTTGGATTGTAACTTGTTCTGTGAGTGTTCCACAAGACAAACAAACATTTCTAATAAATTTTAACTTGATAAACAAGCAATGACTTGCAATACTAATAGTATATGATGCCAAAGGTCACATGGTCACAACTGAGCCAGTGGTTATTCTCTCTCCTTCTCTGTCTCTCTCTCTCTCTCTGCCTCTCTCTGTCTCTGTCTCTCTCGCTGTGGGATTGTGGGTGATTGTCTCCCATACTCAGACCCTTGGTCTCAGGCCATGGTGTTTGGCAGAAATCAGTGATTTTTCAGAACAGTGGAAGGTGTCCACAACTGGCACAAGTGTATTTTTTGTCACTTCAAAGCACCTACGGACAGCCCTTTGCTTTCCGTACAAAAGTAAGCTTAGGAATGCTTTGCTTCATTTTAGGTCAGGCTGCCTACAGATGTAGACCCTTTCCTCTGCTGCCTTATTGCCAATTACATCAAATACAGTATATGACAAGAGTTTATTAATACTGTACTGTATTAATATACTGTACTGTATATCCATGGGAGAATATACAATGGCTCCCATGCGGAAAAAGATGCCATTGAGCCAATAGGTAGCAGTGATTCCGTGAGTGATAGTGAAAGTCATCCTACACAATAACCCTCCTCTGTCTTGTGTCCCTCACACCAACCATGAAGGATTTCAGAGGTGAGTTCAGGTTAATTTGTTTATTTTTCTTTATATTTTGTATTTTCTTTGTTATTTTATATTCTATTACAGTATTGTATTCATTTTTGCATGAGTATTTTTGTGTTGTGGAACAAATCATTTGCGTTTCCATTATTTCTTACAGGGAAATTCGCTTTGATATACAAGTGCTTTGGATTACAAGCATGCTCTGGAATAAATTATGTTCACAAACCAGGGTTTCACTGCATATACTTTCTGGGGAGTAGAGGAGGAGAGAACTAGCTCTACAACCATGAGCGAATTATAAATCTGTGAAATGAGTGAACTTGTCAGGATTATCTCTAAGAATGCTTCTAGTGCTAATAGTGTATTATTCCAACTAAATGCAAACACCTTATGGGCATATAATGAACTTTATGATCTTCCTAATCTCTCAGACATGAGCAGTTTTTATACACACTGATTTAAAAATTAATGTGTGTGTATATGTTACGTTATATTTTTGATTTATGCAAATTTATGCGATAGATCAACTGCATTTATGTTAACCATGCCATAACTTCTCATGTTCAAGTGTACCTTACTTTTAGTTCCAAATATTTCATAATTGGTTGATTTCAATATTCTGTATGAATTTCAGAAAGAAAGGAAGGGAAAGAGTAAAAGGATTTTAGCTCAGGGAAAAGACTAAAAAGAACCACACAGTTGGTTTGGAATAGCAGGAAGGAGACATTAAGGGGAACATCACAAGAATAAATAAAGCTTGATCTTGGTACTCTTGATCTTTTAAAATGCAATCTTTCTGCTAAACCAATAGTATATGTACACTTCTGACAAATCTTCCTACTTCTGATGCTGCAGATAACCCAGGGAAATGCTGCCACCATGTTATAACCCAGGATTTAAAAGCCACTGGGCCCATATTTGTGGTCACTTGAACATCTGTACTAATAGCGCTTGCTCAGATGCTTGGGGCACAAAGCCTAACTATATATATTTGCTCCCCAAAACAATTTCACTGGAATTTTTGCATTTTGATTCCAGAGCCTTTCTTTCCTACTCCCTTGCTTTCTTTGTAAAGACATTAGTTAGAGAAAGGAATAATGAAACCAGCTAATACAACTACTAGTAATGTAAGCCAACCCAAAGCAATGTTATCAGAAGAAGGAAGTATTCCATTTCCAGACAGTGGTTACTCAGACTTGTATGAGCAAGAAGTCATAAAATGTAAGCATGCCACCAAAAGGTACAAGACTGTCAGAATCTAATCATTCTTGAGGTCACATGTTTGGACATTTCTTTTTTTCAACCATTTATATTCTAAGGTCAGCTCAACTTACACACACCTAAATAAGCTCTTCATACCTCCTCTCCAAAAATTCTCCAAGAAAGAATTATCACACCATCCCTAATTATTGTTTAGTTCAATTGTCTGTGCCTTTTTCTCATTATAATATTATTACCCTAAAAGTGGTCTATACCTGGGCGGGGTGGGGGGTGTGGGGGCAGGGGGGCGAAACTGACAGTGGTTTAGCCCAGCTCAGTTTTACTCATTTATTCTAATAGTTGATTCAATGACATTATTTACTCATCTCATTGTTTTGTTTTCAAAAATAAACACATTGAAGCCTCATTCTCCTTTCTTACAGATTTCTATTAATTTTTATTTGCTTCATCTAGTCCATATATTCTCCTCAATGTATTAACTTAGAATATTTTCTTTCCTTGAATTAAACATACTGTGTTTTTCTCCTTCAGTGTAAGAGTTTGCTGTTCTGAACCATATACTAGTGCAATTAGTAGTGAATTGACAAAAGATGTCACATACAAATAAAATCATTGCCACACAAGTTCATTTCCATGTTTCCTCCCACTTAGCCTATGATCAATAGAGATTTGCCACTGAAAAATGCAGAGGTTTATTGAGGTGTCAATTTTGAAAACAGAGCAGAGTACAACACTATAAGAGTAGAAGCTTTTGGCATTGATCCATTTGTCAAACTTTTTTAAATTAGTTTACATTTCCAGTACTATCTCTCAAGGTAATGAGCCTAGTAATGTCATATTTTTATAGCATTTCTGTGTTGACAAACTGTCATTTGTATTAAATAACCATGTCCAATATAGACTTCAGGATTTGCTAAGTCATTTACCTGATTCGTTTAATTCCTTATTTTAAAGAATTTGTCCAAATCTCTTCTTAGCCTTCCTTTTTTTGTCATATGTATTAGCAGGAAAAAAAATTATATAGTTGAATATAATTGCATCAATTTTTAAAATTTTAATATAGGGGCGCCTGGGTGGCGCAGTCGGTTAAGCGTCCGACTTCAGCCAGGTCACGATCTTGCGGTCCATGAGTTCGAGCCCCGCGTCGGGCTCTGGGCTGATGGCTCAGAGCCTGGAGCCTGCTTCCCATTCTGTGTCTCCCTCTCTCTCTGCCCCTTCCCCGTTCATGCTCTGTCTCTCTCTGTCCCAAAAATAAATAAAAAACGTTGAAAAAGAAATTTAAAAAAAAAATTTTAATATAAAAAATAAATATGACTTAACTGTTTTTATAAAGATTTTTTGACCTTTCCCTATAATCTCACTCAAAATAATTGATTTTTAAAAATTTAACCTTGAAAAAATGTCATCATCAATAAGAAAAACAATAACTAAACTTTATAATAAATAAAAACTGGAGAGTCATTGCCAAATCAAATTTTCATGGTGATGAATATGCCTAACCTCTTACTTGGTCTTTGAAAATCACCATTGAATATCATAATTTTGATCAGTAAAAAAAAAAAAAAAATTAACAAGTTTTAGGTACTAAATTGTTATGGAGAAAAACACAAGGTGACAGATCTCAATTACACGGTTTCAGTGTTTCTTTTTTCTAAGGAAGCTTAATCTAGAAAAAGCCAACATCTTTGGTTTTTCTTCACCTTTATTCTCATTTACAAAGACACAACCCTTTAGGTGAGGGCAGAAGAGTTTAACCAAATCTAATACAGATAATATATTGGTGCTGATCACTCCACATGGTACCATCCAAGGTAGTCTGTGAGACTGACAAGGGAAATGAGTATTGAATAAGAAAATGGAGTTTGTACTGCTTTCCTCTCAACTCCCCCTTCAGCCTCCCAGGCCTTCTCTTACACACCAGTTGTGATCCCTCCTCCAGGCCTTCATATTAGCAGTTCTCTCTTCCCGGAACACATTTCCACCATATACCCACCTGGCTACCTAGCTCTCTCATTTGCTTCAGGTATTTACTTTCATCATTCTTTCAATGAAGACTTTCTGGTCACTCTCTCAAAAATATCAATCTCTTTTTCCCAAGATGATTTTTGTGTAAGTATCACTGCCTAACTTACCATATATTTATTTATCTTTGTTAGTGTCTGTCTTCCTACTAGATACAATCTCACATGAGGGCACGGGTTGTTTTTGTCTGTTCTGTTTACTGCTGTGCTTTGGCAAGAGAAGGGAGATAAAAGAAATTTCATGGCAGAAAGGAGACAAAGAAAAGAAGAAAGCGGGTAGGGAGGGAAGGAGAAGGAGGATCTCAAATTCTTTAAGGTGAATAAGAAAATTGCATACTATGCCTTTTTGGGAAAGTAAAACTTCCTTGGATTTCTCAGTGCTTCTGAAAAGTGCCAAAGGCTAAAAAGCCTTAGCCTCCAGAAACACAGAAATGTATGCAATATAAATATGGAGAAAATTTGCTTTCCTTTTCCCAGAAATATTGTACTTCACATGCCATACAAATTAGACTAATAGCCACTTTCTAGCTAGTTTCTCTGATCTGAAAGGATAATACAATTTACCTAAGGGGGTCAAGTGACAGCTCAGCCAAGTCCCTATGTTAAGGCACAAGGTACAAAAAAGATGACCACTATCTCAAAATGTCAAAAATGATGGATCCCCAAATTTAAATAAATTTCTGGGCCTTAAAAACTTGTGGCACTCAGGTTTTATCTGGCCTTTGAAAGATACATTTATACTCCAAAAAGTTAGGATGAAAGGCCAGGACCAGTCTTAAAAGAGAAAAAAATGTTTATCCTCTCTCCTTTTGGGAGGGAAAGATGGTCGCTCTCTCTCTTCTATACATAAATGAAAAAAAATCCATTCTTTTCTATTCCTGTCTATGGGATGTAACTTGCCACCCACAGTGAAAGATTCCATTGGTTCTCATTGTTTTTCTGCAGGTATAGATGTGGAAGACCAATTCTTAACTACTACTCTGGCTATCTGGTTGTATCAATAAAGAACTTGACCCAGTGTCTTATTATATTTATACACACACACACACACACACACACACACACACACACACACACACACATCTGGTAATATTAAATGTTGATGAGGGTCAAAAAATTCTTGTAATCAAATAATATGCATTTCACATAGCTCTCTATATAGATACAAAGAACAGAGTAAATAGATGACCACATATTATTGTGAGGCCTTGTGTGCCCAACTGGAGAAATGCTCTCAGCAGCCAAGATAAAGTAGTTTAAACTATGAAAGAAAAAGGGGTAATTTACACTTTATTCTAAATTAGAAAAAAATGATTGGACTCATGACAGAATAACTCTTTCCTTTTAAAGTAGCGGTATAACAGCCTATTAGGTAATTACTTTGATATTAAATGTCTATAATTTCAATTTCATGATAGCTTATAATGGCTCAGAGAACGAATGAGGAAATACAGATTAAGACTGTCATTATGTATTTACATAGTCAAAAAACCCTTACAATTTAAATTTATAAAATGTTAATTCATATGAGTTATTTTTTTTTCTTTTTTTCTTCATAAAATAGTCCTTTGGGAGGGAATGAAAGCAAGAACACTGGGATTTCTCAATTTAAAAACTATTACTTCAAGAGTCTATGGGGAGGGCTGCTTCAGAAATATCTTCCAGCATTTGTCAATTTGTTTTCTTTCTTATTTTCCAAACTAAGCAATTGAAAATGTGTAAAGAGAAATAAAATATTGTGAAGCCCAGCTGTCTGTGGGACACATGTTTATGTCAGTCATCACACTCATGATCTATTACTGCAATAAATCAAAAGAAGCACACTAGTTGTGTAATTTATTACAGCAGTATATCAGCAGGGTGAGGCCTCCAGGAATTGAGTTACAGACATGAACGTTGCATCATTGCTTTTATTTACTTCCTCTATTTAAGTTTGATATAAGAAGACAGAGTGGGGGGACCTAAGGTCAAAATTGAAAACTTCTTTTGCATAATTTTCCAAACAACTTTCAACATTTAAACCAAAGCAACATTATTAGTTTCCTGTGATTTGTTTTTCTATGGCAATTGTTGATAATTAAGTCTTCCTTTCATTCAACAAACATTTATTGAGCTAGATAAAAATTAATTAATTCATTAAATCTGTCTCATCATAAAGCTGGACCTATTTTATAATACCAGGGGCATTTGCACTCAAGACCCATTCTCTGTTTCTTTGTTACCACAACTTATCTTGCCCCAGCCCCATACACTGTTTCCCCTTCTAGGTCCAAGGTTTAAAAAAACATTTAACATATTGTGAGTCGCTTTGTCACATAATGCTTGAGAACTGCTTCAATACTTGTATTATATATTACAGATATCTATAAATCATCAAAATAGTTTGTGGTTAATAACATTTATACCCTTGCTACTAAAAGTATGGAAACATCTTAGGAATATAAAGTCTCTGGCTCTGAACAAGACCTACTAAGTCAAAATTTGCATTTTAATAACATCTCTGGTTGATCTGAATGCACATGAGAATTTGAGAAGAACTGGTTTGTTAAGTAACAAATTCTCCCAATCATTAGGTCTGTGTAATGTATCTTTGGGCCTAAGAACAAGATTGAAACATTTAAAACACACCAAAAAATGCTAATGCTTTCCTAAGACAAAACTGCTTGGGGAAAAGGTAGCAAATATACAAGGACAGTTTTGAAAAGATCATGGATTGTAAAAGGACACATAGCAAGTGAAAGGACTCAGCCCTTTGTGTCTTATGTTTTTGATTTGATTACTGACCTCAAGTTAGCTTTCAGTGCCTCACTTGGTAAAACTGAAAAAAGTTGCTTTGGTGATAATTATGTGAAACACAGACTAAAAGAGTTAGATACCCACTAAATGGCAGCTGTTATTAAAAAAATATTTGATGGTTTTGAGCAGCTCAAATGCACGAGTATTGTTACAAAAATTTGTAAGTTTTTGGAGGGTCAGAATAAAGCCAGTGGCACTATCCCTGGTCCTGAATGATCAGACTTTATTACTGAAATACTTTCTAGTCTTTAGTTACCTGACTTCTCTTGTGTAAGACGTCTTATGCACTTGGGATGAGCACTGGGTGTTGTATGTAAATGATGAATCACTACATTCTACTCCTGAAACCAATGCTACACTGCATGCTAACTAACTTGAATTTTAAATAAATAAGTAAATAAATAAATAAATAAATAAATAAATAAATAATAAGTTCTAGAGACCTTTTCTATAACATTGTGCCTATAGTCAACAAGAGTGTGTTGCATAATTGAAATTGGCCAAGAGAATAGATGTTAAATGTTATTCACACACAAATAATTGGTAACTATGTGAGGTAATAAATATGTTAGTTAGCTTGATTGTAGCAATCGCTGAACAATGTATATGTTTATTAAAACACTACAATGTACACCTTAAATATATACATTTTAATTTGCCATTAAAACAAAAAGCACACCTTATGTAACACTTCATATCCTTTCAGCCACATTGGCTTTAAGACTTATCGCCACTTTTCTTTCTTCTCTTTTCTTTTCTTTTTCTACAATCAATGTTATTAACAACTTCATGTAAGCATAGTGCTCTCACTTCATGACTGTGCCTGGAGCCTCTGACCATTCCTCAGGTGGTGGGAAATTAATGGCCCATGGGTCAAATCTCCAAACAAGAGGAAAGGACCAGAAGAAATATTTGTCTCCTTCCCACTACACTACTTGCCAATGGAAACTCCTGAAGTGCGAGAGTTTATCTGGCTTCTCTGAAGACAGTTTCAAGAGATGATGAAATCCATTGCACCTGATCCCAAGAAGTTGTCAGCTCTATAGCACACCTCTTCCTATATGCCCTTTCTCCTTTTCAGATCATTCACTTCTTCCCTCACTACTACTTCCTGGGATTTCATACGTAGCAAAGAACTAGAATATAAACTCTCTTCTCAGGCTTTTTTTTTTTAATTAAATCTGAATGAGATAAATGTTTTCACATATTTTTTGTCCTTATCTGAATACAACTTCTATTACCATTTGTTTTAAATTGTTCTTTTAATTGACACATTACCATAACGGAAATCCACTATCAGTTAGAAGAAACAGAATGCAACTCTAAAAATGTCCACAAAGAAATGGAAACAATACTATCAAGTTATAATTAGATGCTATGACCCACCAAACTGTAGTCTGAGTTCTCTCTTCCCTGCCCCCCACCCTCCAACTCAGTAATAGAGTAAGTGTCACAGGGGTGTTAAATATATACTAGCAACACAATTCACCTTGCTTCCTAAGTCAATCAGAAGTTTAAAACAGAATTAAGAAGATAATGACTTTTCACACTAATGTATTAACTTTAAATTGGTGCTGTTTCTGCATACCACCTGCTATCATTGATAAAGTCCTACATTTGGGGGGAAAATGTTCTGGGCACTGTGGACACCAAGATTTTGATGAATGCTATGCAAATTCATTCAGAAACTCTGAACCAGGTAAGAGAGATCCAAACTCTAAATTAAAAAAAAAAATGATATTCTCATTTAGTGTATGTTTGATTATACCTTGAGTAAACTCCTTTATGTTTATAGTAGCCTATAATAGTGAATCCAAAGTTTTACTAGGCATAACAATCAACTGGGAACTTTAAAACTGAGATCCACATCTCATTCAGGAATTCTGATTTAAATTGTTCTTGAATGGGGTAGATATCAGTATTACACAAAACCTCCCCATGGGATTCTAATGTGCAGTTAAGAAATTGTTCTACATATTCTAATATATCATTCATAAATTAAGACGTATATGCTCTTTCCTCCTGTCTGAGGCAGCATTATTCTGGGCATTTAGTTTTGAGTCAAGTAATATGCCCTTTAATGTCTCTACCATTAAGCAGCTCCAGAGGTAGATGGTCTGCTCAGTTGATAGCTTAGCTTTCTGAGGGGGCCAGTAGAAGCACATGAGGTACTGTTCCTGTTTCCCCACTGTACTGACCTCCAGGCTCCTAATACTGAGAATAGACACCTGGCTACTTTAGTCCTCAGTGTCTGGAATTAGGATCTTATCAGGATAAACTATTGACTATACAAATTTGCAGCTGCTACATTAGGATCACAGGATTCTGTTTGAATCTTGGTGGAAATATTAGCCTAAGAGTCTGCAGTAGTGCTTGCTTTTAGAAGTTCCTTCTTTCATGTGAGTAACTATTTAGTTTTACCACCCTCTAAGATATACCTTTACTCAACATTATTTACATTTTCCTTCCATTTTTCTTTATTATTTTTTGATCTCTAATAATTAGGCAATAACTGAGCTTGTTTATCTTACTAACTTAATTTTAACTTAGTTTTAAATATTAGCTTGTCCTTTTAGTAATTTAACAACCTAATTGAAAATTATTAAATGTATTATATATCTTGATGGCCAACCATATTTTTTGATGATTTATTAGTCATGAGCTAGTAGAAATTACTTAGCATTTTGATTTTCATTAGCTTTTGTATATTTTCAAAGCTCCCTGTGTAAACAAAAGATCTTGTTACAATAGCTTTGCAAATCTTAGGGCCATGGAAAATATCTATTTTTCATATTAAACAATTCTGTTCCCTTCAACTAAATCAAAGTAATATATAAGTTCAAAGGTTTCCCTTAACGTCTTGGCTGCTGGGAAGCTCAGAAACAAGTGTATGTTTTTGTTTCTTATTACAGACATATTGTACCTGAGCTTTTATTTTAGACTAGTTTAAATCATCTTTAACTAGTTTAAATAATAATTATTCTTTAAATAATAATTAAACCATAATTAATTTGTTTTAATAAGTTTTCTGGCATTGTAAAAGTTTTCAAGAGTCAAACACAGAAAGAAATTTCAAGATACTGTCTCAAGCTTAAATAAATTTATGTTGGTTTTTATGCATGCAATTAACAAGAAATACATTAAAATCATCTAGAGACAATGCAAAAACTTAACCAGAGGGGTGCCTATTTGGCTCAGACAGTTGAATGTCCAACTCTTGATTTCAGTTCAGGTCATGATTCCAGTGTTGTGGGATGGAGTCCCACTTTAGGCTACATGCTAAGCCTGAAGCCTGCTTGAGATTCTATCTCTCTTTGCTTCTGCCCCCTCTCCTGCTTGCTGTCTCTCTCTCTCTTCACTCTCTCTCTCTCTCAAATTAAAAAAAAATAAAAAAATTAACTAGACATTCAGAGAAAAAGTCATGTAAGCTAATTCAGAATCTCCTGAATTTAAATATGAAGATTTCCAATATCCTACTTTCCCCCTTACATACTGATTTATTTCACCAAAGAAAATATTTTTAAAACTTTTTTGCACGCTTTGCCCTCTGTTTGGTTTCCAAGCAAAATTCATTAGGAAAAAATAGGTTCGTGTGTGTTTGCATGCACGTGCAAGATGGCTTTCCTTAGCTATCTGTTCTTTTTCTTTTTGCATATGAATTTCTACAATGAGGCAGGTGGGACAGGTGGCTGCTTTTGAAAATTTTGTCTGATGCTTAACAAATTGAAAGCTTCTAAGAAATACTAGATCAATCCATCAGTATCAGTATCAAATTCTGAAGGGACACCATTTATTTTCTGGGTGAATACACGAGTTGCCCTGGAGATGGAACATTTATTCTTTTCCAGAACACATCTCTTTTGAAAGAGCTCAGCTTCAGTAACACTTTAATTTGCACGACTAACCAAGCTGAACCATCACTGAAATGTATGTGTATTTAAATCAAGGGGATTTGTTCAAAATAAATGCCATTAACCCTACTGCAGTAACATTCTTATCTTACCAAATTGGAATATCAGTTGTACAGACTTCAGAAAATTACCCTGTATGGCTGACTGAGGCCCTCAAAATAGCTAATCTTTGATTTTGGTGTTTTTTTGTAAAGCTGTTTACTTTTTATTTTATTTAGGAAAACATTATTTTAATTTCTCTTTAGTTTATTCATCTATTTACTCATTGCTTCAGCAAATATTTGCTGAATATACCAATGCACCAGACTTGGGGTTATTTGCTTTTGGAAATACAAAGATGAAAATGAATTCTATTCTTGAGATGTTAGTGATCCTATAGAAGAAGGAATGAGGCACTTTATGAATTATTCTAATTGATATAACTCATGTTCAAACAAATGTACATGTGAGTGGTGAATGCACTTACAAACTTTTAAATTGGGTATATTTTTTAACTTGCATTATTCAAGGAGAATTTTATAAAATCTAGCATTTGTTTACATTTGTTAGGTACCACTTTGCATATACTACTTTAAATCCTCAAAATACCCTCTATGAGGCATAAATTATCAGTTCTATTTTACAGAAGAAACTAAGACATAGAAAGATTAAGAAAATGTCTTAACTAAACTAAACCATAGGTCAAGGATCCGAGTTTTAGACCGATGTCTATCTCTATAACCTAAACTTATTTATTTCTGCTATGTCATACTGCTTTGTGAGAGGTGGTAAGTTTTATTTTGCAGCTAAGATTGTCTGAGTGAATAAAATAATCAAGATATGGCATAATATTTTATACTTATTAATATGTAAAAAGATGTGTCCGAAGGCTCACCTATTTGAGTTCCACAAAATCAATGGCAGAATCACAAGAAGTTAGGGTTGGAGGAAAAATTTAAACATAGCTTAAAATGTAGAAACTGTGATTCAAAAGACTAAGTTAATTGCTAAAGATCACATCTCTGTAGAACCAGATTCAGGAATTAAACCAGTGTCATTAAACATCACTTTCAGACTTCTTTTCACTCCTTTCTCATTCTTTCTCAGATACTGGTATTTGGCAATGTCATATCATCATATAAACTTCATTGTATTCGCTCTGTGATAAATGTATCCATCCTGGTTACAGATGATAAAATGTAGACAGCACAATCCACCATCTTTATTTCTACAATATTTAGGTCTCATGGTGAACCACTGTTTCAGTGTCTTTGGGCTCTGGTAAATTATGGCATATCATATGTACTTTAATAAATCTTATCCCATTTAAGCCCACTGGCAAAACATAGACATTATGTTGTTTTAGAAATTTGTGGAACATGACTTTTATCTTTAAAAACATTTTATAAAACAATAAATAAGGTATTTCTATTTTTCTATTCTGAGTTTTTATAAATCTATAAGCACTGACTTTTGCTTCTGAGAAGATGCACTAGACATATTTTTTTGATTCCTCTAAGTACAACTAAAAACCTGGAAATTACATATATAACAAATGTAAGAAGACAAAAGTAGAGAGAAGAAGGCAACACAGCTAGTGAACTTGGGACTAAGAAACAATATGTGGATGAGTTCCCTGGGCTTTATTTTTGCCTCATATAACCCAGACTTGGAACTGAGGAAGCTAACAACTCAGAAATGCCAATATGCACAGACAAACAATGACAAAAGCCTCCTCTCTCTAGGCAAAAGACCAGAAAAGATTATAACTAGAAGGCTCTATTCAATCCAAACACCACATAAAATACTGTGACCCATACACACCCACACCAGCAAAGGCCAAGTGGATAGCTTAAAGGCCAAGTGGACAGCCTGTGCTTAGACTCACATCTGGCTGTAGTGAGGTGCCCTCCCCTCTTCTGCAAGACTACTGTCTGAAGAAGCCTAATGGAGAATTAGGACTTTTAGTATCGTCCAGGAATAATTAAGCTAATCCACAGTGGTGACAGTGGAGACCAGCTGGAAGTTGTCACTCCCATCTTTGTCCAGAAGCAAAGAGACACACGATCGTGCCTTTAAGTGTCAATACAGGCTGAGCGGGGGACTGTAGCTTCTACTTCACCTGGCAGTAACAAGGCAAGACCTCACCTTCCTATGTCATAGTGATATCAGGGAAATCCAGTTAAAACAAAAGGCTTAAATAAGATGCAGAATTTCATACAATGAAAAAACAATGCCCAGGCTCAATGGAGAATCACTCATCATAACAAGAAATAGAAAGATCTAGGGGCGCCTGGGTGGCGCAGTCGGTTAAGCGTCCGACTTCAGCCAGGTCACGATCTCGCGGTCCGTGAGTTCGAGCCCCGCGTCGGGCTCTGGGCTGATGGCTCAGAGCCTGGAGCCTGTTTCTGATTCTGTGTCTCCCTCTCTCTCTGCCCCTCCCCCGTTCATGCTCTGTCTCTCTCTGTCCCAAAAAAATAAATAAACGTTAAAAAAAAAAAAATTAAAAAAAATAAAAAAAAGAAATAGAAAGATCTCGAGAGACCTAGTCTGAGTGAGGAGTGTATTAATTTGTTCTATTTTTTCCATTAATATATAATAAATCTCTCCATGGAATGAATATATATTTTATGTCATCATTTGTAATGGATTCATAGAATTCTACTGTCTTCTTCTTACCATTTTATCACCTTTTCCATTAACTCACTATTCTTAAAGATTAGAAAGTTAAATTCAGGTTATAATTTGAATAGCTATTCATGACCAAGGACAATTAAAATATACAAAAGCCAATACTGATATAATAATCTGAACATTAAACTGTATTGCTTGAATTCAAGGAAGTGTCAACAATAATAAAAAACCAGAGCTTCAGTAGCCCCTTCAGTATTCACTAGTCAATGAGCTTATTTGTAATATACTCAACTGCAATGTCTGTTATGTAACTGGCAACAGTGAGCATCAGTTATTTATATTCCATTAGCTAATCTGTTGAAATTGGGGTTCACAGAATGCTTCTGGCAACAAACATCCATTCTATTTTTTGTCTGTAGTCCTTATAGCTGTTCATAGGTGCAGAATCCCATGTGTTTGAGGCATTCTAGATAGAAAAGAAAGATAACTTGCTGCCAGGAGACCTTTCTACATTTCTCACTTTAAAACAATTTCTTATCTTAGTGGTTCTCAATGGAAGCAGTCCCATCCCTTCTGTGAGTTTCGGAAAGTTTTGGTTGGGTTTCACTTGGTTGTGGGATGGGAGTTTTACAGAGCCCTTTATTAATCACTTACTACTTTAAAGAAATGCAACTTCTACACAAATTGAGGGATGACTTCACTTCGCTGTGCTTAGATAATTATCAAGAACTTATTACCAATTTAAAAGAGTATCTAATCACTTCTTTCCATTTCCTCCCTTAGTTTGTACATTTATATATTGAACTATGTCCTATTTTATTATAAATTACTTCTCATAACTCCTTTATATCATAATCTATGTATTAAATTGAGTTTAGAAAATTTATCTATAAATATAGGTATAACGTGGGGCACCAGGTGGCTCAGTAAGTTGAGCGTCCAACTTCAGCTCAGGTCATGATCTCACAGTTTGTCAGTTCCAGCCCTGCATTGGGCTCTGTGCCGACAGCTCAGAGCCTGGAGCCTGCTTTGGATTCTGTCTGTCTGTCTGTCTGTCTGTCTCTCTCTGCCCCTCCCCTGCTCATGCTCTGTCTCTCTCTCTCAAAAATAAACATTAACATTTTTTTAATTAAAAGAAAAAAGATAGGTATAATGCAACATTTCATTTTAGAATAGGAATGGGAATGTTACAGAACATTTTTTTTAATTAAAAAAAAGGTTATTGGCTCTCATAGAGAGTTGGAAACTATACTAATTGGCATTAGATACAATACACAGAAACATTAGAAAATAATAATGTAGCTTTTTTGGGCCTTGGTTTCCAAATCTACAGATTGTTCCAGTTAATGGTGGAAAATTTTTCAGTTCATTAAAACTTTTAGTGACTGCTAAAGCTGATGTTGATTTTAAACCAAAAATTAAATTATTTTAAATCCAAATATTTTACATCTTTTAAAAATTAAAATCACAATGCCTGTTCTTTGGTGACAGGATTTTGACTTGACTAAGTAATTCAAACTTATGTTGTGAGAAAATTCACTTTTCTAGGCATTAAAACTATTCTGTAATTTTCAGAGTCCAGACCTCTGTAGATTTCATAATATCATTAAAATGATATTATCAAAAGAGTAGATATCATAGACATAAATAAAAATTTGATAGAAAGATATACAGGAAGGAAGGAAGGAAAGGAGAAAGGATGATAGATGTCTTTATTCACTTATGGAATGAAATAATTGATTTAATAAGTAGAAAAATATTTGGTGCTATAAAAAAGTAAAATATCTAATATACTTGTGATTGATATTACCTATAATTAACTAGTGTTTTTTTAAACTTGTTTTCCTATTTTTAGTCAAAAGAGTTGATATCATCAGTATATATTTGTTTAGTAGGAAGATTATCCCATATCCTTCTCATTCTAAAGATGTATCTTAGGACTTAGTATTTTTGCTTTGGAATATACTCTGAAAAAAAACTTTGGACAAAGTTTCTCAAAGAATGTCAAAATAAGAAACATCAGAATTGCAATTTCTAGGAACATGAACAGCATTTCTTTTGGAATGGTTTGTGCCACTCAGGTAGCTGATGCCTTCCAAGAAATGATTAACACTTACAGGATTACTGGAGGGAGAAAGGCTATAATCACCTCGTCTTAGCCCCTGTTAATGTTAGTTATTGTTTCAGCTACTGGAACAACAAAAATGACAGACACAGAACAGAAATAAAACTGAAATGGAATGAAATTATTACCCATTTTTTTCTTTTTTTTTTTCTTTTTTGTCCTAATAACTGGATCAGCCAGGAATATTAAATTGTATACTGTTAAGCAGAGAATGCTTTCCTCAATAAATATGTAGGTAGAATCCCATGCAAATTAGTGTGGTATTTAAATTTAGAAAAACCTGGGGCACCTAGGTGGCTCAGTCAGGTGAGCATGTGACTTTAGCTCAGGTCATGATCTCACTGTTCATGAGTTTGAGCCCCGCATTAGGCTCTGTGCTGAGAGCTCAGAGTCTGAAAACTGCTTCAGATTCTGTGTCTCCCTCTCTCTCCCCCTCGCCTCCTCAGTCTCTCTCTCTCTCTCTCTCTCTCTCTCTCTCTCTCTGTCTCAAAAATAAATAAAGATTAAAAAAAATTTAAGTTAGAAAAACCCAAATTATTATATTTATATCAGTACAAGTCAGACTTAAACCATGTATGCTTCCATTTTATTATGACCTCATTCTAGGGTAAAATAGAATATTAAAACCTAACTCAGAGTTTGGGAGAGAAATTAAGCTTATTGATGAATTTTAAAGTAAATATTAGTAGATAATTAAATTTCAAAAGTTAAATTTATTTTTAAAAACAGATCTTTTTTTACTGATTTTTTTCTAATTTTTGAAAAGATTTTTTTCCCCTGATCTACTGATTAGTTATGGATTACATAATTTTCCCTTGATGAACTAAATGATTTGTAAGTCATACACCAGTATTTTTCAAATTTCTACAATGCTTAAGCCCGTAGTACACAATCTTTAAAAAATAGTTTTCTTGGGGTGCCTGGGTGGCTTAGTTGGTTAAGTGTCTGACTCTTGATCTCAGCTCAGGTCTTGATCTCAGGGTCGTGAGGTCAAGCCCCATGTTGGTTGGACTCCATGCTAGGCATGAAGCCTACTTCAAAAACAGAAAACAAAACAAAACACTCTGCTATTTTCCTCATTGAAGATTTACAATGTGCATGAGAATATTAAAAGCTTTAAGATACAATGCAGTAAATAACAGTTTCCCTGGGGACATTTGATCTCTCTCTCTCTCTCTCTCTCTCTCTCTCTCTCTCTCTCTGTCTCTGTCTCTCCCTCTCTCATTCCACCTGCATTTCTTTGCTGTCATTTGTTTCACCCAAAATTAAACAAACAAACAAACAAACAAACAAACAAAAACCACACAATTATGCAAAGGAAATGTTCTTTTCTGCAATTATTATTTCTCTGGCCACTCCTTGATTTTGCCTTGTCTCTACCTTTTTTGACTTTACAGGTTGAAATGTTTCATGTCTCTACTTGATATTTCATGGTCAGAATCTTAAGTCTTTCAAAGAAGTTTTAAACCTTCATAACTTTACTTTCTACTTCCTAAATGTCATTCCTTTTAATCCCATGGTTTTCCCCATCATACATTTCTGCAGTGCCTTTTACAATACATGCCAAAATATAAAAAATAAAATTCATTACGTTGGTTTGCTGACCTGTTTAAAAAAACTATATACAAATTCAAAAGATATATATCAATCACATTAGTATGGTTGCCCAAGGGTAGCAAAATAGGAGTGAGGAATGAATAGGACACACACACACACACACACACACACACACACACAGAAGGAACAAGCACAGATGCTCAATTGAAGTCTAATGAATGATCTCAACTGGCTACATAGGAATTATTCAGATATGGAGCACTTAGCTTCTATGAGAATCTAAGAAGAAATCTGCTCTAAAAGGTATCCTTTGATTTCTAAGGCTTCAACTAAAAGGCACAGGCACAATTCAAATTAACAATTGATACTGGTCAAACATTTCTACATATAAGTTAGTTAAAAGATATAACTGAGAAAAACCAAAAGTCCTAAATGGATAGGGTATCAAAAAACTGTTCTGTTTATTCAACAGCAATCATATAACAAGATAGTTTCCAGTGTTGTAAGACGTCTATAGTATTAGGCTATATATTCCTAGAATATTTTTTCAGAATAAATATGATTCTTTTCTTCAAGGGAAATATGTTGCTATTAAATTTTTAAACTTAAGCCAGATTGCATCTTTGACCTTTTCTAAAGACAACAAGAGATGACCTAGCTCCCCACTTATACTCTTAGTCTTATAGTTCTATGGCTATATTAGTAACAGATTACAAAAACAGCTAATTAATCATTAAAATAGGCAATTAAAGGTATAATAGATATCCAGAAATTTAAGACAATTTATAAAATGGCATTCAGGAATAAATAGCTCATATTCTGGTTACAAAATAATAATTAAAATGTAAGAGACAGTGGATACTGTAAAGTATACAATTTAATGATAATTCCATGTCACTGACCACAAACACTATGGCATAGCAACCACAGGATCCTGATAACTGATAACAAAAGAATGAGGTAACTTTGGACCCATACATATGCCTTCATCCAATGAACATGGTAAAGTAATAGAACATAAAGACTGAAGGTAATGAAAATTGAGTTTTTATGTGTTATTTATTGGAGGATGGGTTACATACACCCAAGAAAACAAAAATTTTTCAGTGTTTTCTTTGCATTTCAAATTATCACGGTCAGGTCATCATGGAGAGCCATTTAACCAAGCAATTTTCTTAGATAATACCATTATTAAAGTAAACAAAGACATAGAAAATTCTACCTTTTTTGGTAAAGACTAACTCTAGCCCTAAATCCATGTGACATCTATAGAAAGGTCAGATCCTAACTGTTTCCTTAACTGCATGGAGACTTGAATTATATCTCGTGTATGCAAAAGTATTGTACAAAGTAAATTAACTTAACCGAAGTGGTAATGTCTATCTTGAAAATGACAATTTTAACTAAGAATTTCACTAAGTATTTGAAGTATTTTTCAGAGGAAAAAAAAAGAAAGAAAGAAAAACTGATTGGTTCAGGTTTATTTCAGAAGGGCCTAAATTGAGGCCTAAAAACAGAATTCATGAATAAATCTTGCCTTAAAAAGAAAAAAAAAATGCTTAAAACTAAAATAAGTTGTCTCATCAAGTACCTTCAGTGAAATCAAAAATGAAAATGTTCAAAGGTGTGCTTAGAGAATCATCTGGCAGAAATGGTGAGGTGGGGAGTGTTCATTATTAGGTATAAAAACAAATAACAGTTAAAATCAACACAAATAATGTTTTCTAATTTTGTGAAAATTAGAAGTCACTGCGAATTTAAATATGTAGAAAAGATGAGCCATGTCCTTAAATCTAATCAAGTGGATAAAATATATGTTCATTCAAAGATGGCTAACAATACCAAAATAAATATTTGACATTTCAATTATAATTCTTAATGTTGAGGTCAAATCTTATATTCAAAACAGAATTGCAATTATTAATTTACCTCCAACCTTTTCTGATTATGAAGACCTTAAATTCATACACAGAGGATTATTTAAAAAAAGAAAAAAAAAACTAGTCTTCTTTTTCTATAAAAGAGGACTTTAGGAACAGTGTCATGAGTTAAGTGCTAGTATCTACATTTGCCTTGGAACAGCCTTGAAAACATACAAACAAATAAATCAAACAAACAAACAAACAACAATCCACCCACAAGCCAGTATGCACAGAGATCAGTCTTCTTCCACTTACTACATTAAAATAAAACATTGTTCAGCTTATCTTCAAGTAAGAAATCTGTGACATAGGTAGCCTGGAAAAATCATTATCTTGAAAAATAATCACTCTGTCTTTAAGGAGGGATTATGGGGGAGAAATATTAGTTGGGACTTTTATGGCTTTTGGAAGGAAGTAGGGGAAGGGACACTTTTATAAATAGCTATTAAGTATTATTTTCATTGGCCTGAAATTTTGAGGTTCCTTATTATAATAATTTTAATGAAACTAAGATAAATGCAATAATGGAAAATTTGGAATCATCTAAGTCCTGTTTCCCCTGCATTTGCACTGAAACAGAGAGAGAGATGGCCAAGACAGCACACCCGCTCCCTCTAAAGTGGTTCCTAAACCACTGCATTTACTGAGTGGCCTCAGCTGAATGACACCCCAATGCAACTCCCATGCTGCTGCACCTAGCGGGCAGCATTGCCTAGGACCAGCATACCCTCAAAGCAGCTCCCCCTCACGGCATCCTGCAGGTGGCCTCAGCCTGGACTGGTGCTACCCCCAAAATGGCTCCTACTCCAGGGTGTGAGAGACAACCCCACCCACAAGTGTGCCCACAGCAGTCTCAACTCAGCCACAGGAGAATGGCACACAGGGGTTACCACTGGAGCACCTGATTCCAGTGACCAGAGGGGAATGTTCTTCTGGGCTCCATAGGATACCTTCCACATAAAGCCACTACTTTCAACACTAGGAGATATGTTGATCTACCCAATATATAGAAATAAACACAGAGAGTCAGGCAAAATGAGGAGACAGAGGAATATATTCTAATTAAAGAAAAAGAGGAAACCTCAGAGGAAAAAACAAAACAAACCAAAACAGAAACTAAACTGAATTGAGAAAAGCAATCTATCTAATAAAGAGTTCAAAGTAATGGTCATAAAGACACTCACAGAACTCAGAAGAAAGGATGAAAACGATGAGAACTTTAAGAAAGAGTCAGAGAGTATACTTTTAGAAATCAGAACTGAAGAATATAATATAAACATTTAAGAAATAATAGCTAAAACTTTCCTAATCTAGGGAAGGAAACAGACTTCTAGGTTCAGGAATCAGAGAGCTCCAAACCAAATGAACCCAAAGAAGTCTACACCAAGACATGTTATAATTAAAATGTCAAAATTTAAAAATGGAGAATCTTAAAAGCAATATGACAAAAGTAACTAGTTACATACAAGGCAACCCTAAGACAATCAGTGAATTTTTCAGCAAAAAATGTGTAGGCTGGAAGGGAGTAGCCCAATATATTCAAAGTGCTGGAAAAAACAAAACAAAAACAAAAACAAAATACCTTACAACCAAAAATACTCTACCTGGCAAGATTTTAATTCAGAATTGAAGGAGAGATAAAGAGTTTCTCAGACAAAGTTAAGGTAGCTCATCACAACTAAATCGGCCTTACAAAAAATGTGAAAGGGACCTCTTATTTTTTAATGTTTATTGATTTATTTTGAGAGAGAGTGGGGCAGAGAGAGAATCCCAAGCAAGTTCCATGCTGTCAGCACAAAGCCAAACCGAGGGCTTGATCTCATGAACCATGAGATCATGACCTAAGACGAAATCAAGAGTTGGATGCTTAACTGACTGAGCCACTCAAGCAGCCGACAGAGGGACTTCTTTAAAAAGAAGAAGAGGCCATAACTAGACATAAGAAAATTATAAAAGAAAAAAACTCTTAGTAAAGTAAATATATAATAAAGGTAGTAGATCAACCACTTATAAAGCTAGTATGAAGGGTAAATGACAAAAGGAATAAAATCAACTATAGGTACAGCAATTAGTTAAAGAATACACAGGGGCACCTGGGTGGTTCAGTTGGTTGAGCATCTGACTTTGGCTCAGGTCATGAGATCTCACAGTTCATGAGTTTGAGCCCCACATTGGGCTCGCTGCTGTCAATGCAGAGCCTGCTTCAGATCCTCTGTCTATTTCTCTCTCTGCTCCTCTTTCTTTCTCAAAAATAAACATTAAAAAAATACTCAAAATTTAAATATGTAAAGTATGACCTCAAAACTATAAAACATGGTTAGATAGTAATAACTTAGTGTTTTAGAATGTGTTTTGTATTTTTTAATTTTATTTAAAAATTTTTAAGTTTATTTATTTGAGAGTGAGACAGAGAGAGCAGGCAAAGGAGGGGCAGAGAGAAATGGAGAGAGAATCCCAAGCAAGCTCCATGCTGTCAGTGTGGAGCCTGATATGGGGCTTGAACCCACAAACCTCAGGATCATGACCTGAGCCAAAACCAAATGTCAAATACTTAACTGACTAAGTCACCCAGCTGCCCCTTTTTATTTTAGAGAAAGAGAGCATGAGTGAGTTGGGGAGAGGGGCAGAGAGAGAGAGAAATTATCTTTTTTTTTGGTCTTTTTTGAAAGGTTATTTATTTATTTTGAGAGACAGAAAAAGAGAGAGAGAGGTCACAAACATGGGAGGCGCAGAAAGAAAAGGAGAGAGAGAATCCCAAGCAGGCTCTGTGCTGTCAGTGAAGAGCCCTACATGGGGCTGGAACTCATCATAAACCATGAGATTATGACCTAAGCTGAAATCAAGAGTCAGATGCTTAATCGACTGAGCCATCCAGGCATCCCAAGAGAGAGAGAATCTTAAGTAGGCTCCACACCCATCACAGAGCCTGATGTGGGGCTCAATCCCACAACCTAGCGATCTTGACCTGAGCTAAAATCAAGAGTCAGACACCCAACAGACTGAGCCACCCAGGCACCCTTAGAATATGTTTGATCTTAAGGGACCCTCAACTTAAAGTAGACTTATTATATGTAATATATACTTCCCTATATTACATATATATTATATATTACATATATGTAATATATACACATATAATATATATGAAATATATACATATATAATATATATGTAATATATATATAATAGTGTAATATATATGAACACCAATGTAACCACAAATGAAAAACTATATAATTATACAAAAAAAATAAAGAGTAAGTAATTTAAACATGACACTAAAGAACATCAATCATAAGGGAAGAAAGCAAGAGAAGAAGAAAAGGACATGAACTACAAAAAACAGTTAGAAAACAATTAACAAAATGGCAATTACATACCTATCAATAATTACTATAATTACTACAAATGTAAATGTACTAAATGTGTCAATCAAAAGACATAGGATGGGTGGCATTGGTGGTACAATGTTGAGCATGGGGCACCTGGGTGGCTCAGTCGGTTGAGTGTCCGACTTCGGCTCAGGTCATGATCTCACCGTCCATGAGTTCGAGCCCCGCGTCAGGCTCTGTGCTGACAGCTCTGAGCCTGGAGCCTGTTTCAGATCCTGTGTCTCCCTCTCTCTCTGACACTCCCCCATTCATGCTCTGTCTCTCTCTGTCTCAAAAATAAAACGTTAAAAAAATTAAAAAAAAAAAAAAAGAAGAAAACAATTAACAAAATGGCAATTACATACCTATCAATAATTACTATAATTACTACAAATGTAAATGTAGTAAATGTGTCAATCAAAAGACATAGGATGGGTGGCATTGGTGGTACAATGTTGAGCATACTACCTTCCAAAAGACATAGGTGAATAGATTAAAAAAGAAAAGTTCCATGTCTATGTTGTCTACAAGACAGTCACTTCAGACCTACAGACATACAGGATGAAAGTAATGGGATGGAAAGAGATATCTCCATGCAAATGGAAGCAAAAAGAAATGTGGGTAACAATACTTATAGCAGACAAAAACAGACTTTAAAACAAACTATAACAAGAAACAAAGAGGACGTGACATAATGATAAAGGGATCAATCCCCCAAGAGAATATACCGATTGTAAATATCTATTCACCTAACACTGGAGGACCTAAAAATTTAAAGTAAATATTAACAGACATAAAGGGAGAAATTGACAGTAATACAGTCATAGTAGGAGATTTTAACACCCCAGATACACCAATGAATAGATTATCCAGACAGAAAATAAATAAGGAAACATTGGTCTTCAACTACATTAGACCAGATGGACTTCATAGAGATATACAGAACATTCCATCCCCAAACTGCCAAATATATTGCTTTCAAGTGCACATCAAACATTCTCCAGGATAGGTCACATGTTAGGCTAC
Organism: Puma concolor; assembly: GCF_028749965.1. Taxonomy (NCBI): domain Eukaryota; kingdom Metazoa; phylum Chordata; class Mammalia; order Carnivora; family Felidae; genus Puma; species Puma concolor. The sequence goes on from NC_141674.1 coordinate 132,702,068, forward strand.
AAAACCAGTCTCAATAAGTTTAAGAAGTATTTTTCCTTACCACAATGGTAGGAAACTAGAAATCAGTTACAAGACAAAAAGTAAAATTTCACAAAAATGTACAGATTGAACAACGCTACTAACCAATGAGTCAATGAAGAAATTAAAGAGGAAATAAAAAAATACATGGGGACAAGTGAAAATGGACACAAAATACTCTAAAATCTATGGGACTCGGCAAACAAAAAAAAGTTCTAAGAGGGAAGTTTAGAAGCGATGCAGTCCTACCTTGAGAAACAAGAAAGCTTCAAATAAACACCTAACCATATATATATATATATATATATATATATATATATATATATATAGGAACCAGAAAAGAACAAACAAAGCCCAAAATTAGTAAAAGGAAGATAATAATAAACATCAGAGCAGAAATAAATGACATAAAGACAAAAAAATAGAAAAGATCAATACAACTCAAATAAAGTTCTTTAAAGGCTAAACAAAATTGAGGCATCTGGGTGACTCAGCAGGTTAAGCAACTGACTTTGGCTCAGGTCATGATCTCACTGCTCATGAGTTGGAGCTCTGCGTCAGGCTCTGTGTTGACAGCTCAGGGCCTGGAGCCTGCTTCGGATTCTGTGTCTCCCTCTCTCTCTGCCCCTCCCCTGCTCACGCTGCCTCTCTCTCTCTCTCTCAAAAAGAAATAAGCATTAAAAAAATAAGGAAGAAAAAGACTAAACAAAATTAATAATCTTTAGCCAAATTCATCAAGAAAAAAAAGAGGAGCTAAATACATAAAATTTGAAATCAAAGAGTCCAAGTTACAACTAACAACACAGAAATACAAAGGATTATAAGAGACTACTAAGAATAATTGTATGCCAACAAATTGGACAACCTAGAAGAAAAAGGATAAATTCCTAGAAATGTACAATCTTCTAAGACTGAATCAGAAAAAAAAATAGAAAAAATGTGAACAGAAGGATTACTAGCAATGAAACTGAATGAGTAATCAAAAACCTCCCAAAAAACATTTTACTAAACATATGAAGAACAGTTAATACCTATTCTTCTCAAACTATTCCAAAAAGTTAAAGAGGAAGGGATGCTTCCAAATTTATTCTACGAGGGCAGCAATATTCTGATACCAAAACCAGACAAAGGCACTGCAAAAAAAGAGAAAATTACAGCCCAATATACTTCATAAGCATACATGTCAAAATTCTCAACAAAATATTGAATTCAAATAAAAAGGGCAAGAGGACATGAATAGACAGACATGTTTTCAAAGAATATACAGATGTATGCCAAAACATACATGAAAAGATGCTCAACATCACTAATCATCAGGGAAATACAAATCAAAACCAGAATAAAATATTAGCTCATTCCTGCCAGAATGGCTAGTATCAAAAGCAAACAAACAAACAAACAAACAAGAAATATTAAGTGTTAGCAAGGATGTGGAGAAATGGAAATGGTCATGTGCTGATGGTGATGCAGCCAGTATGGAAATGAATATGGAGGTTCCTCAGAAAATTAAAAATAAAAATCCATATAATTCAGCAATTCCACTTCTGGGTATTTATCCAAAGAAAACAAAAACACTAATTTGAAAAGATATAGGCACCCATATGTTCATTGCAGTATTATTTACAATTGCCAAGATGTGTAAGCAACATAAGTGTCCATTGATGGATCACTGCATAAAGAATATGTGATATATATAAATATAAACATAAAAATAAATATAAATAATATAAATATGTGGTGGCAGTGAGAATATTTAAAATCTCTTTCAGCAGCTTCATACATAACAACACAGTATTGTTAAATACAGCCAGCTAGAAAGTATCCTGGTTTAGACAGGAGTGCAAAATGGAGAGGTGAAATCTTTACTAGGTATATAACTCAACCATAAAAAAGAACAATCTTGTGCCTGTTGTGAAAACATAGATGGACCTAGAGGGCATTATGCTACATGAAATAAGTCAGAGAAAGTCAAATACTGTCTGCTCCCATTTACATGTGGAACCTAAAGAACAAATCATCAAACAAAACAAAAATAGACTCACAGAATAGACAAAATCTTTAAAAGAGTTAATAAATAGTCTCTAGATTAAATTTTGAAAACAACATTAGAGGATTTTAAAAATCTATTGTTCATTGTATTACCAAAACATTACATTTATCTTAAATTAAGTAGAAATCAATGAAAATAAAGATAAGGAAATCTAGATGGCTATAAGAATGCAATAAATTTTGAAATATTTTCTCAGTTTTTGGGTCCGATAGTTTTTTTTTGATGATGATGATAAAGCTACTTTATGGAAGAAGTAGAGGTAAAATATATGTAATTCTTTGTTATTTGAGACAAAATTGGTTGGTGTCCTATGCAGGAATAAAACCATAACCGTTAAACTAATGCTCTCTTGCCAACACTTAACATCTCTACAGGAAAGAAACCTTTTTTCCCCAATTTTATTGAAATATAATTAACATATAATATTGTGTAAGTTTAAAGTACAAGATGATGATCTGATATTGTATATGTTGCAAAATGATTACCACAATGAGTTTAGTTAATACATCGATCACCTCATATAGTTAGAATTTGTATATGTGTGTGATGGTGGTGAGAATATTTAAAATCTCTTTCAGCAACTTCAAATATACAATACAATATTCTTAACTATAGCCAGCCAGAAAGTATACTGGTTTATACAGGGATACAAAGTGGAGAGTTTAAACTTTAGGCATATATATATATATTTTTTAATGTCAAAAGAAATCCTTTAAGTTATATTAGAGATCTGATGACTGAACCCCTTAGAGTAACTATAATTACCATACATAAGAATATACTGTGGGGATAAAAGCAAAGAGGTATATAAAAAAAATAAATTGAAGTGGATTAAGCATTACTATAAGGCACTATGGAAGCATTTTCTGTATCAGGACATAGGAGAAAATAATACCACATCCAGACAATTATTTTCCTGTTTTCCTATTTTTTTGAAATGCATTATCGAATAAGTTCATTTAGAGTTTCTTTGGTGTATTCTGAGGGGTATACTTTTTGTATTTTATCCTCATAATAACCCTGAAAGTTAGGTAGAGTTAGTTTCGCATATTGGAAAACTAAAATTTATGAAGATTAATGATTTGCTTGAGGTCACGTGGCCTTTATTTTTATTTTTTTTTTTACTGATGATAGCAAATTTTCATCTAATAGCTACTATTTTATTTTGTTAAAAAATGTATTTAATTTATTTAAGCTAAGAAGAAAAGAAATACAATTTACCCATTTCTCCCATCTTCAGCCACCTCTTGTAACCACCAATCTGTTCTCTGTATCTGTGAGCATGTTTTTTAAATACATTTTTATTGTGGATATTAACTTTGTTAATAACGAATATATGTGTACAAGGGAAGAAGGAACATAGTTGCAGAAAATGGGGTAGAAAAACCCAGAGGAGATCTTCCAAACCAAGGCATGAGGCAAAGGCCCTAGGGATAAAAAAATATTATCTTGATACAGAGCAGCTGAACATGATGAGCACTGAAAGAAATCTGTGGAAGTAAAGAATACTCTAAGGTGAAAAACCTCAGGCAGGACAGCAGGCAACATAAGCATGGCCACTCATAAGTATGGCCACTAAAGCTGTGCTTACACAAATAACATAGCCATGTTGTCCCTCTCCGCAACTCAACTACCCTCACAAACAAAATAAGTAGGCTGCTGCTGCTGCTGCTTCCTCTCCTTTTTTTTTTTTTTTTTTTTGTAGGCTGCTTCTTAAAGTCACTGAACGATACACAATATCCTCTGGTGTGAATATGTAAAAATATGACTTCTATGAGGTTGTTTTGTTAGTTTTTTTTTATGATTCCACATGTAAGAGAGGTCATAAAATATTTGTCTTTTGCTGACTTATTTCACTTAGCAGAAGGCCCTCAAGTTCCATCCACACTGTTGCAAGTGGCAAATATCACTCTTTTTGATGGCTGAATAATATTCCATTGTACAAATATACCATATTTCTTTATTCATTCGCCTATGGATGGACGCTTGGGTTGCTACCACATCTTGCCTTTTGTAAATAATGCTGCAATCAACATAGGGGTCCATATACCTTTTCAAATTTGTATTTTTGTTTTGTTGGTTTAAATACTCAGAATTGCTCGATTATGTGGTATTTCTATTTTTAATTTTTTGAGGAACCTCCATACCATTTTCCATAGTGGCTGCACCAATTTACATTTTCAACATCAGTACATAGTATTCCTCTTTATCTACATCCTCTCCAACACTTATTTCTTGTCCTTTTGTCACGAGCCATTCTAACAGGTAAGAGGTAATATCTCATTGTGGTTTTGATTTGCATTTTTCTGATGATTAATAATGTTGAGCATCTTTTCATATGTTTGTTGACCATCTGTATATCTTTTTGGGAAAAATGTTTATTCCATTCTTCTGCCCATTTTTCTTAATCAGATTGTTTGTATTTTTGCTATTGAGTTGTGTGAGTTTCTCTTATTTTGGAGATTATCTCACATGGATTTTAATGGGAAAAGATAGATCAAGAATTTGATTACAGCTATTGCCTTTACACAAATTGAACTCATCAGGTCTTAGGTCATTATTCTCATGTTCCTTAAGCACTCAACTGTCCTACATCAGTACTACGCAAAGTACTCACTCCACAATTAGATGAGGTACCTGTACTAGAATGTAAATCAATATATTTCTTCTTTATTCAAGAAACTCTCTATCACTCTCTGTTTCTGCCTCTCTCTCTCTCTCACACACATAGACATAAACATATCTATAGCTACATATATCAATACATATTCATATATGTGTATATATAATTAGTTGCACAGGGAAATTTTTCTGTATCTATAATATATTAATATATATTGCATATTTATACACATACATAATATACAGGCATATATGTATATATCTTTATAGGTATACCTTCGATTAAATTAAACCGTACGCTTAATGATAGAGATTAGGCATTAACAAACTATGGCATGCTAGCTGATTGCTTGTTTGTGTAAATCAAGTTTTACTGAAATACTGTCACACCCATTCATTTACATATTCCCTACATCTGCTTTTAGTACTTTGAGGCATTATAGTTGTGTAGAGACAATATGGCACACAAAGCTTAAAATATTTACTATGTGGCCCTTTAGGAAATGCAATGGAGGAGTAAAGAGCCTCAGGATCATTTTGTCCTTCAGGCATGCACCAGGCTGGGGCTGAACAGGTAAAGGTTTCTCCAGCCCTATTACCACCAAGATCTCAACTTCCTGAGCCCTGAGCATTCCCAGTTTCCAAAGACTACTTCCAAAGACTACTTCCAAAGACTACTAGGGTAAGCGGGGAAACGCTAGACTCTGACTATTCTATGGGCCCTAAATACCTGCTGTAAAGGCTCTACAGGGGCAGCATAAAGACTGTTCCATTAACATTATTTGGAACTCAGAGGAAAGAGAGAACATGCATGACTATGAAAGGATTCCCATTCTTCTCTCTTCAAAACTTTTTGGGTTGCTTTATGGACCCAAGCACAGAAAGAGGATTATTTTCTTCTTTTCCAATGTTCTTTTATCCTAGGGCAGCAAACCAATTTCATTTCACATTAAAAAACAAACAAACAAAAAAAAAAACAAAAAAAACTAATAATAAAGCTTATGCAATCACTCTACCAATTCCATTTCAATTAATAATTAGGAAAAACTCAGTTATTGTTTCTCTAGAATAAAGTTTGTAAGAGACTGTCTCTATGGTAGCAAATGCACTTGAACAAATTTTTCAAAATATTATCCACAGTCTTCTTGTTCATTTTATATTCAATTGGATTGGTTCAAACAATTCCATATTTTGAAATCCCTTGACAGGCATATTTCAGACAAGCATAAAGCATATTTCTTTCAAATGTATAATTGCTTAAATCTATAATCAAGAAATTCTCAGTTAACTTACGTATCTCTGGGATCCATCATATTCACACCTTTCAATTTTTCCTAGGCTGCCATCTGAGAAATACAGCTTCTCTGCACGGTGATCAATGGTGAGACCATTTGGAGTGAGTATGTCGGTACTGACCACCACTTGAGCATTTTTTCCCGTTAGGGTGGATCTCATGATACTTGGATGCTGTTCATTCCAGTTGGTCCAAAACATTAAGCTAATTAAAATAAAAATTGTGATAATATATTAAAACTTTCATTAACAATAGAGACATTAGGAACATGGTGATGTCAAGCTATTTAAAAAGAAGCAAAGAGGGGCGCCTGGGTGGCGCAGTCGGTTAAGCGTCCGACTTCAGCCAGGTCACGATCTCGCGGTCCGTGAGTTCGAGCCCCGCGTCGGGCTCTGGGCTGATGGTTCGGAGCCTGGAGCCTGTTTCCGATTCTGTGTCTCCCTCTCTCTCTGCCCCTCCCCCGTTCATGCTCTGTCTCTCTCTGTCCCAAAAATAAATAAAAAACGTTTAAAAAAAAAAAAAAAAAAAAAAAAAAAAGAAGCAAAGAGATGGGGCGCCTGGGTGGCGCAGTCGGTTAAGCGTCCGACTTCAGCCAGGTCACGATCTCGCGGTCTGGGAGTTCGAGCCCCGCATCAGGCTCTGGGCTGATGGCTCGGAGCCTGGAGCCTGTTTCCGATTCTGTGTCTCCCTCTCTCTCTGCCCCTCCCCCGTTCATGCTCTGTCTCTCTCTGTCCCAAAAATAAATAAACGTTGAAAAAAAAAAAATTAAAAAAAAAAAAAAAAGAAGCAAAGAGACTTGTCTCAATTCTATGACCCTTAACAAAGTCTAAATAAAAGTGGAAATATATATTTATATATGCATATATGTTTTTCTCAGTTTCTTAAAAAAACCTGGAAACTATTTCTGAGAAATAATTATCTTGCACATTCTCTCAAATAACAATTAAATTGAGTCAGTTTGATGTACAGTAAGAATTTATTTAAATCACACACAAAACAGTTATCTTAAATTTTCTATGAATTGCAAATGTATTCTAAATTATTAATATCATGTTTCAGCAGATTGAGTAAATTGTTTTAGATATCATTCTTAACCTATTTCTTTTCTTTAATTGGTAAATATCAATATCTCTTTTCCTTCCTGGTTTGCTTTTAAATTTTGCATTGTCCTTTGTATATGCTTTAGAGAAATACAATTAATAAACTCCTATATTTCTTTAGTTTCTTTTTTTTTCTCTTGTCTCTTTGTCAATGTGATTTTTCTATAAATAACAGTATTGCTTTTGGAATTTCAGAGGTTATTCTCAACTCCCTAAACATATTATCTATTACTTACAGATTTTATAGAATGATTTACATCAATGTCTGTCAATCTATTCTTTGAGGAAGCCTTTACAAGTCACTGTTAAGAGTAGAGAGTCTATAGAGTTCCAGTTTCTAATCCCTATTTTTACTGAAATATTTTTTCTTTCTATTCTTCTACCTATAAGACTGTCCCTAAGAGTTTATTTGAAGACTGATTATTGCCGTTTAGAATGATAGGAAGGAAGGAAGGAAGGAAGGAAGGAAGGAAGGAAGGAAGGAAGGAAGGAAAGAAGGAAGGAAAGAAGGGGAAAGGAAGAACTGAAGAAAGGAGAAAAAGGGAGAGGTTGACAGGCAGCCCTCTTTAAATATCTGAAAAAAATATGCTTAATATATACTGACAGAGAAAAACTATTTAATATTTACAGTAAGATCGTATATACTATTCCTATGTGTAATCATTTAAAGGTCATGCAGAATTATAGCCAACAAAATTTTCAATATGTGGTTTTTTAATATTATGCAAATATTTACTACTGAACAATATTCAAATTCACAACAAAATCTTTCTACTTGCTAATTTAAAATATAACCACTACCAATTAAGAAAAGCTGGGTCACCTATGCTCTTTGTTAAAATATTTCATAGCCTTTTCTATGCTAGAACACTAGCATAAAAGTGTTCTAAGTGAGCAAGTATCAAAATTTTTTGTCATATGAATGAGTAAATTTGCAAAAAACAAATGACATTCCACTTTCTTAAATTATGCAGTTTTATCCACACACTGACTTTTAAAAGAATAAAAATAAAACATTAGTTAAATAAAGCATTTATAATGTATGCATAAAGTATTAAATACATAAACAGTTTACCTGCAGTATTTTCCTAAATTATTGGCTTTAGAATTACAGAATTTCTGAGGTATTAGTGTTTCTTTAATTCAACTTTTATTTCAAAAATAAAACAGAGGCCAGAGAGCTTGAGTGATTAAGATTGTAGGAACTGAATCAAATTTTGGACTCAAATAGTTTTTTTTTTTACCCAGAATTTAAGATTTTGTTTTAAAATTTCTGTTAACTGACATTTTCAACGGTGATTTGAAAATGTCATTGATAGGCATAATGAGAAAATGTTTTTATACTTGAAACTTTAGTTCTATGAAATTCTACAATTAAAACATGTTGGTGTGTTTGATTATAATTTACAGTTCACTATATGCAAGATGAAAGTGTAATTTTAGCTTATGTAATAAATACTGTATGAAACTGATCACTTATAATATTATCAGTGATCTCTCTTATGTTTATTTCAAAATCGTCTAAGAAATCCCTTTGATTAGCTGTAGGACAGTTAAAATTGTGCTAAGATTCTCCTGGTGAACCGTCAGGATCCATACAGTCAATTCAAAACCAAACTGTATAGTGACAGGTCAATGCTGTAGCAGAGCTAGCTTTGCCCAGGCACCAGAAGGGCTGTACCCATCTGAACTGTCACTGGAGCTGTGTGGGGAATCAACTTGCAACCTTCAGAGTCTTCATTTCTGAGATGAAAGTTTCAAGTAAATTGTATAATCTCATCTTCTAGCTCTGTAAGTGTCTGGATTTAGTGATTCACACACTGAGTAGTTTATGCACTTCTTTCAAGTGGTCAGGGTCAGTGTTTATCAGTAATTGTTTTATTTATTCTTCATTTTTTTTACCACATGTAAAAAGAGCTCTTCTGTTTCTATTTAGTGACAGCCAAATTAGTCTGATCTTTATTTGTTTAATTTAAGAACAAAAGGACTTTCTAGTTGTTAACAAATGTTCTTAACATTGTAAGAAAGTAGAAATACACGGGTATCTTTTTTCTACATAACCCAAGCTTTGTTCTTCTTTGTTGTATAATTGCTTCCTTATGGCATCCCCCTGAAACATGAATTTCTTCTAATTTGCTTAGTTTTTATTCACTCTATTTTATAGCCTGAGCATTTTCTCTTGTCATGAATTCTTCATAAGTATTACTATAAATGCCTACACAGTATAATATCAAACACATGTGGACAATTTAGTCTGTTGTCAAGTATCTACTGTTGAAAATATAGCTGCACACAAAGATATGTTGTTGTTGTTTGTTTTCTCTGCATTTCGATTGGAGAGATCCCTAGTTATTGAAATTACTTAATTAAATTACACAAAAACATGTGAATATGTTTTTATACATGTGAATATTTTAGGTTTTAATACATGTGAATATTTTTTTTTCACATTTATCATTTCAATCAGCTATGCATGGATGTATTCTTCATATATACTTTTCCCTCACAATATTGTCTCTATTTTTCCTTTCATCATTTAAATTTGCTTTTGCTCGAATTCTGATCGAGTTGATACCTGGCACTTCACAAGTCCAGATTCTAATTATTCACATTTACGATGCTCATATTACAAAAAAAAAAAAAAAAAAAAAAAAAAAGTTTTATGAAGTGAGGAAAAGAACACTTCAAAGAAAACCTGTGTTTTTAAAGTTAATTCTTTTAAAAATTAACATCACTTCGATGATCTTTGACTTATAATGAAGAAATAACAATTCACTGTTTCTTACTTTTGGCATTCATCCAGGGCTAGCACATGTGGGTGGTCATCTTCTGACATGGCAATGACTGCTTCCCTGTCAAATGCTCCTGGCCGAGTCTGGTCCACTGTGTGTCTGGTGATGGATGAGGTAGTGGAGCTGGTCCAGTACAGTGTATCCCAGGCTCTGTGATAAGCAAGTCCTTCGACAGAACCTACATCTGATGGGGGAAAGAAAAGAATAAATTTATGCTTTTGCCGACAAGACATGGTTTTTGGACAGAAGAGGCATTTAAAATATACAGTAACACCTTGCATTGTGAGTAACTTGTTCTGCTAGTGCTCCACAAAACAGGCAAACATTTCTAACACATTCGAACTTGATAAACAAGTGATGCCTTGCAATACCAGTAGTACATGACGCTGAAGGTCAGGTGATCCCAAGGGAGACAATGGTTTGTGAAATTTGCTTTGATATGTGAGTACTTTGGATTACAAGCATGTTTCTGAAACAAGTTATGCTTGCAAACCAAGGTTTTACTATATTTGTATATCTATATGCAATTTTAGCAATAATTTCTTCACACACTTTCCAGAATAAAAATAGAATAATTTTGATGCCTACGAATGATAGCTGACTACACACAGAAAACTGAGCTATGAAGTGGTATATTTGTCACAAGAGCAGTTTTTGTAAAATGATGTCATTAAAGACCGAATGTTTTCACCCCTCTCCCTTAAAAAACTCAATTAGGCAATTGATTTTTATTTAAGAAAACGGTGTCTCTTTTTTTCATAACTTTCAATATGTATACAGTGTGCAACAATTTAGACATGCTTTTGAAAATAGTGTTAGAGATACCTGCAAGGCACAACCATAATGAATTTTATCTTAAAACTATATCTGAAGACATAAAGTAAAAGTAAACATATAAAAAACTACAACAATATCAAAAAGACAAGCCCAACATCACGCTTCCAACTATCATACAACGGTAGAGACTTTTTTAGGAAGTTAATGTAGTAAGTTCTTAGACCCAATTCAACTAATGTGATATAAAAACAAAAGAAAATGAAATAAATTACCAGCTAAGGTGTGCTTTAAATGCTGCCAGAAAAGATAAATGGTAGTATGTAGATTTCAATACATAAAAGTGACAATGTGAAAAACAAGAGTAATTATTTCTTAAAACTGTGTTCCAAATTACTTGGATAACACAAGATAGCTGTTTTATTTTTCAGAGGTGCTTTGAGTACCTTTTTTAGTATAACCAAATTATTACAGTTTTCCCTTCATGTTGTCTGTTTTCCTCAGTTATTATTCTTAGCTTGCTTAATTTCAGGAAGAATATATATAGCTTTGGCAGTCATGCTAAGAAATTAAAATTATAACAGGCAGAGCTTTTCTTCTGTTTTTCTCTCAAAGAATCTCAGAAAGGAATTATTCACTTCTTCTAAATATAGGTAGATAAAAAAGGGTTTTTACAGGTTTAAGATGTGTAGTTGGATGGTTAATAGGACTTATTAGGAGTGCAAACCATATTAAAGTCTTTTGAACGAGATTTCTTTAAGGTGATTAAGTTTTCTTATTCGTTGTTGTTTTTCTTGCACACAAGAGAGAAAAAATCCACCAACAATAATACTACAGCTACCATTTACTGGGCATTGCCTTTCTGCTAGGAATTGTGCTGTTTTGCATACATCACTTTATCTGTAAAGTTACTCTGTGAAGTTTGTTTTATTCTTCGTCTTGTCCTAAGATGGTCACAGGACTGATGGAGTTAAAGATGTTTTACACGGTTTCATCTACTCTCAAAAGCCTGTATTCTTTCACAATACCATTTAGAGATGAGTACACAGCCCCTATCACCTATTCTCAATCCACACAAAGCTGGATCCAAACAATCAACTCATTAGTTTCAGCTGGTCTGATTCCAGGTGAATTGTATAACCAGTCAGTTACTATAAGTGGCCTCCTCTCATACATTCAATAGAACAATTTATAAGAGATGGATGTGGGTGATTTGTATGGAAACCTAGGCCAGAGATGATGGAGAAAAATTCTTATACATAATCACAATAAAATCTTTATAGAAATCATATGGTGTTTCTACTTGAGGTGAGTATGTGGGAGGTTGGTAATGGTCAAAGGTGCTTCAGTTATTAATTAAAAAATCATCCACTCCACTGTATTTTTTTTCAATTTTTTTTAAGTTTTATTTATTTATTTTGAGAGACACTGAGAGCATGCAAGCGAGGTAGGGACAGAGAGAGTGGGGAGAGAGAGAGAATCCCAAGCAGGCCCTGCACCATCAGCATAGAGTCCAATGTGGGCTCGAACTCATGAATTGTGAGATCATGACTCAAGCCTAAGAGTTGGATGCTCAACTGACTGAGCCACCCAGGTGCCCTGTTTTGTATTTTTTACACTTTCAAATCATGTCAGAAATGAAGCTAACTCTACTAGTAGTGTGAACAGAATTTCGCTCCTGCACCATTCACAAACAGAGTGAGAAAGAGCATAGCTCTAAAAAAGTCCATGCAAATCAGAACCATTCATCTACCCTCATTCTGTATTGCCCTTTGTCTACTGCCTTTGACAAATCTTCATGGCCACTTTTTCCCTGCTATATCAGAAAAAAAAAAAAAGCCTGGTATCAATACTGAGATGAAGCCGATGCTTCTTTTCCATTGCTGACATAGTTCCAGGTTTACTGGAGTACATAATACACCATATTGTCCAGGTACAATCTCTTTCATCTTATTTTTGTAATAGATGACAACCTGTCAGTACCCTTAATCATAATCTGCTGCTACATTTTAAAGTATTTCAAAATGTATTTTTTCTCAAAACGGTATCTAACTCTCTATAAAAATTGTACTTGTCATGAACTAATAGCCAAATAAAGACATACATAAAATTAAAATTCATGAAAAATATTCCATTGAGATAACAAGGCATTCATGTCATTTTTATGATGCTTTCACACAATGTGGGGTTGTGTGTGTTTGTCTGTTTGTGTGTGTGTGTGTGTGTGTGTGTGTGTGTGTGTCTATGTGTGAATTTGAACACTAAGGTTCCTGAATCAGTTGAACAGGTAGAATAAGAACTTTGAGTTATTGGTCCTGGCAGATACTATGTAGTTTGAAAATTAAAGTAAAATGCCTATCTATTCTAAAATATTAAACAAAGTTAAACATCCTTTAGAACTCAAGGATGTAGAATAGGCATAATTTAAAAAAAAGACTAACTATAACAGTTCTATTTTTTTCAGTTCCATACTCTTTCCTCAGCAAAATAATTATACTGAAAGTGTGAGGCATAACCAAGTAAAAATACTACCATTCACATGCACTTAAAAAAAAAAAAAAAGTGAAAGAGTTTCCCTTCCCTCCCATCATCCTTTGAGCTGGGAATTAAGTTTGGTTAGGCATGAATGAGGTCCTTATACATTTTTGTAGAAGTAAGGAGAGAAGGTCAGCTCATTCAAGATACAAGGCAGGCAACATAACTCAGAACCATGGCTATAGTTAATTTCCTGGATTCTAATTTCCCCAGAAATGGGTAAGGAAATTGATCCTACTAGCCTGGCACAGTAACACTCACAGCTAATCTGACAGCTACCCAGAGGACTTCATGGAGAACATACCTTCATCTCCTCACCACTAAAGAAGGGACAACTCTGTCTTATCTTTTCAATGTTTGGGATAAGAGCTTACAAAATGGGAAAGGCAATGAAGGATGTTTTTGGGAGGGAGCTACATGAATTGTCATTCATCTGGAACAAAATTAAATTATGTAGCCAAATTAACAGAAAATAATATTTATCTTAAGGATATGCTACAACTGCAAAGCATCATAATGGCCTCTCCTGTTGAAAGCGTACTATTCTCTTTCTTACTGGCTTATTTACTAAAGCCATTAAGTATCAGAAAGGTTGCTGTTTGTAATTATATCAGTAGTATAAAGCATCCTAATTTTGTCTGCCGGATCTAAAGACAGAGAATCAGTCTCAATTTTCAACCCAGGCACTAATAAAGGTATACAGATAGCTGATAAAACATAAAACATGTTCAATATTAGCAGCCATCAGGGAAATGAAATCAAAATGATACTTCACATCCATTATGATGACTGTAATTTAAAAAGATAATAAGTTTTAGCAAAAGTAGAGAAACTGGAGACCTCGTACACTGCTAGTGGGGATGTAAAATTGTGCAGCTGCTTTGGAAAACAGTCTGGCAGTTTTTCAAAATGTTAAATATATAATTGCCATTTGACAAAGCAAGTTCACTGGTAGGTTCATACCCAAAGGAAAATAGAACGTACATCCACATGTACACAAATAAATGTTCATTGCAGTTTTATTCGTAATATCCAAAACCAGAAATAGCCCAAATGTCAATCAACTGATGAAGAGATTAAGTAAATTGTGGTACATCTATACAATGGAATATTTTTCAGCAATAATAAAAAATGAAGTACTAAAGTAAGCTAAAACATGGATGAACCATGAAAATAGTATAATAAGTCAAAAAGCAAGTCACATTAGACCACTTATTCTATAATTTCCTTTGTGTGAAAATTTTAAAGACATAAAGTAGATTAGAGGTTGTCTGTGTTTAGGGAGCATAAAGGGAGAGAATGGTTGTCTGGGGTTAGGGAGAATAAAAAGGAACTGCTAATTGGTATGAGCTTTTTTTGATGGTTCCACAATTCTGAAAATAGTTTAGAAACTTTAAATAGATGAATTGGTATATGAGTGATCAAAGGGCATCTGGAGCTGTCTTGAAGGAAATGCATAAAATAATATGAGAATAGGCATCAATAAATTGGGTAAATTTAAGTTCTAATTTGATAAATACTTATATTTCTATTATGAGTCTAGCCACAGGGTTGCTAGACATTGTATACAATGTCAGTGGACAAAAATGGATATAGTTTCATTGTTAGCCAGTGAGGATACTGTAGGAAATTAAAATACCTGCTAATTTCTCCTGACTCTACCTTACTAAAATGCTTTTACAAATGACTATGTGGGTTATTTTCTCTTTTCTAACTACACAAGTCAGGAACTGATTGTAATAGATTTTAATGTAGATCGCTCACTGTAAATTAGACTACCACCTTCTGGCTTGAAGACATTTCTGTTTTTCCACATTAATAAATAAAACAAAATGATTATCTAAGATATCGTTTAGACACAGGCTTTCATTTTTATTTTCTCAGAATATAAAATCCATTCATTAACAAATCACATACCAAGACTCATATGTACCAATGGAGGGTATTGGTCAGAGTATGATCTGAACTTTCTGATATTCTTTCAAATTTAGGATAGCCCACTACAGGCTGTCAAATAATTTAGTGTCAACCCTGATCACACCTAAACTACAGCATGCTGTATGCTTTGCCATGCATCTTTATGTTCTTATATTGTTTAACTTTTAAAAAGCTCAACAGTTTTTACTAGTTTAATTTACTGAAAACTAAAAATGAAAAAAGAAAGAAAGAAAAAAAGGGGTGCCTGGGTGGCTCAGTCGGTTAAGTGTCCGACTTCAGCACAGGTCATGATCTCACATTCCTGGGTTTGAGCCCTACGTCAGGCTGTTCTGACAACTCAGAGGTTGGGTACTGTTTTGGATTCTGGTCTCCCCCTCTCTCTCTAACCCTCCCCTGCTCGAGATCTCTCTCTTTCTCTCAAAAGTTAAAAAAAAAAAAATCTAAATCTATACGACATTCTACAAATTTAAACAAGGGACAATTCCACTGGGAAAAAATATTTTTTGTGACTAAATACCTGGAAAACAAAGAATCTGTTGAAAAACTCAAGAGGTCAGTAATATGGCAAGCAATAAATAAATAAGTAAAAATTAATAGTCTATTAAACACAAAAATAACTGCTAGATACAGAATGGAGAGAAGATGCCAACCCAAATAGCCATTAATGATGTGAGTTCCAGGGAATGGACAGATCTATACAATTGCTCCATGCTAGACCACCTGAATTTGACTCTTTTTGTGCCCAAAGCTTTGCAATAAACTTATCTTTCAAGAATGTGGATTATTTAACCTCAAGCCCTCATCCCTCTTACTAGAAGATACAACCCGTTCAAAGGGTATGAATGGGGAATTGCTTTTTGTTACTCTTTTGTCCTCATTATCCTACTTACTAAAACACTTTTTTTTTTCCCAAAATCAAACTTGTTTGCTATCCTGCAATCTATCTTTAACAAAGACATGTGCTTACTATTATCCCCAAAGTGGTTTTAATTCCCTGGAACCAGAGTGCCAAAAATATTTCAAGTTAGAAAACACTATTTGCTTTACATTGCATAACAAAACAGGACTATTTACTTGGGTTTGCCAGAAAAAAGGAACAATTTGCCTTAAGGGAGTATTGAAGCAGGTTGAAACAGCTTGAAGCTTGTAGGTGACAGTGTATTTTTTTTTTCCTTAATCTTACTCATTGTGTGTGTGTGTGTGTGTGTGTGTGTGTGTGTGTGTGTGCATGTGTTTTCAGGTTTAAAGATCCTAATTTCCTCCTGAACTTAAGACTCAACTGAAAATTTTATAAAATCAGACCTGTCTCAGTAAATGCCTTCATCTTATTTCACCACTATTGGAAGCAAAGAGATGGAAGCCTGAATACTATGAGCATATGGTTAATTATCGTCATTCCTTCAGGAGTAACTGGAGACAAGCACTGACTCAAGTAAGATTAAACTAACATTAGAATGCCTAGAGCTTCCAGTAAAAACATAAACTTCAAGGTTTCTAAACACTCAGGTATATCATACTGCACCCTCCAGGGAAAGGCTGGAAGACCTATGGACAGCCTTTCTTTGAGAAATATAACAAGAAAGTCACTTGGAACCCATACTCTCTTCCTTTGTGAGAATGAAGTAACTCCTCAGGCCAAAGTCACTAAGGAAACATTCTTGAGAAACATGTCTCTGCCCATTTCCAGATGTCTGGATAAGACCCAACATATCCCTCAATTATTTCATACAATACAAAATGATCTCAACAGAAATTCATTTATGAACAGACAATAATTTCTCAATATCATATAAAAAAGGAAAGGCCTTATCCAAACTAAGCCCCAATTTCTCAAGATCCACCATTAGATATGCATTCCCTTGATGTAAGGCCATCTACACCTGTTCACTGCTTACGTACTTTTGGCAAATAATACTCCTCAGAGGATAACATACTAATTTATGAATGATAAATTATTATATGTACTTTATTATATCCTATTATTTTTAATGGGCCATGAAATGTGGGCATTTTTTTATGCAGAAGAAAAGATGAGAAACAACTTCAAAATCAGAGTCTTGAGAAAGGCATAGAAATAAGGGATTTGGAGGCTTGTGGGTGGCTCAGTTGGTTGAGTATCTGCCTCTTGATTTTGCCTTTGGTCATGATCTCAGGGTTCCTAGAGATCCTGTGCTGCCTCTGTGCTGACAGTGTGACAGTGCTGAACATGCTTGGGAGTCTCTCTCTCTCCCTCTCTCTCTGCTCCTTCCCCACATTTCTTTCTCCCTCTTTCTCACAAAATAAATAAATAAACATTAAAAAAAATTTAAAAAAAAGAGGTGAAGGCTTTGGGTATCAAGAAGTAGTACAAGTATACATGGGTCCTTATCAGAAATGTAACATGTAACATTAGGTCCAGCTTAGGAGCTATTCTTTGGTGATTAATACTTTCAAGAAAAAGTATTTGCTGTACCTTTGTCAACTGTACGCATTTAGTTAAATAATATGTGGTAAATAAAATCATTTGGACAGAACACATACATGTACTTCTGATAATCTTCGAGCCTTCTAAATTGAATTCAGTCAAGAGCAATTATAATGTTGACTTCTACACCGGAAGCATAACTTTTTATTCAGCCATTACTGTATGTATTTCTTCTCTTTATCCTTCTCCATCCTCCTTCCCTCTCCTCTTCTTTCTCCTCTTTCTTTTCCTCCACTTCCTCCTCCTCTTTCTCTTCCTCTTCTTCCTCTTATTTTTTTCTGCTTTCATCTTTGTCTTCCTTCTTCAGCTATCTGATCTAACATTACTGATTGACATTCTTTTTCTACATCACTTTGCTTCTGATTCAGTCTCTCACTTACTCCTTCAGTATTCTCCCATGTTCTACAACCATTATCTCCTGCCTGATTATGCCTTCAGCCTATTTTTGTCTGTTTGTTTGTTTTTTAATAACCCCATAGTTTGTAATTTCAGATCTTGATTTCACTCTGACTTGAATCAATGTCATCCCTTCCATGCCATTCTGATCACAGGAAAATTATTGGTTTTGTCTTTTTCATTCCATCTTATTGATGGATTTCTGTGGAGTCGAGTGGAGTGGAGGAAATGTTATTCCAGGCATCCTTTTGCTGCTCTGCTAGTCCTTGAATTTTTAAAGCTATTGTATCCAATAATTGAGCTTAAACATATGAGACTCAGTACAAGCTAACCTTCCATATTCTGATGCCAAATTTGTTTCTTTACATATCATATGTAAATAACTCAATCCACTGTTTTTAAGCTATCTAAAAATAATTGAAATTGAATAATTGTTTTCTGAATCACTGTAACACTTAGTACAAATATGTTTAAGTAATAAACTAGATGTTTTAATGGCTTTAGAAAATCAAGAATAGTAATTTATCTTGATTTTTAGATTCCAAGTCCTTTTTCCTTTTAAAAGCTTTTAATATATAATAGTTTTTCCCCTTCAGAAAAGATAAAATAGTCATTTATAGGAGCACAGAACTAAGCAAAGATATATAGCAACATGACTTTTTTGAGGGGCTATCTTTTCAATGGTAAGTAGCTGGTCAAATGCTTCATAGAATAGTATGAATCTGAATACTAATTTGCCTTCAGATTTTAAGCTTTTGTTATCAGGAATCCAAGGAAAAGCTATGGGATTAACAAATTAAGAAATCAATCTTTCAAAAATAGAAAGAATACAAATGTTTAAGTATTATAATTGTAGATATAATGACATTAGCAATTTAAGAGTATAAATTCATTTACATTATCAAGTGGATAAATTTAAGGAATCAATGTCATAGTAATCTTTCTATTTCATAATTTTTTAACTTATGGGGAGTACCATTGTTAATATTTTTTTAAAGTTTATTTATTTATTTTGAGAGAGAGTGTGCATGTGGGGGAGAGGAAGAGAGAGAGGAAGAGAGAGAATCCCAAGTAGGCTCCACTCTGTCAACACAGAACCCAGTGCCGGGCTCAAACTCACAAGCCACGACATCATGACCTGAGCTGAAATCAAGAGTCAGATGCTTAATCAACTAAGACACTCAGTTGTCCCATTTCACTGTTAATATTTTAAATTTTTTTTTCAATGTTTATTTATTTTTGGAACAGAGAGAGACAGAGCATGAACAGGGGAGGGGCAGAGAGAGAGGGAGACACAGAATCAGAAACAGGCTCCAGGCTCCGAGCCATCAGCCCAGAGCCCGACGCGGGGCTCGAACCCACGGACCGCGAGATCGTGACCTGGCTGAAGTCGGACGCTTAACCGACTGCGCCACCCAGGCGCCCCTCACTGTTAATATTTTAAATAGAGACTATTAATCTTTGACAAAACACAAAATTAGAAAAAAAAATTGTGGAATCAATTAAATTAGGTACAAGATTTCCAAAGCACTTTGCATTGATATTAAATTCATCAGAAACATACCTCTTAGCTTGTCACCAGATCTATAGACCCATTTGTATTGCATCTTGCCCCCTTCCCTTAAGACAAATGAATGTCTTCCTATAACAGGGAAGTGCACTACTTGTGCTCTTTATCAAGGGTACTGGTCTTTTTGTTTTCTCTGCTCCTTCTGACAACATAAAGGCCTCCCATTTTACTGGATCATCTGACTTCTTTTACAACTACACTGAAACTACTCTTTTTCAGATAACCAGCAATTTCTCTATCACTAAATCCAATGCACATTTTTTTTTAACTTATCTAGTTACTTAGCAGTTGACTGCCTTCCTCCTGAAACCCTTTTAGGAGTTGTTTTTTTGTTTGTTTGTTTGACATGCTCTTTTCATTATAACTGTCTTCTGTGTCTCACTGGTATCTCCTTCCCAGGATCCTTTGCTAAATATAGGTATTACCTAAGATTTTATTTAAAGTCTTCCTTTTCAACTCTCTCCTATCTTATTTGATCTATTCTCATAGAAGTAAATACCATCTATGTGCTTATATATTCTCTTTCTTGGCCCCTTGGTATTTGTGGTCTTTTTCTCTGTCAGGACATGAGAATAAGCAGGGATCATGACGGGCTTATTCTCAGATGTATCCCCCAACAACTGAACAAAGTTCCAGGCACAGAAAAATTAATTGAAATTATTTGTGTAGTTAATCAATATGAATTTCTATTACATTAATCCACTGAAGGCAGGAGCTGCATATTAATGTTTTAATTCTTATATGCTCGAGACCTAGAATATTGGAGAAACGTATAATAATAAGTAAGAGCAAAAACTCTGGATTTGAATAATGGCTTTGAATCCCTGCACTATCACTTACCAGCTAGATGACCATGGGCAATTCATTGAACTTTTCTGTATTTTCATTTCCTTGTTTGTAATGTGGGAATAATAATAAATAATAAATAATACATAAATAATAATAATAAATAATAATAAATTCACAAGGCTTTGGGGATGATTATATGAGTTAACATACATAAGGTTTTAAAAATCGTGCCTTGTACAAAGGGCTTAATGTAAGTCAGCATTATTATTATTATTATTATTATTACATTGTTTTATACAAGGCTACAGCCAATTATGCTTAGCAATGATGATGCTTCATTGGATAAATTATCATCACCATTTCCAACAAGTAGAATAATAGAAATAACACTTATTTTAGGAATGGGTTTCTGAACTCTAAGACGACATAATCTATATATGTCAATATAATTTTTTCTTTATTATAAGAACTTGGTCTTCAGACTATTTATTCATCATTTCTTGGAATAAGTTCAACCATCTGAACCACTTACTGTATGTTTGAGTCTTAGTATTACTTGTAGGCTGATAATGTAAATATTTGATGATTTTTTAGGTGGAAAGAGGTGGGACTACTGGGGAATTAAACAATTAGAAAATATTAAATTTTTCTACAGAAAGAAATGAGGATAGAGAGACAAGGAAAGGAAGTAAAGACTGAATAGAAGTGATTTTTTTTAAGATAGGCAGTTATGAAGCAGAAAATAGAGAAAGTTTATTCCAGATGATGGGGATAATGGAAAAAAGGCTACATTCTCTATGGCCAAATTTTGCAAAGAAAAAGGATGGAAATTGGTACTGGAAATAGAAAGGAACTTAAGAGATGGATAGAAATATTTGATCTCTAGGAAATAATAGTGTTTTGCATTAAACTCAGTAGGAAAAGATATTAGGAATTATATTAAAATAAAGGGATATTGTTCTCTAATCTTTTAAAAACTGTGTGATATATTCAGAATGGTGTTACATACAAATAATGTGGTAATTATATAAAAATACTATGTATTGTATGTACACAATATCAAAATACCATAATGCAAAAAAAAAAAAAAAAAAGCCACTTAGCCTACCAACTAAAAATATCATTCTGAAATATAAAGGCTCACCTTAGTAGATATCCCCCAATGAAATGTGGTTTAAATAAATAGAATTGACTTTAAACATGTTTAAATGGAGGGGTGCCTGGGTGGTTCAGTTGGTTAAGTGTCCGACTCCAGCTCAGGTCATGATCTCACAGCTCGTGGGTTCGAGTCCCATGTCGGGCTGTGCGCTGAAAGTTTGGAGCCTGGAGCCTATTTTGGATTCTGTGTCTCCCTCTCTCTCTGCCCCTCCCCTGCACATTCTCTCTCTCTCTCTCTAAAAAATAAATTTTGGGGCGCCTGGGTGGCGCAGTCGGTTAAGCGTCCGACTTCAGCCAGGTCACGATCTCACGGTCTGTGAGTTTGAGCCCCGCGTCAGGCTCTGGGCTGATGGCTCAGAGCCTGGAGCCTGTTTCCGATTCTGTGTCTCCCTCTCTCTCTGCCCCTCCCCCGTTCATGCTCTTCTCTCTCTGTCTCAAAAATAAATAAAACGTTGAAAAAAAAATTAAAAAAAAATAAATAAATAAAAATAAAAAAATAAAATAAATAAAAAATAAATTTTAATTAAAATTATTTTAATTAAAAATTAAATTTTTTAATTAAATTTAATTAAATTATTTTAATTAAAAAATTAAAAAAATGCTTAAATGGACTGAAAGTGTATAAATGTAAACACACTTAACAAATGTTTAAAAAAATAAAAACAGTGTTAAATTTCCTGCAAATATCTCAATTATAATGAAAGAGAATTATATTTACTATATCCCTAGCACTATAAAGAGAAAACATACAAAAAGGAGGACCCTAGAATCTACTAGAAGAAAAATCTTTTTTTTCCCCACTAACATGCTATTAATTAAATGCCAAATTACATAGTACAGGTTTTAAGAAATACAAAAATTCAAGGAGGTACATGTGATCATGTAATTTTCTGAACAAGTTTACATCATCACATTTAAGTCATAGGCATTTTAATTAAAATATCTTCAAATTTACACCTACTTTTTCAAAATTTCTTTTAATGTTTATTCATTTTTGAGAGAGAGAGAGAGAGAGAGAGAGAGAGACAGAGACAGAGAGCAAGCGAGGGAGGGGAAGAGAGGCCTGGAGGCACAGAATCCAAAGCAGGCTCCAGGCTCCAAGCTGTCTGCACAGAGCCCAACTCGGGGCTTAACTCATGAATCACAAGATCATGACCTGAGCCAAAGTTGGGGCTTAACCAACTGAGCTGCTTAGGCAGTCCACACACCTACTTTTTAATGAAATCATAATAAGTCTATGAAACTTATTTTAAACATTTCTATTTTTCACAAGCATTAATTTCTACAATCATCTCTGAATAAACTTTTAAAATGTCTCCATTTTCTCCCCTCATATCCATCCTCATAAACCTCCATGACCTAAATTTATCAGATAGTTTATTTATTAATCCTCAGCATTTCTCAACTCTCATGACTTTCCCTACTCAATAGGAATCACATCAATAACCCCATCTCTGGGCTTCAACTCTGCTGTCATCTTGTCTCATCTTTTCCTTCTTATTTGTCAGAGTTCTCATTATAACTAAACTTTGTTATAATAACAAACCTAATATTTGTTTACACTCCAAAGTTAGAGCATGGCATCTGTCTTTCATCATACAAATAATTACTGTACTCACCTATGCTAGGTGGCCCACTAAAAATGAACAACATAATTAAACATTTTAATGATGTCTTTATTACCAGCCTCAAGTTGTATGTTTTTTTATACCTCTAATTCTAATCTTCTAAAGCTGGATCATTCCTCAAGTTACTTCTTGCACTTCACTTCAGAAAATGGAAGATTATCGGAGGAAGAGAAAGAATCATGGACCAAATTTATCTAACACAACTTTAGCTTGGCCTTTTGTTCTTCCTGGCACATTTCAGTGATGTCTTGGTGATTTATATGTCACCCTTCAGAGTGTCTCATTCTTTTTTTTATTTCTTCCCATAATTCTCTCCTAGCTTTACTTTCATGATTATATACATTCTTGTCTGTCTCTATATGTATCTATTACTACTCTCTCTTCCTATTTCCCATTATGAGTAATCCCCAAGGGTCTTAGTGAATATAAACTGGCTCATGACTCCAACTATAAGCACTATCCTGTGACCCCTAACAAAGGTTCTCTCTTAGCCAGGCTCCTCTGAGCCCTTTTCTGGACTAAGCCTCAACTTTGACCTTTAAAAACTATAGAGACTTGGGGCTTCTGGTGGCTTAATCGGTTAAGCATCTGACTCTTGGTTTCAGCTCTTGGTTCACTGAAACAAATCTGGTGTGGGGCTCCATGACAGTGTGGAGCCTGCTTAGGATTCTCCGCCCCACCCGTCTCTGCCCCTCTCCCCTCTCAATAAATAAACTTAAAAAAAAATGTAGACTCTCAGCACAAATTATTTCATTTACTTCCTGTCACGTTAAAGAATTAAACAAACACTAGCCTCTTTTCTAAAAGATCAAGGCAGCATTCCTAGAATGACCCTAGATCCCCTTAAAGTACCTGCTTGAGAAGGTTGAAGCCTGCCAAAAGAATTTACTGTATATTCCAGGCAACACTTGCTGATAAGCCCTGACGACTCTTTCTTAGAGCATTTACTAAAAAGAGCTTGCAATTATGAATCCTTCCTCTATCTCTTTTAATATACATGTATCTCCTAAAACTCAGGAGTGTCTTTCTCAAGAACCTGAGAGCCTTTGAAATGTAACCATCAGTCTCTGAGGGAGAAGAGAATCCTAACTTTCATATTTGTCAGCTAGCAGACATAGCTGGCCTAATGGAATTTACAATGACCAACTCTGTAATTTTTCATTTTCTTTCCCCTGCTTACTCCACTCATTCTCTGTAAGTCAGTCACCTCGGTACAAAATCAGACTTTGGTTAATACTGGTCTTCTTACATTTTGCAATAGTATATTACTGATTAAAGCATGCCCTTACCACGTTAACTTGTGTCTGGCTTTATTTATCTTTAGACACTAACTCTGTATCTTTTTGTTTTTAAGGGTTTTTTTTAACTTTTTTTTTTTTTTTTTTTGAGAGACAGAGAGAGACAGAGAATGAGCAGGGTAGGGGCAGAGAGAGAGGAAGACACAGAATCCAAAGCAGGCTCCAGGCTCTGAGCTGTCAGCACAGATCCCAACACGGGACTCAAATCCAAGATCCATGAGATTATGACCTGAGATGAAGTCAGGTGCTTAACCGACTGAGCCACCTAGGCACCCGTAAATCTGTATCTTTAATTCTACATTGTTCTATCTTCAGAATAAAATTTACGAGATTTAAGCTTGCTTGCAAACTGTATGGAGTATTTTTTTTTCTTAGTGCTATTATTTGCTCCTCAAAAGAAACATATTTATTATATTTAAAAAAAACTAGATAAACTACTTATCTGAGGAACATGCTTTAGGATAAATCAGATTTTATGTTC
Source organism: Puma concolor (assembly GCF_028749965.1). Classification (NCBI taxonomy): domain Eukaryota; kingdom Metazoa; phylum Chordata; class Mammalia; order Carnivora; family Felidae; genus Puma; species Puma concolor. The sequence continues at coordinate 132,726,975 of NC_141674.1, forward strand.
TTCTGTGTTGAGAAGAAGACCAGAGTATGAGAGATGAATTGCTAAGAGAATAAAGTAGATTTTTCAGTGTTGTGTGATTAAAGAGAAGACAAAGTTATGAGGTAATAGCTGGAGAGAGAGAAATTGAGAGAAATATGAGGAAGGAGACACTTAGATCTAATTGGGAATTTGTGTGTGATGCTCAGTGAAAACCCCTGTTAGCATCTTCCCATGAAATCTTCCATATAATATCCGTTTCTTATTTAGACTTCTTGACTGGAAACCTTCCTGGTTCTAGGTTTTGATCATGTTCTCTTATCATGTTGATTAGATAAACTTAAAAAAAAAAGATGCCACAAATGCATTTTTTTTTTTTTTTTGCATGAAACTTTAACTATCTCTCCAGGTAAAAGAAAGTATCATAATGTTCTTTTTCTGCTCCTCCGACCACTGAAATTTCCATTTAGATTGAAAGAATGTCCTCAGAAAAAATCCTCTCAAGATGCCTTTCTCATATTGTCACTTTTCTCATCTCTTCCCACTTCTCCATATAACCTATGCTTCTGTTTTCATACTTATTAAACTGCATCATAATAACTTTTATATCTATTTCCCCAATCATGTTTCAAGTTCTCAAAGATCGCTTAGGTATCTACACAAGCACTGTCTTTCTGGGGTGGACTACTTAGAATACAGAAATAGGCGGTATATTGTCTTAGTAATTATTGTAAGTCCAGTACCTCGTGTTAATAGGTACTGATTCTCATGTTTGTTGAATTATGCAGTAAATGCTCAAAAATCATTTTTTTAATTAAATGCAGAGCAATTAAATGAAGGTGGAAAATATCTGATTTTTAAGCTTCTTTACTAAGAAATTTACTGAAAATTATTGTTTCAAAATCATTCATCACAAAATTAAATTGATAATGGTATTAATAATACCATCTCCTTGGGATATTTTCTCTTTATATTATCAAAACTCAGTAATATTCTGTGATACACAGACACACTGATTGACCTAAAACATAAAACTTCTTGAAGGAAAACAATGTACAACAATGGTTTGATACAGAATTACTTAAGAAAGGGTCACTCTTGGGGCGCCTGGGTGACTCCCTCAGTTAAGCATCGGACTTCAGCTCAGGTCATGAAATTGTGGTTCATGGGTTCAAGCCCCACATCAGGCTCTGTGCTGACAGCTCAGAGCCTGGAGCTTGCTTTGGATTCTGTGCCTCCTTCTCCCTCTTCCCCTCCCCTGCTCTAACTATGTCTCTCTCTCTGAAAAATAAATAAAACATTAAAAAAGAAGAAGAAGAAGAAGAAGAAGAAGAAGAAGAAGAAGAAGAAGAATGGGTTACTCTTGGATTTTTTTGTATTTTTTTTCTCATGTTTACTACTACTTTCCCCCGATTCTTTTTCTTTCAAATACCTGTTGATCTAGGAACATTCTCTTGCTCCTTCTGTTTCCCAGCTGCTTGTAACTTAGTTAATTCTGGCAAATACGTGATAAATGGAAGAGGTATATATCACTTCTAAGTTAAGGCAGAGAAGAAAAGAGTAAATTCTGTATAATCTCTCTTGCCCTGCCAGAATGATCTTGGAAGCCACTTGATATAGTAGAAAGAAAAGGGAACAGTCTACATTGCAGAGTCCTACATGGAGAAGGAGGGCTGCCTTGTGAAGTTAGCCAACTCTCTTCAGACTTTTCATGAACTAGAAATAAATGTCTTAAACTTCAAAAGAAAAATCCCCCAAAAAACAAAAACAAAAGCCCTGTTATTGAAACAGATCTTAAGAATGTCACTAACATTTCTTTTTTTTTTTTTAAATAATTAGGAATTAAAATTTTTTTTTTTTCTTCAACGTTTTTTATTTATTTTTGGGACAGAGAGAGACAGAGCATGAACGGGGGAGGGGCAGAGAGAGAGGGAGACACAGAATCGGAAACAGGCTCCAGGCTCTGAGCCATCAGCCCAGAGCCCGACGCGGGGCTCGAACTCACAGACTGTGAGATCGTGACCTGGCTGAAGTCGGACGCTTAACCGACTGCGCCACCCAGGCGCCCCTAACATTTCTAATTTAAATACTATCATAAAAATTTTCACACTCCAACACTGATAATTCAAATAATCTTTGTTCAGTCTATTGTTGTTAGCTTGACAGTGCTTATTCTTTAAAAATCACTTTTTAATACCATTTAAAGAATTAAATCCCTTCATTTCCAAATTATAAATTTATTCAAGGAGTCAATATCAGAGACTGCGTAAACTGAAGCCTAAGAATTTACTGTTACAAGCCATTTAAAGAATGATTTGATGTGGTTTCAAAACTTACATGTTAATTCTTTGAAGACATTTCATTTATAAATGATTCAGGTGTAAATTATTAAGAAATAATATTGCTGCAAAAATTTGTTAATCCACTATTAATCTAACAATTTATTGGCAAAAAATATACTTTAACAAGCAACATTAAACTTTTTAGGAACTAAAATTTTATTCTCAAGACTTTATGAAACACATCCAGCAATTGTACCTTTTACTTACACTATTAATTCATGTATACTATGTCCTGGGTTGTTTTTGTTTTTTTGTGGGTTTTTTTTTTATTTCTTTCATTATTCAATGATCAAAATGAAGCTACCTCAGCCTCTTCAGCAAAAACCTAGTAGTCTAAACTTTAGCAAATGCCCTTAGATCACATGATTGATTAACTAACTTTCCTTTGTGTATCCATAGATTATGCATTCTTTCTTTTTTTTTTTTTTTTAAATTTTTTTTTTTCAACGTTTATTTATTTTTGGGACAGAGAGAGACAGAGCATGAACGGGGGAGGGGCAGAGAGAGAGGGAGACACAGAATCGGAAACAGGCTCCAGGCTCTGAGCCATCAGCCCAGAGCCTGATGCGGGGCTCGAACTCACAGACCGCGAGATCGTGACCTGGCTGAAGTCGGATGCTTAACCGACTGCGCCACCCAGGCGCCCCAATTATGCATTCTTTCTTAGAAAGAACAGGGTACTTCTGCAGTCATAAAACAGGAGACAGACCCCTTTTTACACACCCCACCCTCAATGCCAGCGAGACCTTGGAGCACTGAGATAATATCTACAGGTGGCACCATCAAGTCTGCATGTAATCTAGAATTGTTATAGACCCCTGCACTTTCTGTAGTGATCAACTACCCTAAACCTCTTTAAAAATCCCTAGGTCAGGCAGAAACCTTGGAGTTGGCCTTTAGACAAGAGTCCTCCTTCTCCCCAGGTGGCAGGCGTCCTGAATAAAGTTCATATTCCTTTCCAATAAAAAATCTGGTCTCTTGAGTATTGGGCTTTAGAGCCATGTGCAGCTAAATTTGGATTCAGCAATGAAAAGACTTGAGTACCATTTGTCTTATTAAATTACTCTGTAAAAATTAAAGGAGTAGCAACACTAACTTTCATCTACTTCATTCAAATAACAGTAGTTAAATTTACAAAGGGCATATTGGGAATATACATGTGCCAACTCTTTGTCACAGGTTAACAACGATTTGGGGACTCAGAAGTTACAAAGCTTACAAAATATCTAATTATGAGCATTTATTGAACAGTTACTATGTACTTGTCACTATTATAAGAGTTTATATTATTTATTTTATGCATTAAGCATTAGCTTGGTTATCTGTTCTTCTGTTCTGACTGCCCAGGTATTGTCTTTTTTTTAATCTCAAATTCCCATACAATTTTCAGTTAAAATTAGGGGTAGAGCTTAGAAGATCTTAATAAAATGAAAATATAAAAATATATGGTGATGAAAGTAGGAAAATAATTATTTTCTATTAGTAAAAGTATTATCCAAAGACATCTAAAGAGCTATTCTGATGGCAACGGGCATAAAAGACCAGTTGCAGATGAATGGCCTCTGATTCCTGGACTTCCCATAAATCACTTCTCACCACAAGTATCTGAAAACTAAGTATTTTAGTATAATTGCAATATGGACTATTTTTATAGTTTGACAAGCATTTGTCGGTAATGATTTAGAATCTGAGAGAGAGAGAGAGAGAGAGAGAGAGAGTGTGAGTGTGTGTGTGTGTGTGTGTGTGTGTGTGTGTGTGTGTGTGTATAGACAGGGGGGACCGTTTCCACATCACCTTCCCCAGCCCCCTGCCTTTTAGCCAGTAATCCTGACCTGAAGCTTATCAAGGCAACAAAGCTTCACAAATTTGTTTTGAGTATCAATTGCTTTGAGCAGTGGAAGGGTTTCTTTTAGTTATTTCTTAAGTTCTTCTGTTGTGAATATTAGCAAGTTTTCTATTATTTTTAGTTTTTCCATTTTGTTTTTCTAACTTGTTCTGGCACAACACAAATAATTTATACACACACACACACACACACACACACACACACACACATACACCCATATAGTTTTTTTTTTTTTTCAGGAAGTAAATCAATGACAGAAATGGCAAAGATGGACATAAAAAGGAATGGCTGAAAGACTGCAGGACTGAAACATGACACCTCAGGGCTATTGAGGTCCCTGGCAGAGATTGAAACTAATTTTCAATCCAGTCACTGTTATTGGTTGACCAATTGACCAGGAGGGAGTCCCCAAATCACATTTCTCATTTATAAAATGGAGTTAAGTAACAACCAGTTCCTTTACTGTTCTAGATATGTTACAAAGATCAATGAGATTCTTCCTTTCTTTTCTTTCTTGCTGGCTTTCTTTCTCTCTTTCTTTTTTTTAAGTCTATTTATTTATTTTTGAGAGACGGAGAGCATGAGCAGGAGAAGGGCAGAGAGAGAAGGAGAGAGAGAATCCCAAGCAGGATCTCCACTGTCAGTGCAGTGCCTGATGTAGGGCTCAAACCCACAAACTGTGAGATCATGATCTGAGTGGAAAACGCGTCTGATGTTTAATTGACTGAGCCACCCAGGCGCCCCCCCCCCCCACAATGAGATTATTTCTATGTAAAGTTTATGGTTTATTACAAAGATGTATTATAAATGTTATCATTATTATGGCAATGCAAAGTCTACTTATAAAATAAAATTAAAATTCTTCAATTAATTATGGATCATTTAACTACATTGAACAATGTGTTCAAGTTTTTCCATAGATGTCTATCCTAAGTTTCTGAGTACTGGAATCAACATAAGATCCTGTAAAGTTTGTGTAAAGGTCTTGAAAAGATTATGATGCCACCAAGTTTTCCTAAGAAAGAAGTTTTTAAATTATAAATATTTCTATGTTGTATAACATATTTGAGAGCATAAATATGAAATATAAAAAGCAGTTAAATTATTCATTGTCTAAAATCAGCTAGAATATTGTGAACTAGAATATTGAAAATAGATTTGTATATATGAAAATCACCTTGCATTCTAAAATTAATATAAAATTAAAAGGAAAATAAAATAGAAATGTTTATGAACTTCTGAGATTGTTTTAATAGCATATCACCATTAAAGAGTTGCTGGGGTTTTGACTTTCTACATTTAAATTTGTTGCCCTGGCATTATTTTCTCAAAGGTCCACTCCTCTATTGTACTCTGAAGAATAAAGTGCATATGTATAGAATAAACACTAATAGAATTCTTTTCCACTCAAAGCAAGTACTGATTTTGTCCACTGAGTCAAGAAAACAAAAACAGATATAAAGGCACTTATTGTTTCATGGACACGCTGAATTAAAACACTGAAGGTGTTAGATGCCTAACATCTCGATTAAATTTATTCTACCCATGAAGCAACAGTTTATGATTTTCAAATGAATGGCACAGTTAAATGAAGGGAGCATTAATACAATATGATATTAATATACAAATACTCACATTATTCAACCGCCACTGACATTCTGAATTAAATCAGTAATGGGGTGTATAACTGATTAAATATCTACACAACAGAAAGCAACAGCTTATGATTTAAAGAGGCGCTGGTAGAGTGATCACATCATTACACTGCCAAATGCCATCTATCACTTTTACTGAACTTAACGAAGATGGATTACATCCCACAGATGAGATGCAGCCTATAAATACTGTCATGCTGATCTTCATCTGACTTTCCTAGAGAACAGATAAGCAACGAATCAATAATTGAACAAGTCATATTAGAAATTCAGTGTAATTCAGCTTCCAGGAGAAATCGTGTCAGACATTATTGCGACAAATTGCCTTAATTCGATGAAATCTGCCAAATTATGCTTTCCCTTTTAAGTTAACTTATTTTCTCTTTAAGCTTATTTACTTCATCAAGTTTAAGAGAAAGCATCAATTTAGTGTAAAGCATTACCACCCACTTTTACATTTTAAACCAAGACTGGTTTAGCACCATCAAACTTCTTTTACAACTTTCTGTACTAAGTGCAATGTGCTTCTTGACTCAAGTTATAAGTTTATACAGGTAATTACAACTGTATGACATAGAATATTGGTTTTAAAGTTACTGTCCAAACACTGAAACAAACTGAATACCATAAAAATATGCATAAACAATACATTCATTTTACAACTTCTGGGTTGTTTTAATAGTATTTCTCCATTAAACACCTGCCTGAGTTTCTATTTACCATCTCATTTAGCTTTCACAGTTTACCTTTGTGGAAACTGCCTGTCAATTGCTTCAGTAGTCCAATCACTAGAGACCAGATTGCTTTCTGTCAGTCTGCTTGTATAATGTTATGGTAATAGATAACAGGTGGTCAGTATTCGTCAGCTGAGGTGAAGATGATGTCTCACAAACTATAAAACATCTGAGGAAATGCTGTAACAGTTCACACTTACTACTAATTGCACCATTAGAAGTTTAATTAATTCTTTACCCTTCCACTATGTTCCTTAGATGGCCATAAGGTAGGAAATCATTCGGAACAGAAAGAAAGAATCTAAAGAGACAATAATGAGGTGTAATAAAAGAAAGAATGAGTGGCAGAATGGCTAACATTTTGCTCCGAAACTAGAGTGGAGTTTGATTGCTTAATCAGTTCTGTATTTGATAATGCCCCTAAAAGGGAATCATTTTTTAAAGAGCACCTTAATTCCAAGAACGTGTTAACCACTGCCTACATTTAAACTGACTATCCTCAATGACTAACTATATGTTTGAAAGTATTTCAAAATGCTTCCTGATTTTAAGGTGTCAGCAACTGAATCCTCACAAATCAGAAATGGATAAATGAGACATGAAAAAGTTTTCACTCCAGGACAATCTATATATATTTAAAATATAGCCTTAGAATATGCTACATAAAAGATGGAAACAGGGTATTAGACTCAATGTCACCTAACTAATGTTTAAACTCAGGTCAACTTCTACTTTGATATCTCCAGTTTCTAGTTTTCAAAGAGCATATCTTTAGACACATGTGATGACCAGACAGTTTATATCAGGAACCTTGCATAATTTGAATTTTGTAATTTTAGCCTTTCTAACTTGCTTAAACCTTAAAATATCTACAGTTTACAATAATTAATTTCAATAAAATTGAATAAAGGACTCTGAGCAATAAAATTGATCTCCTTGAGGAAAATTAAGTCTAGAATGAGAAAAACCTTAGACTTTGTTTTAAGAGCATGACACAGAGGCTTATTTCCCTTTTTTTCCAGGATACTAGATTAAAAAATGAACAAATATTTATCAAGGCAAGCAGTATGAAAAGCATACTGCTCAGCAAAAATCCAGTCATCTAAAAACGAAGTCCAAATTTACACACAATATTTTATGTTACACAATGTAATTTTATATTACATTACTACAAAGAACCTATGGTTTTATTTCCAGCTAAAAACCTGTTTTTGCTTTGTTTTCTTAAAAAATATAATACTACATCTTTTCCCTAATTTTAGAAACTAACAAATGTCAAAGCCTCTTGACAAAGCCTCTTGACTCTGAAAGCTAACTTGGAAATATAACAAATGCAATTCTCAGCCCACTGGACTTAGCTATGATTGAACCCATTACAGATGTTGGTTTCTGTCAAGAAGAAATAAATTTCAGGTTCAACTTTAAGTCTTCTTAAAACCAGGGGGATTTATGCCAAATTCCTAGAGAGATATCAGTGTCTTCAAGATTTAAACTTTTAGTTCTAACCCAAGGTAAACAGGCTGTATAGACTACATTGTCAAGACTTACTTTTGAACCCTGGAAGTTATTTCATGCAAACCACTCCCCTTCACGTTACAAATCAAACATTTATCAATTAACAGTGGCTTGGAACTGCAGTGCCATTTACCTGTTTGGACCTAATATTCAGCAATTATATAACTATTTTTGTTTTTGCTTTTGTTTTAAGCATCAAATGTGACACCACTCTTCAAATATGATTTACCCAGTAAACCTGTCTCAACATGCTCCCATCCCCATCCAAGATTAAAATCCTTCAGAATATTTATGAGATGCTTATCTCAGAGGAGTGTTCCCACCTGCCAGATATACACTGGGGATATAAGAATGAAGAGACCAAATCTTTGTTTCCATGAGGTTTATATTCTATATGGAGGAGATAGACAAATATATACTATGTTAATAACAAAAAAGTTCTAAGAAATATTGGTTCCAAAGGGTACTTTTCTAAATGGGATGATCATAAAAGGCTTGTTTGTGGAGGTGATCTGAAGATAGGTGGGGCAAATTATGAGTTCTTACGGAAGAACATTCTAGATAGAAGAAACAGGACATGCCTATGCCCTGAAATGAAAGTTATTTAGGGTATTCACCCTATTCTCCCTAAGTTATTTAGGGAGGTCAAGTGCCAGAAAAGAGAGCATGGGGAAAGTAACAGGACATGAGACTGGACAGAGATGGGATTTTGCAGGGTCTTATATACATAACATGAGAAGCCAATGGAGGGTTTTGAGCTGAAACGTTAGTGGTTGTGACCTGTGTGGTTTTAACAACTTGCCTGTTTGAGGAAAAGGTAAAAGCAGATCAGCTAGAAAGCAACTGCAATAACCTGAGTCAGACAGTAATGCCTGGACTAGTTTGTAGTCAATGAAGTTAGTGAGAAAAGGTCTGATACTGGATATATTCTGGAGCTGGATACAATATAAACTGTAAGACAAAAGGAAAAATAACAGTTTTTAAAAGTGATGGGAAAAACATATCAGAGTCATGTTCAAGAAGGAAATAATTGGTACAATTGGACCTCATTAAAATTTAAAAATGTCTGCTCTACAAAAGACAATGTCAAGAGAAGGAGAAGACAAGTCACAAACTGGGAGAAAATATTTAGAAAAGACATATCAAAAAAAAGGTTGTTTTCTAAAATAAACGTAGAAGTCTTAGGGGCACCTGGGTGGCTCAGTTGGTTAAGCAGTTAAGTGTCTGACACATGATCTCATCTTCCAGACAGAGCTCTGAGCTGAGCTTGGAGCCTGCTTAAGATTATCTCCTTCTCCCTCTCCCTCTCCACCTCCCTCACTGATTCTCTCTTTTTCTCTCTGTCTCTCAAAAAAAAAAAAAAAAAAAAAAAAAAAAAGAAAGAAAGAAAAAGAAAAAAAAAACAAAGAATTTTTACACTGAACATAAGAAAATGAACAACCTACTTGAAAAGTAGGCAGAAGATGTGAATAAACATCTCAACAAAGATCAACAGATGCCAAATGCATATAAAAAGATGTTCGACACCATATGTCATTAAGGAATTTCAAATTAAAATTTTTCTACATTTATTTATTTGAAAGACATTTGAAAGACAGAAAGAAACAGAGCATGAGCAGGGGAGGGGCAGAGAGAGAGGGAGACACAGATTCCACAGCAGGTTCCAGGCTCTGAGCTGCTAGCACAGAGACCAACACAGGGCTCCAACTCACAAAGTGTGAGATCATGACCTGAGCCAAAGTCAGACGCTTAACCAACTGAACCATCCAGGCACCTCAAGGAATTTCAAACTACAACAATAAGGTACCACTATACATGTATTAGAATCGTCATAATCCAGACTACTCACAACACCAAATGTTGGTGACAATATGAAGGAACAGGAACTCACATTCATTACTTCTAGAAATGCAAAATGGTACAGCAACTCTGGAAGACAGTTTGGCAGTACATTACAAAATTATGCATACTCTTACTTTTTGACTCAACGAATGCACTCCTGAGTATTTCCTCAAAGTAAAAACTTCTGCCTACAAAAAAACCTGCACACAGATGTCCACAGCTGCTTTATTCATAATTGCCAAAATGTAGAAGCAACCAAGATATCCTTTAGTTGGTGGATAGACAGACTGTGGTACATCCAGACAATGGAATATTGTTTGGTGCTAAAAAGAAATGAACAAGCCAGGAAAAACATGAGAAACCCTAACTACATATTACTACATGAAAGAAGCCAGTCTGAAAAGACTAGATATTATAGGATTCTAACTATATAGTATTCTAGAAAGGGGAAACTATGAAAATGATAAATAGATGAGACATTTCCAAAGGTTACAGGGAAGGAAGGATACATAGGCAGAGCAAAGATGATCTTTAGGGCACTGAATCTATTCTACATGATATTACAATGGTTGGTAAACGTCATTATACATGTGTTAAAACCCATACAATGAATAACACCAAGAGTGAACCCTCATATAAACTATACACTTTGGGCGATAGTCCTGGGTCAGTATAGGTTCACTGATTGTAACAAATGTATCAGTCAGGTGTGAGATCGAGATGTTGGGGGAAGGTGGGGGATATACAGGAATCTTGTACTTTCTACACAATTTTGTAATGAACCTAAAACTGCTATTAAATATCTATTTAAATAAGTAAATAAACACATTTTTCAAAAAAAAATGCAGAGAATATTTTAAAGTTTATTATAAATATGGGAATGCCTTTCTAAGTCTGATGGAAAACCCAGAATCCAAAAGAAAAGAAAAGTTGAGTACATAAATATTTTAAACTTCTATTATGGGGGTGCCTGGGTGGCTCAGTTGGTTGTGTCCAACTCTTGATTTCAGCTCAGGTCATGATCTTGCTGTTGTGAGACTGAGCCCTGTGTCGAGCCCTGTGTGGGGCTCAGTACTGGGCATGGAGCCTGCTTAAGATTTTCTCTCCCCTTCTCCCTCTGCTACTCCCCTGTATGCACTTGGGCACACACGTGCTCTCTCTCCTTGTCTCAAAAATGAATAAACTATTTAAAATATATTTATTTTTTTTAACGTTTATTTATTTTTGAGAGAGAAAGTATGAGTCGGAGAGGAGCAGGGAGAGACAGAGATGCAGAATCCAAAGCAGGCTCCAGGCTCTGAGCTGTCAGCACAGAGCCCGACATGGGGCTTGAACCACAAACTGTGAGATCATGACCTGAGCTGAAGTCAGATGCCCAACCGACTGAATCCCCTGGGCATCCCAATATTAAAAATATATTCAAAAAACACTTGTGTTATGAATAAAGTCAATAGAGAAAATTAGAAGATAACATATTGACAAAAATATGCTTTTAAAAATTTAACAAAAGATCAATATATAAAATATTTACATATTTCTCAGAAATCAATAAGAAACTATGAAAACCACAATTTAAAATGGGCTAATGTATGGGTATCATTCTTGACCCAGTTTCCACTTTTAATCTGTAGCATCTAAAGAACAGCCAAATACTGCAGATCCACAAGACAGTGTGAAACTAAGGGGCTCAGCAGATCCCACCACTCCATGAAAAAAGCACAAGCAATCCCTGTGGCCAATCTAAAGTACAGATATGAAAATGAGTTGCAGGTGCTTTTTTGGATCAAAGTGCTTCAATAATACAACTTAAAATGTGACACTGGCTTAGTGAAGGCAATCAAGCTACAGGTGACAAAGACTCAAATATTGCAGGAAAAAAAAATTACCAATTTAAGTAATTATAAATATAGAAAACAAACCACCTGCCAAGCACAGCTATAGATTAATTTTTCTTTTTTTTTTTTTTTCAACGTTTATTTATTTTTGGGACAGAGAGAGACAGAGCATGAACGGGCGAGGGGCAGAGAGAGAGGGAGACACAGAATCGGAAACAGGCTCCAGGCTCTGAGCCACCAGCCCAGAGCCCGACGCGGGGCTCGAACACACGGACCGCGAGATGGTGACCTGGCTGAAGTCGGACGCTTAACCGACTGCGCCACCCAGGCGCCCCTAGATTAATTTTTCTACATTAGAAAAATTTCATGAAGTTGATGTGTATGAGATGTTCTTTGCCACTTTCAACAAAATTCTACAAGATAAATAATGAAATTAGACTGAAAGTGCATAGCAAACAAGCAGAAAGAAAAACAACTTTGATAAAGTAAGCTTTTTGGCCTGAGGTCTGAAATGTAAATTAATAGAGAGACATTAATTGGAGCCTCTCAGGGATAAGAGTGCCAAAGTGAACAGTTTTAAGCAACAGCAACAAAGTATCACCTTACCAAAACAGAAGACAAAGGCACCAAGTCATTCATAAGCACTTGTCATCAAGTTCTCTCTAAAACAGTGAGATGCAGGCCACTAATAAAGATCAGATAAAATGTTACATTCACAACCAAGTGTTCTCTCCATATATTATCAAGGATGGGGATTGAGAAAGACACTGAGAGAGGAGTTTAGAGGGATAGATATTGATAGAAATATTGAGAGAGGGAGGGAGAAAAGTAAAACACAGAGACAGAAAGTAAAATGTAAGACTTCAGACTTAAAGATTAGAGCTATCCAAACTCTTTGGCTATATTTACTCATACAATAAATCTCCAAATTTGCAAAGTTCAAAAATTTGATAACATTATGTGTTGGCAATAATAAAGAAAATTGGTGTTATTCTCATACTACAATTTATATTAATTAGTAAAGATAATTGTGTATGCCTTCTGACTCAAATATTCTATTTCTAGGAATTTATATCACAATAACACTATTATAGGAACAGAAGCACTTACATATACAAATGTCAAGTACTACATTGTTTTGTAGAAAGCATTTTAAATCGCCTAAGTTTCATGTATAAAAATGTTAATCAAATTATGACGCATTCATAAAATGGAGTACTATATAATTGTCTGAATAATAAGACAGACTATGGATACTAATAGAAAACAAAGTTTTATGTCATCCTTAGTTTAAAAAAACATATTTCAGGACTACATAAACACATTCACACATATTTTCTAGGTAGAAAAATTATATGCCATATTACTTCTCTGAAATGAGATTGAGACTTACTACAAACCCTTCTCTGAGAAGTGGATTTTGTTTATACAATTAATATTTTTACATAACAAAAACTCAGTAAGCTAATATACAGAAAAAACAAACACTGGCAACATTAAAACTCTTCTTCAGGAAAAAAAAAAACCACAATAATAGGAAATGTGGCAAGGATAGCAAATGAATAGGGATGATTTCAACACAGTAATCACAGCATAGTCAAACTCAGGAAGCAGGTTGGTTGGGCCATCCATTTTCCTGGTTATTTGACTCATATCACTAGAATTCAATTAAGATCAGCTACTAAAATAGTACAGCAATGGTTCTCAAAGTGCAGTTCATGGATCAGCATTAACTGGGAACCTCTAAGAAATGCAAATCCTCAGGCCTTATACTAAACCTAATTAATTAAAAACTTTGAAAGTAGTTAAAACTCAGTTTTAACAAGTCCTCTAGGAAATTCTGGTGTATGATGAAGTTTGTGAAACACTATAGGAGAGCACAGTGAATAGGAATAAAGGATTAGACTTCTAGTTTCAGTCCCAATATATATAGTGCTTGAAAGGTATCACTCACTTCTGTACAATAAAAGCTGAACAAACTGAAAATCAACCACTTCTCTTGCACCAATCATAAAACAGAGATCACAGGGCAAGCCACAACCCTGAAACCTGGAGAGAAAGGAAAATACAGATACGCAGAGCTGAGCTCAGGTTAACAGGAACACAAGCTACAGGAGCCATAAACTGGTAGGAGTACTTAACAGTAACTTTGATGAATTGCTGAACTTGGAATGTAGATTATAGTAAGAATGAGAAATTCCTGCAACCTGCAGCCTTGGGGGACATCTTCACCTCTGTGGGTTTTACTCCTTGGAACCCTAGCATATTCTCATGGTAAAGGACCAAGGCAAACCTTCATATCTCTGACAGTGGTGGTGGTAGGGGTTGAGAGAGGTAAACACTTATTTATTTTATTTTTTTAATTTTAATGTTTTATTTATATTTAAGAGAAAGAGAGACAGACAGACAGACAAAGCATGAGCAGGAAAGGGGCAGAGAGAGATGGAGACAGAACCCGAAGTAGGCTCTGAGCTGTCAGCACAGAACCCAATGCAGGGCTTGAACCCACAAACCATGAGATCATGACCTGAGCCAAAGTTGGACGCTTAACTGACTGAGCCACCCAGGTGTCCCAAGAAAGGTAATCATTTAAAATATGCTCAAAGATAGGCACCTGGGTGATTCAGTTGGTTAAGTTTCCAGCTCTTGGTTTTAGCTCAGGTCATCATCTCACAGTTCATGGGATCGAACCCTGGCTCAGGCTCTGCACCAAGTGTGGAGCTTGCTTGGTGTTCGTTCTCTCTCTTTCTCTCTCTCTCTCTCTCTCTCTCTCTCTCTCTCTCTGTCTCTCCCCCCCTCCCTCTCTCTCTCCCTCTCTGCCCTGCTTGCTCTTTCTCTCAAAATAAATTTAAAATATTAAAGACAAATATGCTCAGAGAATCCTCAATTATAAAGACCCATTCAGAAAGAGAAAAGAACTCTCTAGAGACTTTATCCAATGTGGAAAAAGAGAAATTACCCAACTCTATCTCCCTTAGGCTTCCTAGCTCACCTCAGAATGGGTGGGGTGAATGAAGTTGAGGAACCCTTGTGAAGGTCATAGCCCAGGGACAGAGACCCGTGAAAGACTGAATCAGAACCATAGGATTATAGAAGGTTTGCCCTTTCCCCAAACTTCACAATTACATCAATGGAGCTCAGGTATAATAGCAGTGGATTACATCTGAAAGAGCTGCTAGTCTTAGACTTTGTTTAAGAAGGAGTTGTTAGGGAAAACCAAAGAAAACAGAAAAGACAAAAACAAGGACCCTAGAAGAAACAGAAGCCTCAAGACACCTAAAGCTACAGCAAACAGTGCACACAGCTTGACTTCTTACCAAATTAATAAAACCTCATGCTAAAGGCCTATTCAGGTCAATTCCTATTACCTGATACACTATATTCAGCTTTCAATAAAAATTTGCAACACATGCTAGAAGACAAGGAAAAATACAGTCTGAAGAAACAGAGCACACATGACAAACAAAATAAGATATGGCAGAGAATTGGGAATTATCAGACTGGAAATTTACAATAATAATAATTAATAAGTTAAGAGCATAATGAAAAAAAATAGACAACCCTGAAAAACAGATGGGTAATGCAAACAGAGACATAAAAACTGTAAGAATCAAAAATAAATGTAGAAATAAAAAAATACTGTAATGGAAATAAAGACTTCATCTGATGGGCTCATCAATAGACTAGATATATCTGAGGAAAGAATCAAGGAGCTAGAAGAACATGTCATTAGAAACTTCCCAAGCTAATTAAAAAAATCCAAATTTAATAGAATATTGAAGAACTGAGGGGCAATTTGAGTGTTGGGCTCTTGATTTTGACTCAGGTTAAGATCCAAGGGTCGGGAGATCAAACCCAGCTCAGGTTCCCCAATGAGTGTGCAGCCCGCTTAAGATTCTCTCTCTCCTCGTCCTGTGCCCCTCTTCCTAACTTGCTTGCAGTCTCTCTCTCCTTAAAATAATTTTTTTTTATTTTTAAAAAAAGAAAAAAAGAGAAACTTGCATTATACCAATGGAGCAGTATAGTGTATTTGAGAGTGGACTTAGATTGCTTGTAAACACATACTGCAAACTATAAGAAAACAACAGAAAATATAAAAAGAAGTATCATTAATATGCTGAGATAGGAGAAAAATGGAATCATGTAAAATGTTTCATTATAATAAGAGGACAAAATTTGATAATTTAGATGAAAATAACAATTCTTTGAAAAATACAAACCACTAAAATTCACACACACACAAAATCAGTAATCTACCAAAGAAGATGAATCAGCAAAAATCTTCCAAAGAAGAAAGCACCAGGCCCAGATGGTTTCACCTGTGAATTTTACTAAATATTAAAAAAATAAATTTTTACCAAATCTCTACAATCTCTTCCAGAAAATAGAAGCAGAGGGAATACTACTCATAATCTATTGTATGAAGCCAGTGTTACCTTAACACCAAAACTGGATAAGGTATTACAAGATAAAACAATACTACAGATATATATTTCTCATGAACATACATGTAATAAAAATCCTCAACAAAATATTACCAAATCAAACATAACAATGTATAAAAAGAATTACACACTACAACCAAGTGGGATTTATTCCTGCCATTCAATCCTGGTTCAACATTTTTAAATCAATTAATGTAATCCACCACATCAGCTGACTTTTATAGTCTGCACCCATTGATGCAGAAAAAGCATTTGGCAAAATCCAACACCCATTCATGATAAAACGCCTCAGCAAACTAAAAATAGAAAGAAAAGCCCTCAATTAGATAAAATACATCCTCAATAAATCTACAGCCAACATAAATATTCTCCCATGTGGAAGTATTCCTACTAGTTTATATAAATACCCCCTCAAGAAAAGGGAACAAACTCCTCATTTCTTAGATTAGACTCTGCATAGTGACTTCTGTCCAAAGTGTAGATAAAGAGAAGGAGTAAAAACAGTGATTTTCCAGTGGGGAAACTTGACAAACATTATTCAAGCCAAGTAATCAAGGATAATATTAACAGTTAAAACTCATATTGATAGTATATATGCCTGATAGGATGTGATTAAACTGACACTCTACATCTGTGGTCTTCTGAATTACCAGTAACTCCACAGGGGGAAAAAAAAAAAGTCAGACAAATCTCACTTGAGGGACATTCTACAAAATACCTGGCCAGTACCCCTCAAAACCATCTAGGTCATCAAAAAGATATATCTGAGAAACTGCCACAGACAAGAAAAGTCCAAAGAACAACAGACAACTAAATGTAAAGTGATATCCCAAATGAGATCCAGCAACAAAAATAATTAAAATGTACATTAAATAAAAACTATAGAAATCTAAGCAAACTGTGGACTTTGGTTAATAATGATGTATCAATATGGTTTACTAATTATAACAAATATTTTATATATTAGTAACAAAGAAAACTAAGTGTGGGATATATGAGAAATCCCTTATTGTCTCAATGTTTCAGTAAATCTAAAAGTGTTATAAAAAAATAAGTTCTTAGGGGCAACTGGATGGCTCAGTTGGTTGAGCCTCCGACTCTGGATTTTGGCTCAGGTCATGATCTATTGTTGGTCAGGTCAAGCCCAGCATGGGGCTCTGTGTTGACAGTATGGAACCTGCTTGTGATTCTCTCCCCCTCTCTCTCCCTGCCCCTCCCCCTCCTCAAAATAAATAAGTATTAAAGAAGATACGTTCTAGGGGCGCCTGGGTGGTGCAGTCGGTTAAGCGTCCGACTTCAGCCAGGTCACGATCTCACAGTCCGTGAGTTCGAGCCCCGTGTCAGGCGCTGGGCTGATGGCTCAGAGCCTGGAGCCTGTTTCCGATTCTGTGTCTCCCTCTCTCTCTGCCCCCTCCCCCATTCATGCTCTGTCTCTCTCTGTCCCAAAAATAAATAAACGTTGAAAAAAAAAGATTTAAAAAAAAAAAAAAAGAAGAAGATACGTTCTATAAAAAAAAGGGTGAAAGATCAATTTTGAGTTCCGGTTTACAATTTCCTACATAAGCTGTTTCATCTGTTGGAACCTCAGTTGTCTTCAGAAGATATATTTTATAGTTACTGTGCAGATTAAATGCTATGTGGAGCTTTTAGGAAAATGTCTGGCACATGTTAAAAACACAAAAGGAAGATAATTATTATTATACCCAAAAAGAAGAATATGTGAATTGTCTAGGGTTTCCTATAAATAAAGAGAAATTAGTGAAGAGCTTGGTATCAGAACAATTCCACTGCATTAGGAATCCAATTTTAAAATATCCTTTATTACATTATTGTTATTATTATTACTATTCATTGATTACCCACTTTTATTTTGATGTAACATAGATACTAATTACAATTCTGTTTTTTGGATATGGCTTATAATAACTTTAGAGCTGAGGTAATTGAATTTCATTATAAAGACACTAGAAGAAGTAAATTTTTCCATTGGCCAGAATGGCACACTTTGCCATCTATAGTCTAAGTTTTATATTCTATATTAGATACGTTCTAAACCTTTCTTACAACAGATGGAAACTCTATTGGGCAAGTTATTAGTCATGATGAAGAATATGGTACATATTCTTAATATAATTAAGGAATAATTAAGGAATGACGAGTTGCATATTTTTGTTGTCTGGAATTATATAAATATAATTTATTTTATATTTTAATTAATAATTATGTATATGTAAAGACAGTTAAGACACTTGATTAGTAATTTAGCAGGATCCACTCCTGTATTTGATCATGAAATGACATGTTGAGAGCCATATATCTGGCAAATCATGGTCAATCCTCTTCTCCCTGAATCTATTTTAGGTAATTCTTAGTAATCTACACTATCTTTCCAACCTGGCCATTTATCTGAGGGTATTGAAAGTATAAATAAATTTCCAGTTCACAAGTATTTTAAACAGAACTGAGATCAATGGAGACCCACTGTTAGAGGCAACAACCTCTGGCAGCCAATATTCTGCAAATAACTGGTTCTGAGCTGAGATTATTGCAGCCAATATATTAGATGAAACTAGGAGCTTTGTGAGCCACTTTGAAAAATAGTCTTTCACAATCAAGAAATTTGCTCTAGATTGCACCTGCAAAAATCAATATTGATTCTTGTATAAAGCTTCTTGAACCCTTAGCATGGAAGAATCAATATCTTTGGCCGATTATGTATAGTAGCATGGCACACAATATACAGTTAATTCAATAATAAGCATTAATTCCAGGTCAGCGGACATTCATCAGTTAATACTTTCATGAAAGCAATTCTAAAACGTGCTGCATAAAGCATGGCTAAATAATTTGAGGTCACTGTTGGAAAGAAAAAACACAATTTCCATTATACTGTTCCTTTATAGATAGAAAATATATTCATGCATTTAACTACTCATTATGGATGTGTTAGTATTTTCTATATTCAAGTCGTGTTGTAAGGTAATAAAGTCACAGTATAAATCCCAATGCCTATTCTTTAGGAGCCATGATATATATCATGTTATATATGTAGTGATATATATCTATTATATATGTATACCAATCATATATAGTATACGTATACCAATCACTATATTGTGCCTACTTATTTTCATTCTCCTCCATCATTTATAATAATGCTCTTTTTAATTTTTTACATTTACTTATTTTTGAGAGAGAGAGGCAGAGAGAGAGAGGGGGGTTTGAGAGAGAGAGAGGCAGAGAGAAAGGGAGACACAGAATTGGAAGCAGGTTCCAGGCTCTGAGCTGTTAGCACAGAGCCCAATGTGGGACTCAAACTCACAAACCATGAGATCATGACCTGAGCCAAAGTCAGACGCTTAACCAACTGAGCCACCCAGATGCCCCTGTAATAATGCTCTTATACATAAAATTCTCTGAAGAAAGTTAAGGTAACTGGAAGTATCATTAATTATGTGTTCGATTAGAAATAATTACTGTAAAACAAACAACATTGTACATTATTTTTCTAATGAGTTCAGCTTAAGAAGCTAAAGTTCCTTGAAGTCTGGAAATTAATATATTAGCTATAAACACAGCCTACTTCTCTTCAGCATTCTAGACAAAAAGCATTTTATTAATTTCGTGGAAAAGACTCAACATGACTCTGATATTGCTTGGTGAAATCTAAAGCCACTTGGCTGAGAAAATAATCCAAGGAATGAACAGAACCAAAAGTCTTATGGAAAAATAAGAACTCAACTTTGGATCTGGCTCACAAACAGCTTCTTTTATTTAATAATGGCTTTGGATAAAAAGTGGAATTTTCCTCAGAAACAACTGTAAAGTTACAGAATTCCTATTAGAGAGGTAAAGTAGATATGAGAGTGACCAGAGATCATCTTAGGGACAGAATTGAAGCTAATTTGGTAGCCAGTGGCACCGAGGCTCTACGAACAGATACAAAGAGATGATGCTCTGGAAAGAAAGTAGTGAGGGACAAATTGCTGTTAAAGAGAGGATGGATGAGTGTTCCAGCCTGAAATGAGTTCTTTAACTTTGGTTTATCTCCCACTGTTCAAGTTACTGTCAACATAAATGGTAATTTCAATAACTCTAAATCTCCTTCCAATGGCCCACATCAAGAGGAGGTCTTGGGAGTATGTAATTTCTGATTCTGGATTTGAATGTGTTTAGAGATTTTTTTTCAGAACTAATACAATTTTTCTTCAGAACTTTCCACACATAAAAAGATGATGTAAGCTGTTAAACATGCCAAGTTGCTTCAAGCTATATCTTTAGTTCAAAAGCACTTCTGCTTCTACATGAGGTTATTTTGGAATCGAAATCTTTTCCTCAATTTGTTTTCTATCATTTCAGTTCTCCTTCTCACTGGCAATTGAGTGTAGATCCAACAACAGGTGCCACTGCTGTAGACCTTCCTAGACACCAGCACCTGCTGCAGCCTCACAGAGAAGACAGACCTGGTGTTGCTTCCTCTTCTTCACCCTTTAGCTGCTGTTGAATGACCCAGTAGGGGTTTTATTAAAAGTGTAAATCCCAGCAACCCTTTGACACTGGGACCTTCTAAAAATCCAATTAAATATATCAATCTAAGATCCAGTAAAATTTGACCATACTGAAAGAGTGCTCACAAAAATCATCTAACACAAAACTTCTAATGTTAATCCTCAATTATTTATGATCAAAACATTAGCATGTGGGGGCACATAGGTGGCTTAGTTGGTTAAGTGTCCAACTTCAGCTCAGGTCATGATCTTGTGCTTGTGGGTTTGAGCCCCACATTAGGCTCTGTGTTAGTGGTACAGAGCCTGCTTGGGATTCATTCTCTCTCTTTCTTTCTTTCTCTCTCTCCCCCTCTCCTTGCCCCCCACTTGTGCTCTTTTTCTCTCTCTCAAAATGAATAAACTTAAAAAAATTAAAAATGAAACATTAGCATTTGGCTTACTCTTCTGGACAAGAAATCATAAATGCAGCCACAGATACCTGCCTCATATGTGGAGTGATGTATTCAAACATTAGTTTATAACTTTAAAAGACTTCAAAAGAAGTTTGCTATGCATTACAGTTACAATATCTCAGAGCTGATAGTGAATCTTCCTGAATGTCTCAAAGACAGTTTTATTTTCCTTTCACTTTGTTTGTAATTATATTGTGTGTCATGCTCTAATGTAAATACAACAGAATTCAGACTACAAAGTGAATCATATTAATTCTCTCTAAAGCACTGTGATGTGCCTAGTGGTTATAAGCATGGGCTAGTATTTCTGGAGGGACATGCTCTAACTCACTTTATTGTCATGACCACTATGTAAGTAGGTGGAACTGTTATCTCCAATTTAAGGATGAGGAGCCATACACAGGTCAGGTAATTGAAGGGTAAGGCTGGGATTTAAACCCCATGAATGATGATTTAATGTGTGGTTATCTTCAATGGAGAGTGGCACCTGGTGAAGTATGAAAAGATGAAATTCTCTGATAAAATAATCATATATTAAAAAAAGAATGTTTTTATTTTATTTTTGAGAGAGACAGAGACAGAATGCGAGTAGGTTGGGGCAGAGAGAGAGGGAGACACAGAATCTGAAGCAGGCTCCAGGCTCCGAGCTGTCAGTACACAGCCTGACGCGGGGCTCAAACTCACGAGCTGTGAGATCATGACCTGAGCCAAAGTCGGACTCTCAACCAGCTGAGCCACCCAGGCGCCCCTATATATGTCAAAGTATACTATATCCTTTGATTAGGTGTTTTGAATCTAAATATTTTCCCCAATAAGGAAAAATAAACTCTTATGTTTTCTCCTGATCATTCCTTATTATTGTCCAAAACACCTTAGAGGAAAATATTATGAATTGCAACTTTAATAATTATTTACTAAAAATAATAATTTTTTATCTTGTATTTTTTGGCCACGGTGGAACATTTTTGAGACACTGCAGGATCCTAAGGAATCTTTCTCTAGAACTTCTGCTATAATACAAATACTAGGCTCACTGTTCATAAATAATTATGCTGGTTTGGTTAAATGGCACTAATAGCTCATGAGCTTCATTTTGATAGACAAATTCTAAAGAAAATGCTTTATTTCAGTATTTGCACAGTGCTTACTGCATTCTTAAATTTATGCAGGGTGATACCCTGAGCTACAGTAATTCTAAAAAGTAGTATAGCAATTCTACTTTCCTTTTCTTCAGTCTAGAAAGCAGAATAATCTAAAACAAGGTCAGATGATTTCATACTTCCCCAAGCCCTACAGAAGCTTCTAATTTTATTTAGAATAAACATAAAGCTCTTCCTATGATGGCAAGATCCAGGATGGTATGGCCTCCAGTAATCATTCTGACCTAATCAACTCTTACTCCCCCCCTTGCTCTTTCCGGCTCTGTTGGTTTTCTTGCTTTATTTTGGTTTCTCAAGCATTCTTCGATCTCAGGGCCTTTGCACTTAAGGCCATCCCTCTTTCTTGAACACTCATTCCTCAGCTCTCCTCATACCCTGGAGACTTCTGCTCAGATGTTACATCCTTCAAGAATATTTCACTGACCACTGTGTTTAAAATATTACCATTTACTCTGTATAGATCGTTCCTTTGTCCTGTGTCTTTTGCTTCAAAAAATTTGTAACAATTTGATGAACGTATTTAATTCAGTTTATTATCTGTCTCTTGCACTATAATGTGAGCTTCAATACAGCAGGAAGTTATACATTGCTTTACCCCCAGGTCCCATAAGAGAGAGACTGACACAATATAGAAATCTACTAAGTATTTGTTGTATGAATAAAATAATTAATTAATGAAAAAAAAATGTTCCACACATTTTCTAAACACTATCTTTTATTTTTGCTGACCATGAATTATTAGCCACATGTTACGGATGGAACTTGTATTTGATGCTACTCTTTTTGTTAATGCAGTATATAAATATATAGTCATGCATTCACACTTGCCAAGACTGTTTTAATGTGACACTTTAAACCATTCAAGAGTCTTCAGTGTAAAACTTCACAGAAAAGACAAAATTACAATTTGTCATCTATGCTATCCACAAATTGCAGTGCTCAAATGGATACTAAAACTCTGTAATCTAAGTAGCAAAGAGTTTTGCAGACGGCTGTTCTTTTTATGAAATTTAAATCTTGGAACAATGACTGACAGTAGAGAGGCAAATTAGCCTTCCCAAGATTTCATAAGTTCATCAAGGCTTTATTCTTAATAACCAATGGCAATTAAAAAAAAAAGTTCTTAACGTGGCAGAAATCTAAAGACAGATTTTTTTTTTGAATAAAAAATGTTTTCCTTTTAGGTGTCTTTTGATACCCTTTAAAAGAGAACAAAACTGTTTTAACATCTGGATGTCAAAGGATGAGCTAATCAGAATAAAATTTTCTAGTTTTCTAAGTAGCCATTAAACTCTATTAACTTCTATGGTAAACATCACAGCTGGACCTAGTGACATTATGGTGATTTTATTCTCTCACTCGAAATATTTTAGGGATCACAAAAAATTATTTTTTTAATGTTTATTTTTATTTTTGAGAGGACAGAGCATGAGCAGGTAGGGGCAGAGAGACAGGGAGACAGAGAGTCAGAAACAGGCTCCAGGCTCTGAGTTGTCAGCACAGAGCCCTGCTTGGGGCTTGAATTCACAAACCACAAGATGATGATCTGGGCAGAAGTCAGATGCTTAATTGACTGAGCCACCCTGGCGCCCCCCACCCAATAAAAAATATTCTTAAAGTCTTAGCCCATGTCCTCTGTTTTACTAGACTAGAAGCTCTTGAGGGCGGGGACCTTCAGTGTCCTGTTCTGCATTGAATTTCCAGCACAAGCATGGTGCCTATGTGAGGTTACACATAAAATATTATTACGTCTTTACTTCCTTGTAACTGACTTTCTCTCTGTCAAAGGCATACATATGGCAACATGGATGGAGCCAAAGAGTATTACGCTAAGCGAAATAACTCAGAAAAGATAAATACCATATGATTTCACTCATATGTGGAATTTAAGAAACAAAACAGATGAACATATGGATGAAAAAAGAAAGAAAGAGAGGCAAACCAGGAGACCGACTTTTAACTACAGAGAACAAACAGGGTTACTAGAGGGGAGGTAGGAAAGGATGGGTTAAATAAGTGATGAGTTAATGAGGGCACTTGTTTTGATGAGCATTGTATGTAAGTGATAAGTCACTAAATTCTACACCTGAAACTGATACTAAACTGGATGTTAACTAGAATTTAAACAAAAGGGCGCCTGGGTGGCTCAGTCCATTAGGCATCTGACTTTGGCTCAGGTCATGATCTCAAGGTCCGTGAGTTCGAGCCCCGAGTCAGGCTCTGTGCTGACCGCGCGGAGCCTCAAGCCTGTTTTGGATTCTGTGTCTCCCTCTCTCTGCCCCTCCCTTGCGCATGCTCTGTCTCTCTCTGTCTCAAAAATAAATAAACATTAAAAAGATTCAAAAAAATAATTTAAATAAAAACTTGAAAAATTCATGAGTAAATACTATTTTAATGCTTAGTTTTTACTTTTAAAAAACTTTGAAGTTTACATTTGAAATATTTCTAAAAGCCAAAACTAAGAAATTGGATAAACTACATTTTCTTGAAAAAAAATCAAGAATCAAGAACAATGTAGCAAATTAACTTGATGTCAGAACAAGAGATTTGAAAGATGACTGAAAATAAATAAACTAGCCAAACTTCCGAGATGATCTAATAAGTGTTATTGATTCTTGCAAAGGAGGTGAGTGACCTACACCTTCAGAGGTTTCTGGAGCTGGAGATAAGGTCTGTCCATCTAGATGGACCAGAGAGTCCACATTGAGAATCTCCTCCACCCACTTCCTTTGCCATTTCTTCTCAGTATCAAAAAGCCGTTTGAAAGCGGGGCTAACACCTATAGACCTTCCCTTGCCATCCAATGTTGCCTGTACTGAATCACTACTTCATCTGTTCAGCTGATCCTACTGACTGGCAACCATGCATCATCCAGAGAAGTGGAATGTGTGCTCTGAGATTTTGGTGAATCTTATCTGAACTGCCCACATGGGCATCTAACTTCAATGTCCCATGATACTTCCAGGCCCTAAAGTAAAGAAAGACAGGGTCCCGGATGATCCTGTGGATTGTGGTAATGTGGAAGAGAAACCTGAATCTTCAGTACCTGGTAATATCAGAGAGCAAGAAAATCCACCACCAGTATATCTCACATGGAAAAGGAATGAAAAGTATTTCCTGAATATTTAGGGTATATCCTCTTTATGTGTCATACAGATATGTATGCGTGTATGTATGTTTTTATGTATGTGTGTGTGTGTATATATATATGTGTGTGTGTGTGTATGTATATATATGTGTGTATATGTATACATATATATGAAGTAACTTTTTTATTTTATATTCAATCTTATAAAAATGTGGCTATGAGTGCTTGTGTTTTATGTTGACTAAATATGTACATAGTGTTATCTATCTTAATTTAGCAGAAAGAAAAAATATATACATTCGGGATGTCCTACCTTTTCTCCATGCTGGCATTATATTAGATAATATCACAAACCTTTTCCTCTCTGAACATTTTTTCTTAAAATCTTGTGCCATTAAGGTGGCCAAATCACAAAAGTTGCTCTCTGGCTTAACTTCATTGTTCATATTCTCCCATCACTTAAAAAAAAGATATACTAACCACCTCTTCTTCATAAGGCACTAAGAAAGATGTGGAAGAAATCCTGCTTTGAAGAATAGAATAAACATGTTATATAAAAGTCATTTTATTATTACAATGCATGTTGCTTAAATGACAGAATAAGAATGTAATCTGATTGCTGGCAGTTACTACATTATTTATATGACTGCTATTAAAATGTGAATTTAAAAAACACAATGGCAAGCTAATGTGAACAAAGGTAACCTAGTGAGGCCTTAGAAACCCTCCTGCTTGGTTAAAGTGAAAAAGAAAACAATGTGCTTCTCTTTTGCAAAAAATACAGTAATCCCGGTGTCTCATCTTCTCACAGAGAAATTCATCAAAATCACACAATTTTGCTACCTAGTTATTAATGAATATACATGATCACAGTTTCAATGTGCAATGTTCACAGATACTGTGCACATTAGGACATAATACATTGTGTGTTCCATTGTGTGTTCTGAGGTTCCATGACCTCAGAGAGATTGTGATCATATTAGTCAACAGTTTTATCTAGTATGTCAAGAGAAAGGGAGAAAGGTTAAGAGGTGCGAGGTGGTAGATGTAAGTCCAAAATAATGTTGTGTACTTTGTGGACATTTTTCATATAGCTGGTATTTACTAAAGTACATTGGATCTCGGACTTCTCAGAATTTTCAGTTCCTCCGGTAACATTTGTAAATTCATTTTGCAGCTTTGCTCCTTTTCTCTCTGCATGCTGATACCCCAGCTGTTTGCTCTTCTGCTATTACTTATTTCAAAAGCATCTGAGCTTAAAATGATATAACTGGTCACAAAACTGAGTGCCAAGGCACTAATGTTCACCCTCAGTTACATAAGCGGCCAATAACCCACATTCCCATGAGAGGATATTGATCGTATATGAAGGTGTAAGAGTCCTGTCATTTTTACTCATACCTTCCCTTATTAGGCAGATTAAATCATTACTATAAAATTATTAAAATAAAAGCCATTATCATGGCTTTGTGCTAACTTTTTATTTTCAAAAGGCCACATAAGAACATTAGTCATTTCATTTTGATCAAACACAGGGCTGCACTGTACAAACTGCTCTGATCTAGTATGACCCCATGTTCTTTGCCACAATGAATTAGGTGTTTGAATGTTTATAGAGATTCTAAAGCAGCCACTCAAGGTAAGTATTCGTTGTTTGTCCTTTGTTTCCTAATCTAAGTATAAACTTCGTTGGTTTTAAAAAACCACTGAAATATTTAAGAACTGCTTCCTGTCTAAGGTGTTAAACATAAAATCTTCCTCATAATTACCTCCTGGATTTCCACTTTTGCTGCACATTTATTTCTAACAAAAACGTTATTTCGTATCATTGCGACCTCTCTATTGATCTACTTACTATTTTCTCTTTAAGTCAATTCAATTCTGATTTCATTTCTAACCAAATAGAAACCAAAGCAAATTATTTCCAGAATGCTTTTGTTAGCAACCTAGAAATCTTTCTCTCTACTTTCTATTTCATTTGCCTATGTCTAATCATAGGACCAGATTATTGGATTCAGCAGGACTGAATATTACTTCTGGAGAAAAGCATACACTCACATACACTGGCTCCCTATAAATCCATACTTGGATTTAATAATTGTGCATAAGCTTAGAGACATGGAGACAATTTGCTTTCAAGTTCTAGTTGCAATCTTGAGATATATGACTTGATACAGAACTTAGTATAGGCCTTGCAGACACTGCCACTTGGGTGCCACACCCACCACCCCACCATGGTCACCTCCACCATGTTTTTCAATATCTCTGTGGACAGCGAGCCCTTGGGCCTTGTCTCTTTCCAGCTGTTTGCTGACAAAGTTCCAAAGATAGCAAGAAATTTTGTGCTCTGAGCAGTAGGCAGAAATGATTTGGTTATAAAGATCCCTGCTTTTACAGGATTATTCTGCAATTATGTGCCAGAGTGACTTCACATGCCATAATGGCACTGGTGGCAAGTCCATCTATGAGGAGAAATTTGATAAGAATTTCATCTTGAAACAGATGGATCCTGGCATCTTGTCCATAGCAAATGTTGGACCCAAAACAAATGGTTCCCAGTTTTTCATCTGCACTGCCAAGATTAAGTGATTGGATGAAAAACATGTGGTCTTTGGTAAGGTGAAAGAGGCATGAATATTGTGGAAGCCATGGAATGCTCTGGGTCCAGGAATATCAAGACCACGAAGAAGATCACCATTGCTGACTGTGGACAAATCTAATAAATTTGACTTGTGTTTTATCTTACCTACCAGACCAATTCCTTCTGTAGCTCAGTAGAGCACCTCTTCACCCCCATCTACTTGAAATATCCTATAATCTTTGTGTTCTTGATGTAGTTCTATGGGTTCCATATTTTCCTTACTCCTCTCCAAGTCCAGTTGGATTGCAGATTTAAATTTATGAAATAAACTTATGAAAATGAAAACAAAATTACAACAAAAGAACTTAGTTACTAACCTGCAAAACTGGAAATGATATCTGTCTCTTGGAGATGCAAAAAAAAAATAATTGAAAAATCTGTGATGGAAGCATAAATTCATTCTTCTCATATCAGATTCAATCCAGGAAATACATTTTTGGTGAATGTTTAAAAACTGTTTAACATTAATTCATGACCCCACCCCCAGCACAAAAATTCACTCCAAATCCAGAAGTCATAGTTGTTTGTTCCAAAAATTCCCACAGGACTGAACTTGATCTTTCCTTCAAGCCTATAGCTATCAAGAATCCCCTAACAGAAATCTCCAGGAAGGAATGGAAGCATGGTCACATCTCTTCTCTACCTGGGTGATACTTGCAATATAATCATACCTACTTACTTTATATGGTAAATATAAATATGGTAGGTAAATAATGCCACCTACCAAACAGACTAACAGAGAAAATGTCAGCTCTTTACATTTAAAGCTAGCTTTCGTGCGTTATTTTTTTCACTCTCTATCTCTTTTTAATAGCATTCCTCTGTTTATTGCAGCATTATTTACAATAGTCAAGATTTGGAAACAGACCAAGTGTCCATCAACAGATGAATGGATAAAGAAGATGTGAAGGGCACCTGGGTGGCTCAGTCAGCTAAACATTAAACTCTTGATTTCAGCTCAGGTCATGATCTCACGGTTGTAAGATGGAATCATGCATTGTTTCATTTCCCAGGATAAATCTTGCTAGTTCCCACAGGACAAGATTTTGAGACCATGCCAATAATCATTCCTACTCTGAAAGCACTTGGGTCTGTGAACATCCTTTAAGAACATGACGGGTGAATCTGGCACCCACATGCTTGAAAGCTGAGTACAGAAATCACATTTTTCATTGTTTAACAATGTGTTCCTGTTGGTACATCATGTAAATACATAATTTTAATTTAGCAGATGGAGAAACTGAGGGCAGAGAGGCAAGTGACTTTTTTGAGAGTACACAAGTGGCAAAACCTAGATTCAAAGTCAGATCTATCTGTTGTTGCCAAAGCCCATGTACTTTTTTATACCCATCTATCTCCTCTCTTCCAGGCCCTATTCATCAATAAATACTATTCACATACAGAGATAGTATTTTTTAATGTTAACAAAACATAAACTTCATTATTTTTTAACGTTTATTTATTTTCGGGACAGAGAGAGACAGAGCATGAACGGGGGAGGGGCAGAGAGAGAGGGAGACACAGAATCGGAAACAGGCTCCAGGCTCTGAGCCATCAGCCCAGAGCCCGACGCGGGGCTCGAACTCACGGACCGCGAGATCGTGACCTGGCTGAAGTCGGACGCTTAACCGACTGCGCCACCCAGGCGCCCCTAAACTTCATTATTTTTAATGTGAAACACAAAGTAACTATTTGTATTTTATAATTTACTTTGCTTAAATTTCTATGTTGTTTTTGTTTGAAATAAAATTAAAATTTTCAGCACTATTCCTGGATATATATACACATATATATGTAAATGTGCATGAGCAAACACACACATGCACACACACACACACAATATGTGTATGTATAAATGTATGTGAAAGACATGTGCATGATGCATGGATGGATGTGAAAGATGTATGCATATGTGTGTGTGTGTGTGTGTGTGTGTTTGAGGTATACAGACATACCTACACATACATATGTATCTGTCAATATACAAATATACGCAAATACATACACATTGAATCATTACTTTCTTGGTATTTCTTGATATCTTCTAGATAAATAGAGGTATTCAGTCAGTTTTCTGCTCTGGATAAATGAAAACTGATACTTTGAATACTAATGGAAAAATGTGTTATAATTAACTGAAATAATTTTCTAATTTTTCTTTGCATTTAAAAAAAGTGAAAATTCTGAGATTATAAATCAAAACATGTTACATTCATTAACAGCCTGCAAAGTTATTTTTAAAATTCTGCTTGTAAGTGCTTTCTTTAAAAAGGTTCTAAAATCTAAATGTCTAAATATGCTAAATATTTTAGAGAAATATATTTTTCAAAACTATATTCATATAAGTTTATATGACCAATGGACACAATATCTTTCTGAGTGAATAACTGAATAATTTCAAAATAATATAAAGTAATTGCAGTTCTCAATGTCAAAATATAGCAAAAGGTATATATTTAAAAGTAAAATATTTAAAATAAATTCTAGACGTTATCTCTTATATATTAAATATCTAAATATTCTGACTGAATTTTTAGATCCTTAAAAATCAGTATTTAAAGAAATAATTATGAAGAAAAAGCTTAAATGACATTTATTAAATTTCAGTTATTATTTTTCTATTAATTTTCTAATGATTTAAAAATGAAAAAAATGGGCCCATTAATTAAGATAAACATTATTTTGATTACAGATTTCAGTAAAATAGAAGATTATAGGGATATGGTTCCTTTCCATTTCCAACTACTATCTACCAACTATCAGAACAGCAGTAATAGACCTTTTTTTCAAGAGAAGAAAAGTTAGACACAAAGAAATCTTTATACCAGTAAAAAAAAAAAAAAATAATAAGGTATAATGTTTAGTTACCGATGGTAAACTAAACAGAAATTTTAAAAAACATTTTGAGAGACTGTAATTTTAGATATCTCTATGGATGATTCCATCTACAGGTTTCATGAATTCATAAAGAGATAATACATACACACTACACGCATGCAAAAACACTCACATATACACACAAACATTCAGTTTCCATTAGAGCTTTTCATACTCTTTATATCTTAATCTGTCAGTGAGCCATAGGGCTGCACTTCAAATTCTCCTCTCTTTTCCATACATTTTTTAACATATATATTAGAGCCTCCCATTTGTTCATTTATGCAGCAAATATTTATTGTCTAGTATACCTGATGAGCTGGCATGTAATTTATCATCCCAACTAAGACACTTATGAGAGTGTCAGAAGGTGTTGTTAACAGTCATGTCAGGTCAGCAGGCACAAAACAGAACAGACCTGGGCAACTGGGGAGTATGGGAATTCAGTCTATATGTTTGCTGGGCACAAATCAGCTGTGGTCCCTGCTCTAATCAACCACATAGTCTAGTGGACAAGTTATATCCAAACCAGAAAATAAATTAAAAAAAATTACACATTGTGCCAAGTGTCAAGAAAAAAGTTATGGTACTGAGTTGTGGCATATTGGTGAAGAATGTGAGGAACTGGGTTTTTCAGACCATTCTTTAGAAGTAATGTTTAAACAGAGAAATGAAGGATAAGAAAAATATTGACAAGGGAAAACAGGGTGGGGTAGGAAAATATCCTCCCAGGCAGAGGAAATCGTACATGACAAATCTAAGGTAGAAAACTTGAAGAACTAAAAGACCAGTTAGACTTAAGTCTCAAGAATCACACAGGAACGATCTTAAATCCCGTGAAACAGATTTTGCAAGGTCTTTAAAGATGTAGCAAGAAGTGTGAATTTTGATTTAATGCAATCTAGTGCTTTTAAGCAGAGAAATGAAACAATCCTATTCTTAAAGCATATCACTCTGGAGGTTCTATGGAACACAATTTATAGAGTTATGGACAGAAGTTGGAGACTGTCTACAGTTGTAACCAGAATGGCAATTGCAATGATGAGCAAGACAAGGACACTGGCAAAGGGGATGGGGAAAAATGGACTGACCCAAGATATATTTTAGAGGTACAACTGATCAGATATTATCTCTAGAACTGTGACCTTCAACACACTTTCTAAATGCTGGCCAATACTTTGAACTGTCACTTAAATATTTTCAGCATAGATATTTCTAGGCCCATTAAATTTAACAAATCCAACAATGAAGCCAAGATAATGTTCTCAAAGCTTGTTCTTCATCTGGTATTCCCTATATCAATTGTGACTTCCCCACTAATTCAAGGTGGAAACCAGAGTTACATACAAACATCTCCTCCCTCTCTTCACTTGCCACATTCAAATGATTATCAACTCCTGTCAATTTTATTCTCCAAATCTCTGAAATGCAGCCTTTGCCCCATTCTTTACCCTTAGTGCTAATATCTTTTATGTGGGTAGCATCAATTATATCCCACTAATACCACTTCAAGGAAAGAAATATTGAAGTTTCTTGAACCTCACATTCTCTCCAGTCTTCATGCTACTGAATGGAACAGCTGGGGCAAATTCTAAGGTTGTGAGATTCAGACAATGTAATTTCTTTCTTTCAGGAGCTCAGGAATTTGATCTTTGTTGAAGAATAAGAGTCCATTGCAAGAGAAATTTGCTTCCTTGATTTTTTTTTTGTGTTATCATACATACTAATGTCATAATATTTGGCTTAAAACCAAATAGTTTTAGGGGTGCCTGGATGGCTCAGTCAGTTAGGCATCCAACTTTGCCTCAGGTCATGATTTTGTGGTTCGTGGGTTTGAGCCCCACGTAGGACTCTATGCTGACAGCTCAGAGCCTGCAGCCTGCTTTGGATTCTGTGTCTCCCTCTCTCTGCTCCTCTCCTGTTCATGCTCTTTCTCTCCATGTCCCTCAAAAATAAATAAATGTTTGAAAAAATTATTTTAAAAAAACAGTAGGTTGAATGCTTGCTATACTAGTATCAGAATCATATTGGATCCTCTTCTCCAGACCCTCTGGTTCTACTAAACCATAAGATTTAGGGCTCATCAAGAAAGAAAGTTACAAAAGCTATATGTACTTAGGTGACATTCAGCATTACATTTCTTTTATTCCTTTAAGCCAATGGACTATCATCTGGATGGGTAAGACCTTGGCAGCAAACGTGTATATACAATATTTTGGTAGAAAAATAAACAAACATCAGGACAGATCATTCAACATATTCCATAGATTTTCACGAAGTTTTTGTAAGTGAAGCCCATTTTTGTTTTGCATTTATAAATAAACTACTCCTTTAATGTTACTCTCTTTTGAGAAACATGTACTTTTAGATTCTTGTTCTGTTCTCATAAAGAGAGATATGCTATATTAAAAAAAATTAACTTTATAGGAGAAGCCATTTTCCTTGGGGCAGATATTAATTCTCAACATGCTATTCTATTGGCAAATGAAATCCTTTTTTTTTTTTTTAATTTCTGGATACTACTTTGCATTTTCTATGTTTTCTAATATAAAAGGCAGAGATTTATCAGAAACTTCAGAAGAAGAGGTAAAGGTAATTCATCTGACACTAAGAGAGAAAGAGTTTAGGTAAATAATTTTAAAGACCAGCCTCATAGCATTAAAATTTAGAGGCAATAAAACTAGAGCATTTCATTAAAATAATATATTCCTTAGGTCTAACCAGGACTACAGATATCATGGAAAGGGACTGTACAATTTGACTGAAGGTACATAGAAGGTTGGGGAACTTGATTTAAATGGTACCTAAGGTAAACCTCTGATTCAGCATCTCCCACTGAAATGACTTGGAAAAAACTCAGAAGAAATACAAGGTAAAAATTTGCATCACCACTAAATTCTAGTAATGTTGGAAACCTTGCTCCCAACATCAAGGAGAGAAATCCTGTAATTACAAGGCCAATGGGTTCGGACTAAGAAACATATGTAGTAACAGGAATGTTTAGGCAGGGAAAATAAATATATCAAAGTACAAGTTAATGTGTATTGTTTTTACAACCTCATTGTCTATTCCATAGTTCAGAAACAGTAGATCCATACGAAAGCAAACCAAATGATCATATATTACTTTCCCTAACTATGGTCTTTAATATTTATTTTTCTTCAACTATTCCAGGAAGCAACTGAACAACATGGCAGTACAGCTAGGAAATGAAAGCTGGCAGAAGTCATTTTACCTGTGGAGATGCAGTTCCCCAAATGGCAAATGTGGTAGAGGGAAGGATGAAAGAAGAGGACTATAGTACTTGATATATTCCACAAAGCTAAGATGTCATAGATGCAGGTATTTTGATCAGAAGAAAATACCACATTATCTAGAACATGTAGATGAAACACTGGTAGACAATGAAAATCAGGTTAGGAGACGTGTATCATTCTGCCTTTGAGTTGAAGGTTTAAGAAGGTCATCTGAGTAGAATCAAAGGTAAAACATACAAGCTGATTATTATCTAACAATAAGTTTGCCTTCTAAAGGAGAAAAACAATTTAAAGGGATTCCTGGCTGGTTCAGTCAGTAGAGCTCAAGTAGAGTCATTCAAGTAGACTCTTGATTTCAGGGTCAAGCCCCACATTTGGTGTAGAAAAAAAAACAAAACAACAAAAAACTACATACATACACACACACACAGAAAAACAATTGAAAATAGAAATAGAAAACATTATATTAATATATAATACCTTCAAAGGCTTAGGAAATAATATGCTTCTGAATATAGGTACTAACAGAAGAACATATTAGAAAATTACCTCATATCTAAAGTTTATAGAAGGTACAAATGAATTAAATTTAAAAAGGCATTATGAAGGAGGAGCAGAAAGGCAAGAAGAAGAAGAAGAAGAAGAAGAAGAAGAAGAAGAAGAAGAAGAAGAAGAAGGAAGCTAATAAAAATCAAGGGACTGAGATATAAAGGAAAATATTTGGGATAAGGAGAGATTATAGGAAATCCAATAAGGCAAAATAAAATTGAAATTACAATTGACATAGTAAAGAACATAAATACCACTTTCAACACTGAACTACTGATGAGTAAATTTATGTATGTGAAGATGTGTAAGTGCCATTTAAAATAATTGATTCTAGGGGTGTCTAGCTGGTTCGGTCAGTTGAGTGACCGACTTTGGCTCAGGTCATGATCTCATAGTCTGTAGGTTCCAGGCCCACGGTGGGCTCTGTGCTGACAGCACAGAGCCTGGAGCCTGCTTCAAATTCTGTCTCCCTTTCCCTTTGTCTCTCTCTTTCTTTTAAAAATAAACATTAAGATAATTGATTCTGGGGTGCCTGGGTGGCTCAGTCTGTTAAGCGTCCGACTTCAGCCAGGTCACGATCTCGCAGTCTGTGAGTTCGAGCCCCGCGTCAGGCGCTGGGCTGATGGCTCAGAGCCTGGAGCCTGTTTCCGATTCTGTGTCTCCCTCTCTCTCTGCCCCTCCCCCATTCATGCTCTGTCTCTCTCTGTCCAAAAAAAAATAAATAAACGTTGAAAAAAAAAATTTTAAAAAGATAATTGATTCTAAAATTTTACTTATAGAGAAATGCATTGCGTGGCATTAACTTCCATTATAAATCATCACACTACTATTTTTATTAATGGAACCCTCTGCTATAATTTTGAATTTTAATGATTTGCTATTATAGTTACATATAATCGATAATAAATGACAATTCTGCCATTACACTACTAAAATTAAGCATTGTATTAATATCTGGAAATTTGTGCTGCAATGTCAACATTCAATATTTGGTTAATTCTGAAGTAACTGTAAATAGAAGCATGAACTAGGTAGCAATTTTCACAATAAATGTGAGAGTCAATGTTTAACAAAATAAAAATGAGTTTTTATATAGAATTGATACTTTATGCATAAGCATAAATGGCTAAATATGTGCATGTATCATGTTAGTATAAACTTGGAAATATAGAGCTAGTAGTATGTTAGTTGTAAATGAATAAGCAGAAACAAAAATCTGAAAAGTTTTCCAGTTAAATATGACTACAATATTTATCATCACACCCTTCCAAAACTCTACATTAATGAAAGTCAAGATGTAAAAACACACACATTTTAAAAATGGAATTATAGCAAAGATGTCAACAACATTTGAAGTTGGAATTCTGACATTCTAGTAATAAATAACTCTTCAGACTTGAGAAGATGAATGCTAAGTATCTATAATTTTTTGCCACTGCATAATTCTGGAAGAGCCCAGGAATTAGAGGTGGCAGGTATGGCTGATGACAGGGTTAGATGGGTCTGAAAAACAGAAGGTTGGCTGAAAGTCTGATTTTTTAAAAAATGTTTATTTAATTATTTTGAGAGAGAGTGCAAACGTGCTCAAGCTGGGGAGGAGCCAAGAAAAAAGGAAAGAGAGAATCCCAAGCAGGTCTCAAGCTCAGTGTGGAGCCTGATGCGGGCTTGATCTCAAGACCATGGGATCATGACCTGAGCTGAAATCAAGAGTCAGACACTTAACCCACTGAACCACCCAGGTGCATCAGTTGAAAGTCTGAGATAAAATAAGGCAGTCAGAGAAAGACACATATCAGATGTTTTCACTCATATGTGGAACTTGAGAAACAGAAGACCATGGGGAACGAGAAGGGGAGAAAATAGTTACAAAGATGGAGGGAGGCAAACCATAAGAGACTCTTAAACAAAGAGAACTAACTGAGGGTTGATGGGGGTAGGGGATGGGTGATGGGCATTGAGTAGTGCACTTATTGGGATGAGCACTGGGTGTTTAATGTAAACAATGAATCACAGGAATCTACCCCTAAAACCAAGACCACACTGTATACACTGTATGTTAGCCAATTTGACAATACATTATATGGAAAAAAAGAAAAAAGACCTGAGGATGAGAGGAGGAAGGACTTGTTTGAGAACCGGCAAATGTCACCATCAAATTGTGCCTCACTTGGAAGCCTTTGTTATGCAGCCAACCTATGGGGCTTGTCCTTCTCTAAACTTCTGCACATATACTTCATGCTGCCAATCATCTTTTTATGGTAGGAGAGGGAACTTTTCAGCCTGTTCTGCAGATAAAGATATATCCCAACAGGATCTGAGCACAAGAGCCAAACATTTGATCCAAGGAGCAGATGGTGGAACCCCAGATTACGGCACAAAGAAAAGATGCTCAAGAATAGGTCTACTGACCAGGAAGCGAGCCAGAAGAAGGAGCATGTCCAGAGTAGGTAGGGGTAGTCCTAGACATGGGTAGCTGGAGTGCATGTACATGGGTCTCCTTTCATATTCACTGTCTAGGGCACATAGACAGTGGGGTCCCAACGAATGAGTGAATGAACAAATAAATGAACATATGGCACAAAATAGGCTTTCATGTATGTTATAGTATATTTTTACATGTAATGTGGAGCAATACGACACGCAGCCATTTGAGCAACCTGTACTTCTCACTTGCTGCTTTCTGGTGAAGTTGTCAGCAATCCACACACATTGTTGAATGTCTAAGAAAACAATTTGTTTGCATTCTAATGCTGTAAAATATCGTTTGGATTTAAATGGCAGGGACAAAAACAAGAAGAAGCCTTTACATATGGTGACAGAAAATGAGGGGTATACTGTGGAGAAGCTGACCCACAGAAAACCCGAATTTTTAAACACCAGTCAAAGTCAAGGGTGAACACCCCAAAAGAATAGGGGAATTAAGGAAAAGCCAGCATCCTGAGCAGAGCTATCCCACTATGACCATCAATGGACAGGTAAGTAACACCATATATTTGAAGAAGAGTTCCAACATAAACGGCCCAGACAAAAAGAATAATACATTAAAAAGGAAGATGGAGAAAACAGAGCATACAAGAAAAGAATATATGATTATAAAACAAAATACTAAGGAATATCCCATAATAGCTTAGAAAATTTTTAATATGGTAACAAACCTTACAAATCAATAAAAAAGTTGGAAGATAAATTTGAGGATATCTCCTAGACTATCACATAATAAAGCAAAGATAGAAAGTAGGCAGTATACAGAAATGTGAAGTTGCAAAAGTTTACTTCCTTGAATATTTTGGGGGAAGCTAGAGAGAGGACATAAACATATCTGTTAAGAGAATAATATACTGCAATAATGGTGGATACCATAAGCAAAGGAGAGAAAAAAGTGAAAATTACTAAATCCATGGAGACTAGGAAGTTCTATAAAAAAAGATAACCATAATATATTACTGGGTTTAACCATCATTAAATTTATATGGTAATAATTATAATATAAAGAGTAATGATGAAATTAAATATAATTGTAACATATCCATAATGGAAGGGTGGGATAGGAAATATATATTAGGCTGGGAAGTCTACAGACTATGTAAGAAATCCTTGTTCTTTTTGTTCATATATGGAAGTGAGAAATAATATATGAAATTGAATTATAAGAGAAGTATTACATGTTTTTTATATACACACATATATGCATACATATGCATGTGCATATATGAATATAGTGTGTATATATGTATACATATGGGGAGGACCAAGAAAAGTAACAAGAAATAGCTAAAGGAGTTTCAATTAACTGTGTTTGGGAAATGGTAATGAGACTGCAAAACAATGAACAGTTGATTGCTATTTTATAGAATTTATAGAAATATTTGATTTTAAAACTATTAACACAAAAAAATTTGATAAAAATAAAAGTGAAATTTCAAAATAATGGTTAAAAGAAATAAAACAAAATGTTACAGGTAGGTATATCTACGTGGTTAGGTTATGAGTGGTTTTAATTTTCTTCACTATACTTATTTGCATTATGAAACTTTTCTTCAATGAACCTATATTATCATTATAAGCAGATCAAAAAGATTGAGAAAAAAAACAAGCAAAAGCAACAATTGTGATTAAAAATATAGTATTTTAAACAAATTATAACATTAAAGAAGATAAATAATTTCTGAAAATAAATATCTTGATATTTAATATATTTTATGATAATTAATATGTATGTAAAGGAATGTAGGCCTTGCTCTTTATCAGATATTTAAAGACTGCTAACACTTAAACCTTGAAGATTAGACAATTTTAATAAATGAATTCGACATCTTGTTAAAAAAGAAACTGTTCCATTATATTTTTCTGTATACTTCTTTAAAATGCTGAATATTAGTCTCACTTCATCAGTGTGAAGAATTTTCCTCTAAGTGAGAACAGATGGTTTTTATTACTAATTCAGAAGATTTTTCCCCCCAATAACATAGACTGACGTTATAAATGGGATTTCCCAGATTTGCTTCATTTTGGGCCATATGTTTAAGAGAAATTATGCTTACTCATAAGAGAGAAGAAGGAACGCTAAGCAAAAGTGGGTTTGACATCTGAAACATATTGCAAAGGGTCTTTTACTATCATAAAGAAACATCTGCTCTCTGTGTTGTTCACACAACTTGTACTAGATTGTCATGTGAAATACTACTGCCAGGGCATTGCATTTTCCCCACACATCAATAAGTAGAATCGTTACTGTTAAATGATATCATTAAAGAAATTCTACCCAGTGCTTCCTAAATGGGCAGAGTTGTCAGCCTGATGCAGGGCTCGAACCCATGAAACCATGATATCATGACCTGAGCAGAAACCAAAAGTCAGACGCTTAACCGACTGTGCCACCCAGGCACCCCAAGAATTTCTTAATTCACCAGTGAAATAAGGTTAGGTTATTTTTAAAATGCTTTAAAAATATAGTGGTTTGAAAATTCTATATTTATTAAGCTTGGTGGTAATCATCTGTTGTATCTTCTATATTTCTGGTAAATGAATTACCTTTTAAAAATTTTTTTTTGTTTAGCGTTTATTTATTTTTGAGACAGAGAGAGACAGAGCATGAACAGGGGAGGGTCAGAGAGAGGGAGACACAGAATCTGAAACAGGCTCCAGGCTCTGAGCTGTCAGCACAGAGCCCGACGCGGGGCTCGAACTCATGGACTGAGAGATCATGACCTGAGCCAAAGTCGGCCGCTTAACCGACTGAGCCACCAAGGCGCCCCTGGTAAATGAATTACCTTAATTGAATAATTTTCTAGGTTCTTATAATTGTCAGGGATACAACATCTCAAAACACCTCAAGGCAGATTTTTTAAATGTCCATAGTAAATCTGTGTCTTTTGTACAATGAAACTACTTCACTAATGTTGCCAGCAATAATCTTATCTTCATATAACTACTGGATCTTTTGATGGGATCTTCCCATTTCGGGCATTATATTTACTTTCTATAAACTGTGTACAAAATAAATCACTTTCCTAACATTGGAGGAGGATGGTTTCTATCATTTAGTCTTTGACATAGTTGTAATGGACCTCTTACAACCCTAAATTTATCTAAGTGGGGAAAAACACAAAAGGCTTATTATCCTTAGTAATTTATCTATTCAAATACTTCATCTAATCAGTTTCATTCAATTTTGTATTTATGAAGGTTTTTGTTTTTCTTCTGAAGTTCATTATAATGAATGCTAAAAGATAAAGCCCTCACACTTAGGGAATTCAGACTCAGAGCTGGAGAGAGCAATATCAAAAAATAGTAAAGACTGTACATTTTTCAAATACATATTACCATATGAATATGTCACATTTTTAATTGTTCCTATGGAAATTTTCAAGTAAACACAAAAGTAAAGAGATTGTCTGGTGAACCCACAAAGACCATTAATTTGAACTAGTATCCACATATGGCCAATTTTGTTTCACCTGTAAAACTTCCCATTTTCCCAAGCTCAACATACGACTAGATTATCCCAAAGCAAATCCAAGAACAAATCCATAATCATATCATCAGTAAATATTTCAATTTGTACCTCTAAAATGTACATACTCTTCTGTTTTTTGATAAATATATTAACACTAAAATATCATGACTAAAAGAAGAAAGCTTTAAAGCTTTATGATGCAAGTAGCTTCATCAGTTTACAAAGACAGGGAGAAACCTCCATAGTCTGACTCCTGCTTTTATATCTGTTCTTACCTTGATGGGGAAGAAAGGTCTTTCAAGCCTTCATGACTTCTTAGTTTTGTTTTTTTTTTTTTTTCCACTCTATATTTTTTAGTCTTGTAAGTGGTAATTCCCGATCATGTTTCTACTCCAATCCCACCAAGTCGATCCTTCTTTCCTTATGGAACAATTCTTGTTTCATTTTTCTTGAATTTGTTTAAAATTGTGATTCCTTTCTAGATCAGTCATTCCTAAATAAGGGGAAAGAAGCTCCTGGGGGGCAGAGATGGGATATTATCTACCTCTATTCCTTCAGTATTTGACTTACAAAAAAGCATGTGATTGGGGTGCCTGCATGGTTCAGTCGATTAAGTGTCCAACTTTGGCTCAGGTCATGATCTCACGGTTCGCGGGTTCGAGCCCTGCATTGGGTTCTGTGCTGACAGCTTAGAGCCTGGAGCCGGTTTCGGATTCTGTGTCTGTCTGTCTGTCTCTCTCTCCGTCCCTCCCCTGTTCACGGTCTGTCTCTCTCTCAAAATTAAGTAAACATTTAAAGAAAATTTTTACATAAAACAGAATTTGATATACCTTAACTAAGAGAATAGGCAAGATATAAATTTCCTTTTTCACTAGTTTAATTCCCAAAAGGACAGGTTTAACTTGTTTTGTATTTCATTTGGCATGTGGGGGGGGGGGGTCAATAAATGTCATATTATAATAATTCTAGGAAGGTGAGTCATCTATGTCAGACCACAAATAGAGAATTATGCATGCTTTTTGTTTCTCCTACTCCTTAGTGATTTTAGAATTGCTCTTGTCACTGTCACAAGAAAGCCCAGACCTACTGTTAAAAATGGAAATCTGCCAAAAGATCCCGTAATGTGAAAACACCTTGGCAGATCTTCTGGCAATATATGATAATTTGTGATGTAGAAACGTCACATTTTTGGTTTTATTTTAAAGAGATGTACTAATTCTAACAAAATTGTGATTGCACCTTATTTTGGCACTATTTCAGGATGCTGCCTTTACAATTTGCAGAGTGATTGGAAAAATCACAATGTATATTCTTGTTGCTAAGATGAATTATGCTAGAAAAATACTAAAGGAAGATAAATATTTTTTGGCAAGGTCACTGCAAAATTTTCTTTTAAAATTTATTTTTATTATCACATTATTCAAATATATTCTTACACAAGAAAATTCTCTCTGCCTCTCTTCCCTTTCCTCTAATTCTTGCTGTTGATAGAAGCTTTTGCTATTTTCCAGACTTTTCATTTTTCTGCTTGTATTGTGTGTGTATATGTGTGTGTGTGTGTGTGTGTGTGTGTGTGTGTGTGTGTGTG
The DNA here is from genome assembly GCF_028749965.1 of Puma concolor. NCBI lineage: Eukaryota > Metazoa > Chordata > Mammalia > Carnivora > Felidae > Puma > Puma concolor. The sequence continues at coordinate 132,769,241 of NC_141674.1, forward strand.
TGTATGCTTGTATGCAATGTCCTTGGATTATCTGTATGATTCATGAAAAAAAAGAAAAGCTTACTGGTTTCACATAGGGATTTTCAATAATTTTAAATAATTATAGGAAAAATAAAAAAAAATGTTTGGATACTTTTTATTTTGTTTTCTTATGTAGAAAGTTAAAAATGAAGGGATGGAGGAAATGAAGAGATGTCTGTCAAAAGCTATAAAACTTCCATTTATAAGGTAAATAAATGATTATAGTCAACAATACTATTATTAGATACTTGAAGGTTGTTAACGGACTAGATTTTACATGTTCTCCTAATTAGAAAAAAATGATTATTATGTGATGGAATGGAGGTATTAGAGGAGGCTATGATGGTATTATTTTGCAATATGTAAGTGTATCAAATAAGCAAGTTGTACATCCTCAGCTTAAACAATATTATATGTTAATTATATCTCATTAAATCTAGAAAAAATCAAACTTAAACAACAAAGGTTACCAGCAAAATCACAAAGCATTTACCTTTGGAAAAAAATTACAGACTAAACGTCCTTGTGACAGCTAAATTAGGATGAATTAAAAACAAAATTGACAATAGTATATTCAGAAACAATAGAATAAATTTAGGTACTATATCAAAAAATGGTTAGTTTAAATTAAAATGGCATATTTTCTTTCTGTCCTCTCATATTTTAAGTTTAAAAATTTTTATAGAACTTTGATACATGACAAGTGTTTTTATCCTGTGAAATGTAGTAGGGCTGACAGGCATTCATACTAACATGATATAGCCATATGGTGTTTTCACAGAAAGCACCATATACATATTTTGGTAAGAAATATTATGCATTTTAAAAACTATAAGAATATAGAATATTTTACTTTTTTATTTTAATTTCACATAAGGAAATTATTCCATGATATATTGGTATATATTTATATATATGATATTCCATCACATAGGGGAGTGGACAACTTGGTAGTGAAAAAGGTTCAGAACAAGCCTCCCCAAAATGTGTCACTTTAGCAATGGGGATTATTTTGAGCAAAAGGCAATCAAACCCAGCAAACTTAAGAAAAAAAATTACCTCTCCCTTAACCATGTGAAAAGAATTTAGATATGAGAGCCTAGCACAAAAACAAAGCTATCTATTAGAGATAATTTTTAACATTTTATTTTATTTTATTATATTATTTTATTTTAATTTTATTTTATTTTATTTATATTTTAGAGACAGAACGTGAAAGAGGAGTGTGTGTGTGTGTGTGTGTGTGTGTGTGTGTGTGTGTGTGTGAGAGAGAGAGAGAGAGAGAGAGAGAGAGAGAGAGAGAGAGAGATTCTTAAGCAGGCTCCACCAATGTGGGGAGTGATCTCACAACCCCAGGATCATGACCTGAGCTGAAATCAAGAGGTGGATGCTCAACTGACTGAGCCACTCAGGCACCTCAGTAGAGAAAACTTTTAACTGAAAGACCAGTCTATATGGCAGGACAAACATCTCGTTATGAAACATCTGCTCTTTTTTTTCATCCTGTAAATTATCTTCCTCATCATTGAAATCCCAGGCCCCTATCTCATTCTTTAGCTTAGGATGGCACATAAGCCTCAATTGCCCAGTATGCCCTTGAATGTCATAGCTTTGAAGGGCTCTCCTACAAACATACTTAAATTATTTTTCTCCTGTTAATATGCTTTATGTCATGTATTATTATTTTTTAAATTTACATCCAAATTAGTTATAGTGCAACAATGATTTCAGGAGTAGATTCATTCATGCCCCTTACCTATTAAGCCCATTCCCCTCCCACAACCCCTCCAGTAACCCTGTTTGTTCTCCATACTTAAGAGTCTCTTATGTTTTGTCCCCCCCCTTCCTGTTTTTATATTATTTTTGCTTCCCTTCCCTTATGTTCATCTGTTTTGTCTCTTAAAGTCCTCATATGAGTGAAGTCATATGATATTTGTCTTTCTCTGACTAACTTCACTTAGCATAATACCCTCTAGTTCCATCCACATGGTTGCAAATGACAAGATTTCATTCCTTTTGATTGCCGAGTAATACACCATTGTATATATATATATATATATATATATATATATATATATATATATATACCACATCTTCTTTATCCATTCATCCATTGATGGACATTCGGTCTCTTTCCATACTTTGGCTATTGTGGATAGTGCTGTCATAAATATGGGGGTGCATATGTCCCTCTAAACAGCACACCTGTATCCCTTGGATAAATACCTAGTAGTGAAATTGCTGGGTCATAGGGTAGTTCTCTTTTTAATTGTTTGAGGAACCTGCATACTGTTTTCCAGAATGGCTGCACCAGCTTGCACTCCCACCAAGAATGCAAAAGAGATCCTCTTTCTCCGCATCCTCGCCAACGTCTGTTGTTGCCTGAGTTGTTAATGTGAGCCATTCTGAAAGGTGTAAGGTGGTACGTCATTGTGGTTTTGATTTGTATTTCCATGATGATGACTGATATTGAGCATTTTTTCATGTGTTGGTTGGCCATCTGGATGTCTTCTTTGGAGAAGCGTCTATTCATGTCTTTTGCCCATTTCTTCACTGAATTGTTTTTTGTGTGTTAAGTTTGATAAGTTCTTTATAGATTTTGGATACTAACCCTTTATCTGATATGTTGTTTGCAAATATCTTCTCCCATTCTGTCAGTTGCCTTTTAGTTTTGCTGATTGTTTCTTTTGTTGTGCAGAAGCTTTTTATTTTGATGAGTTCCCAATAGTTCATTTTTGCTTTTGTTTCCCTTGCCTCTGGAGACATGTTAAGTAAGATGTTGCTGCAGCCAAGATCAAAGAGGTTTCTGCCTGCTTTCTCCTCAAGGATTTTGATGTCTTCCTGTCTTACATTTAGGTCTTTCATCCATTTTTAGTTTATTTTTGTGTATGGTGTAAGAAAGTGGTCCAGGCTCATTCTTTATGTGTCGGTGTCCAGTTTTCCCAGCATGACTTGAAGAGACTGTCTTTATTCCATTGGATATTCTTTCCTGCTTTGTCAAAGATTAGTGGGGCATATGTTTGTGGGTCCATTTCTGGGTTCTCTATGCTGTTCTATTGATCTGAGTGCCTGTTTTTGTGCCAATACCATACTGGCATGATGATTACAGCTTTGTAGTATAGCTTCAAGTCTGGGATTGTGATTTTTTTTTTTTTCAAGATTTCTTTGGCTATTCGAGGTATTTTCTGGTTCTGCCTTTTTTGGTTCTGTCATTTTTGTTGTCAGCTCAGCCACAAAACCTAAAAGGGTACAAGGAAAGTTTTTTCCTCCCCAACATTGGAAACATGATTTTCCATAGAGAAAATCTTTATAATTGCTCTATTGATGAAGTGACAGTGAGAGGGGTCCAGAAACTTACTGATTTCCTCATTATTTTACATCAAAGGACAGACTAAATTTTAGAAAAATTTTCTGTTACTTAGAATGTAATTTTGTCCATTTGTTAACTCAACAGATATTTATCAAGGGCTTCTCCATTCTGAATGTTGTATGTTTCATGAAGGACATACAATAAGTCTTGGTTTCTTTATTTAATGGAAATGGTAGTCATGAAAATAAAGGCATTAATTTATGAGAAGAAGGAAGTGGGTAATTATACTTGCTTTAAATGTACTACAATCATATTATTATTTTATGTAATAATATATTTTATTTTTTTCATCTTTATTTATTTTTGAGAGAGAGACAGATGAGCAGGGGAGGGGCAGAAAGAGAGGGAGACATAGAATCTGAAGCAGGCTCCAGGCTCTGAGCTTTCAGCACAGAGGCCAATGTGGGGCTCAAACCCATGACTGTGACATCATGACCTGTGAAGTTGGACGCTTAACCGACTGACCCAGCCAGGCGCCCCCTTTTATGTAATATTTTAGATAATACATTGAATCATTCTCCTACCCAAAAAATGTGAGTAAACTCTAGGACAGTATTTAAAATAGATACAATAAATCATGTATATGAAATTAAGTATACATTATATATATATGTGTATATATGTGTGCGTGTGTGTGTGTGTATATATATATATACACATATATATATATATATATATATATATATATATATATATATATATATAATATATGTAATGTCTGGCTCATGATATAGACAAACCAATTATAAAAAATTTATACGAAGTAAGAAGTAAGCCTTATATAAAATGCTAGATATTAAGGGACTATTTTAAATTTAGTATATTACTGTGATTTTGTTAAAAACAAAAGTATCTCTTACTGATATGTGCTGAAATATTTAATTATAAAATAATATGCTATCTGGATTTTATTTTAAAGTAATACAATGGTATTGTGTGTGTGTGTGTGTGTGTGTGTGTGTGTGTTGGGGAAGGAGGATGTTGAAAAGATGAAGCAAAATTGGCCATATGTTCATTCTAGCTGAAACAACTCAATGGGTCTATTGGGTTAACTGGACTTTTCACTTTTGTGCTTATTTTAAACTTTCCATAATAAAATGTTTAAAAAGTAACATACTACATTCATAAGTTAATATATGTTTAAAGTCACATGGCATTTAGTATTTTAAATTTAAGCTCACAGTATTTTAAAGGAAACATTTTTCATTGTGATTTCACAGGTTTGAGTTGGTTAATATTGTATAATATAGTAATGATAAACTGGAATAAAAGGCTTAAAAGAAAGATGTGACTTCTGGATACTATGGAGTAAAAAGTATTTTCACATTGTTAACATAAAATTAAATTAACTGCCCAGTAAACATATTATGTGGAAGTTTATCCGTTTTAAAAAATCTTTAGAAATAAATTAAAGTTATAAAAATAAACACAAGCATAAAATGATCATTTTAATAGTATTTCTTTCATATGCTAAATTTTCATAAATTAACAAGTTATGTTTAACAATACACAAAAATGCAGTTATAACATTAAATTGATCTGATTTTCTTTTATAGATTTGAAGATTGAAAATAACAAATGGGATCTCTAGATATATCTGTTGATATAAGGGTACCTCAAGATCAAAGAAGATTATTTCTTACTCAATAGAGGGTATAGAGTATAATTTAATATTTGTTTATTTATTTATTTCCTGTCCAAGATGGAACCTTAACTCTTTGGGGTTCTCTGTGAGTTCTGTATCAATCTTCAGTGAATTGGAACATGTGAAATAATGGATTGTTTATATACTATAAATCTACTTTCAGTGAGCTGGAAATGTGGGAGATAATAGGTTGTTTATGATTTGCAAATCTGTTCAGTGAGCTGAAAATTTGTCAGATAATGGGCTGTTTATGAATTCTAAATCAATATTCAGTGAGCTGGAACTATGTTAGATAATGGGCTATGTATGAGTTGTAAATCTGTTTTCAGTGAACTGGAAACATGTTAGATAATGGGTTGTTTCTGAGTAGTAAATCTGTTTCAGTAACTGAAAACATGTTAGGCAATGGGTTGTTCTTGAATTGTAAATCTGTTTTTTAGTGAACTAAAAACCATTTAATAAAGGACTCTTTATATGTTATAAATCTGTTTTCAATGAGCATGAAATGTACTAGAATAATGGCTTCGTTTTGACTAGAAGATCCCACTTTACTAGAAACATGTCACCTAACAGATTCTTTATGAGTAGTGGATCTATGGTCAGCGATTTAGATATATGGAATAATGCTCCCCTGTTTACATAAGCTTTGTTACTTTAATCTATTTCCAGCATGTTGTTCTTGGCTGAATAATGGTTCTACTTGACTATGGGGAATGGAGTGGAAAGCTAAGAAAGGTCTGTTCTCACTGACGTGCAGCCAGACTTATTTTTGCAGTATATAAGATTGTTAATTTTTAACACTTACCAAATTCTCCAGGACTCAGGAAATGCTATTAAACACTGAAACCTAAGGTTCTAGCTTCAGTGGACTTACATTCAAACATAGGTATATGCCACATAAGAAATGGGGAATATTCAACACATTTAGAGTGAATACTGCCTAAATTTAGCATAGGCTGAGATAAAAGAAGAAGAAGAAGAAGAAGAAGAAGAAGAAGAAGGAGGAGGAGGAGGAGGAGGAGGAGGAGGAGGAGGAGGAGGAGGAGGAGGAGGAAGAGGAGGAGGAGGAGGAGGAGGAGGAGAAAGGGAGAAAATTGAAATCTCAGTGGGAAGACAACACAGGAAAACATAATACAATGAAATATAAAGTAAAAAAAAAAAAGTCTCAAATACATGATTGAAACCAAAACCAAAACAACTTTACATTGGGTGTGATATTGTAATTTATAAGAACACACACACACACACACACACACACACACACACACACACACACATTCACATGACCAAAATATATTTCTGATTTATATTTGGTTTTTGTCCATGGTTCTTGGTGTCTGAGAATTGCATGTTGGTGTGGGGCAGCCTACACACACACACACATGCGCGTGTGCATTGTATCTGGGTCCTAGGTTTAAGAAACTAGTGAGAAAATGGTCACTAGAGGAGGGACAGGTAAGTAATTAGAGTCAAGAAAAATAGATTTTATTTGGTAACAAATTGATTTCCAGTTTCTTACCCAACTTTTAGATATGTAAATATTTTCTAATTATTTCATATCTTTTGTTAATTACTATTTCAGGTTTTAGGAAAATTGAGGTAAATAAATATTCTCTTTCCAATCATTATTTAAACTATTCTTAACTTATCAATGTGATAAATGATCATAACTTTTTTTTGTATGTATTATTACAAGTCTCTTAAAAACTACCATTCAGTAATGTCACATCTCTCTCCCCAAACACAAACTCCTGCTCTGCAAGGGAACATTTTCCCAACTTTTAAAGTGATATCTTCTGGGATTAGGCTTCATATTTATAAATAATGGGCTTAAACCTCACTTTTTTTTTATTAGTTTTGGACAATCTCTGTTAGATACCTACACTTCTACTTGTGTGTGTCCTTTCAATATTTTACGTATCAGTTATGTTGCCCTAGGGCAAGTAATGCACTATGATGATATACCCTTCCTTGTACTTTGGTTTTTCCTGCAGTTAAAAACTCTTTTTATACTTGCTTCATTTTCTATGTATTTTCTAATTCATTATAAATGATACACCAGTTAAACATAAAATTTAATTTGAGATGCCTACACAACAGACAATCTATCAAAGCCAATTTTCATCTGAAGTGTTCCTGTCCAGAACTCCTGAACTCTTGCTTTGATCTGGAGCAGGAGCCGTCTAAGCCTGATGCACAATTTTCATGCTGGAACAACATCCTGTTTCTATGTGTTATATGAGATTCTCTTATATCTTGAAGATCAAGTATTTCTCTTCTTTGTCTTATTCCCTTCCTTTACTAGATGAAAATTCTTCTATAGGTTTTTATGAAAAGTACACCAGAATCAAATATTTGGTGAATATGCATGTCTGAAAGTATCTTCGCATTGAATGATAATTGGCCAACAATAGAATTCTAACTGAAATTTATTACTTCTCCAAATTTTGAAAACAGTACTCAAGTGATGATATTAACAAGTTACATGTCATTGTGATTCTTTTTCCTTAAAATATGTATTTTTTTCTCTTTATAGAAGATCTTAAGCTTTTCCTTCATATGCAGGGTTTGTTGTTTTGTTTCTTATAATGAACACTCTGATATTTTACAATATGAAGAATCATGTCCTTCAGACCTGAAAAGTATTCTTATATTTCATCATTTCCCTGTCATATATTAGATTTCTGTTAATAAAGTCACTCTTAATGTTTGCTCATCATCTGTTTTTGGTACCTCCTAATTTCCTTGTTATGAAACATGCTGCTTTTTGTCCCTTCCCATTATCAGAGGGCAAAGATAATCTAATCAACTCATAGACATAGTCTTGTAGAGAAAATTTTAAAGTCACATGTAGGAATCATTATTGAGAAATTTAAAATGGTGAATAAATATTAACAATTTAGTTACCTTTTCAGGTTTCTATCTGAATTTTCTTACCTTAGCAATTTAATCAAATAATCACTAGGTATTCAATGGCACAACAAAGGTACTGGAAAATACGAAATGAAGAGTAGAATAGATTCCTCCACTTTTGTTGTGCAGAAACTGCAACTCAAGCACTGGAGGCCTATACTGAATGGGGTTACACTACCAATGTTTTAAGGCTATGGGTATACAGAGACCAAGTTAGCTTAAAAATTGTCTGCTGAATTACATTCAATGAATGAGCAATCTAGATAGTTCTGAACTAATTCCTCTCTCATAACTGCCCACTATTTATTAAAGTTTTATGTTTGAAATCAGTTTCAATTTATCATTTTACTTCATATATATTTTTTATCATTTTACTTCATATATATTTTACATACCTATCATAGTTCTTGTAATATATTCCAAAGATTTAAGCTGTCCCAAGTGGTAAAGGCAAAAATACATACACACATACATACATACATACATACATACATACATACATATTCTAGGTTACATAACATTAAAAATACATAAGAAATAAATTCTACGGGGGCACCTGGTTGATCATCTGATTTCAGCTCAGGTCATGATCTCACGGTTTGTGGGCTCAGGCCCTGCATTGAGCTCTATGCTGACAGCTCAGAGCCTGGAGCCTGCTTCCTATTCTGTATCTCACTCTCTCTCTCTGCCCCTCCTCCTCCATTCCCACTGTGTCTCTCTCTCAAAAGTAAATAAATGTTAAAAATTTTTTAAGAAATAAATTCTAGAATATACACCTAACTGAAACAGCCTATGTAAGTAATTATCTCAATTCTCTCCTTTATCATTTATTTCTGCATCTTCTGTTAAAAACTTGGATGGAACTATGACAAGAATAAAGAAATAGATAAAAAATGTTCATTTGAGTATAATTTATAGTAGAAAAACTAGATTATTTGCAATCAATGAAAGAGCTAATAAAATATGGTGCATTCACAATATATAATATCATTTGGATATTAAAAGAAATAAATACCAGTTCATTTGACTATATTTAAATGAGTATTTCTGGATACAGAAAATTAGAGATTGTAAAATAGACAAAGAATAATCATTCACAGTTTTTATTTATACAACTATACAAGCATAAGTGTTTATAAAACATGTAAGTTATCTAAATTAAAAAAAAATACATAAGAATACATATCTGGTAGTATGATGAACTCCCTTGGGATGGAAGTGAGTAATAATATAAGGGAATAAAAGTGAAGAAAAAGCGAAGCAAGCAAGTAAATGACTCCAACTGTAGGCAGAATAAGATGAAGATAGGGGCTCCTGGGTGGCTCAGTTGGTTGGCTGTCCGACTCTTGATTTTGGCTCAGGTCATGATCTCACTGTTTGTGGCATCGAGCCCTGTGTCAGGCTCTGCTCTGACAGCACAGACCCTGCTTGAAATTCTCTCTCTCCCTCTCTGTTAGTCATGTGTGTCCGTGCACACACACACTCTCTCTCTCTCTTAAAATAAACAAACTTAAAAAAAAGAAGATAAATTTTTAAAAATGATAGAGAACAAAGAGAGTTAATTAGAAGAATTGGCAAAACTCCTAAAATTTATCTAATCCACTACTGATGTTAATAAAAATAAAATTTCAGCAGTGAAAGAAAGCCATTTTCTTTGGATTTTTTTTTTTTTTGCACAAATAGAATTGAACAAGAAAGATTCTGCAAATTTCACAATAGACTCTGTAGCAAACTATTTTTATATTTGCCGTATCTGTTTTTAAGCAAAATTTGTGAAAGATAGGCTTAGGTCTAAAATATCAATTCTCATAGTTAACTCCATTCCTGGTAAGAGAAATTCAGAAATTTTTGCACTTACGGCGAGAAAATAGCCAAATTCTAATCATGTCAGTGAGGTGTCTAAAAATGCTTTATACTGCCAAAGTATTTATAACAGAAAAGTTAGAGAGTAGTAACTTTTAATAATAATCTCTTCACTTAAATGTGTATGATTTACAAATGGATAAAGGGCAGTAGTCAAGAAAGTGCATTAACTTCATGAAAGTAATTTTAAACAAAACACCATGTAGTCTTCAGAACATGAAAGGAGAGTATATAACAATTGTAACTCAATGATGGCATACTACATATAAGACTATAAGTTATCAACCAAGAGTTACTTTTCGTGTTTTTGGTACTTGATCTTCTGAAATTAGTTGAAACTCAACAAAAGCTCATACTAAGGCAATAAAAAACAAAAGTTAAAGGTAAATTCCAGACAACTTTACACAGACCATGATGGAAATGTGCTAGTAATCATGATAACTAAGTATTCATCACAGTGGCATTTAGAAAAGCTCTACTACCTGGTGACTCATGACAAGATTCAGACCTACCTACCTCATATGACCAAAAGTATCACACATAAAACAGTTAAATAAAGGGGCTAAAGGTAACATGGTAATTTTTCTTACTGTAAAAAATATTCTTGGGCGCCTGGGTGGCTCAGTCAGTTAAGTGTCTGACTTCAGCTTAGGTCATGATCTCAGGGTTCCGGAGTTGAAGGCCCACGTCGGGCTCTGTGCTGACAGCTCAGAGCCTGGAGACTGCTTCAGATTCTGTGTCTCCCTCTTTCTCTACCCCTTCCCTGCTTGTACTCTGTCTCTCTCTCTCTCTCTCTCTCTCTCTCTCTTTCAAAAATAAACATTAAAACATTAAAAAGATATATTCTTAATGTCTGAAAGGCACTGAATTTTTACTGTGTGGTATGATTTGCTGGTGTGCCAACTATGCAAATTGATAAAATTAAGAGATTCCCAAATTTCTTAAGACTGAATACTATCTAGGAGAAAAAATAATCAAAATTGAAAACAGTCATGCACTGGTTTTCTGCTTCAAATATTCTCTCCATATTAAAACATTAAAAAAAGAAAGGAAGGAAGGAAGGAAGGAAGGAAGGAAGGAAGGAAGGAAGGAAGGAAGGAAATTAAAAAAAGCAAAGAAAGGCAGGGCACCTGGGATGCTCAGTTGGTTAAGCATCCAACTCTTGATTTGGGCTCAGGTCATGATCTCAGGGTTGTGAGATAGAGCCCCACATCAGGCTCTGTGTTAGGCATGAGCCTGCTTAAGATTCTCTCTCTCCCTCTTCCCCTCCTCTGTTTGCAGACGCATACATGCACGCTCTCTCTCTCAATAAATGAATGAATGAATGAATGAATGACAAAGAAAGGAAATGAAAAGAATGCCTTTTTTGAGAAAATTACAAAGCATTTTTTGCATATTTTACTGCATCATGTATCATCCATTTCTCTCATTTTGGAACACTATTTAAATTAAAAAAAATACAGGTATCATCATAATATAAGTAGACACTACAGAGAAATAGACAAATGGATCCATAGTTTGTCCAGTAACATAGCATTGCTGCTTATCTCTATATTTAAGCTGGAAATATATTGCAAAATCCTACACTCAAAATTGTTAAGTGCTTTGTGATATATTTCCCTAATAATCCAATGTAATATCACTGTGTAGTGGCTTTAAGCAAACAGAAAAAAAATAGAAATAATTCAAATGCTGATACGTGGAATACCCTGCCTTTAAAAAGATTAATCTCCCTGATACAGTAAAATGAAACAACTTGTTGTTTCATTTCATGATAATTTCCGTACAGCAAATGCAAACTTCAAAAATAATCACTTTTAGGTTTAAACAACCAAATCAGGCCCGACTGTTTGATAACAATCAATACTTTTCATCTTGGCTACAGAGATTAAAGAGCTTTCAAATCAGGACCTGATTAATCATTTCAACTACTATTGTACTACATGAGAATAGCAGGGAAGTTTGTTTACATATATTATTCTTAGAGAAGGTCATGCTATGACATAATCTGACAATGTTGAAATGCAAATGCTTCATTTGGGCATTATTTTTATTCACAGAAAGTTGAACTAAGTTGTCAAATATTTCCTTCTCCCTTGACACCTAAAATAACATGGAAATGTGGTAACTGAAGATTCATTCATATTTAATCATTTCAGAAGGAGCTCTATTTCAAAGAAAAATAGTTTTAGAATTCACATTGCAAAATAGATTCAAATTTATACCTGGTCCAGCATTTCTAACCAACCTACACTCTAAGGAAATAAGCAAGTTACCACAATGTTTATAATGTGACAACATCCTATACCACAAAGTGAAACTTCTGATAAATAATTAAATACTTTCATAAATGTAAACTTTAATTATTTTCCCCTTTCCTATGGACTACTTCAGTGGCCACTTGTGCCCATTTTCTTTAATCAGCATATTTGAAACATTTCCTCTACTGCAGGGTCTCATGGGTATACAGAAAAAAATTCCAATTTCAAGGCCACCCTGAAAAAACAACCTTACATGAAGGTTGTGTATACATGATGGCAAATTCCCTAAGCAAGTAAACTCTATACCATGCAGACAACAGGATGCTAAAGTACCAGATACTCATATGAAATTACTGAAGGAGTTCTCTAAGAATAGTTTTTTAAAAATCTGAATAATCTACCAAAAAGCATGGATTTTCCACAATCCTGCCTGCTGGAAATCTATTTCTCTTGTTAAAGGTACATTGTTCAAGTCTTAGAGAATCCTACTTTATACTCTAGTTGTCAACTTCATTCCAAACGAACTGTTCAGTGGAGTACAAATCTTTTAGTAGCATCCATTTATTACCACACACCCATATAAATAACTGTCTGCTAGGATACTGTGGCAAGTGGTAGTGTGGAAGGGGGGGGGGGGTGTCTCAGCTTTTGCTGAGATATCTATGAAGAAAGCCTTAATATGGTAATTCTTGACCAGTACTGAAACTCCTTTGTCTTATCTAGTTCAGTTATAAACAAAAAAGTAAGAGAGACCCATACAAACATCTCAAGTCTTGAAAATAGCACTTGGAAAGGGCAACTGGGTGGCTCAGTTGGTTAAGTGCCCGACTTCAGCTCAGGTCATGATCTCATGGTTTGTGAGTTGGAGCCCTGCATTGGGCTCTGTGCTGACAGTGTGGAGCCTGCTTGGGATTCCCTCTCTCTCTATCTCTGCCCATCCTCTACATGTACACACTCTCTCTTCTTTTCTCTCTCTCTCTCTCTCAATATAATCAAATACATTTTTAAAAATAAAACATGGAATAGGACTAATATTTTATTATGATTTTCATTGTTTGAGTAAAAAAATGACAAGATATTTATATAATAACCCTATTCTCAGAAATTATAAAATCAGTCAAGCATCCTGATGTCATCATGAAACCATTTCCAAGGACTATTTCCAGAAAACAACTCAGAATACACTTTATACAAAGTCTTGGCTTAAAAACCAGGACTACATAGAGTGGTTTTCCTAAAATGCTGAACTTTTCTGTCAGTCTACAAAGTATCTTATGAATATCCTAACAAGGAAGTGGGTTTTAAGATGCAAAAAAAATGAAAGAAGAAAATACACACACACCAGAAAGAAACTTCATGTTTTCCCATCAGAGAATGACCCTGGGCCAGCAACAAAGTCTCATATAAAGCTAAGCACACGTTTCCTCTAATATCCTGAACCTCCAACTTTTTTCCTTTGCATTAAGGTAAAACATTTCTTAAAAGTGCTTTATTCAAGTGCATAAGACAGAACATATTTATTATTACAGTTTTTAGCAAAAATTCGGATTCCAAAGCTACTAATATGTTAAAATGGGAAATAAGATAGGGACAAATTTCCAAAAAATAAGGCGTTTTGGCATGCTATGGTCCCACATCACATCTGCTTCCTAAGTGATGAAGGAAAGAACAAAGCTTATTTTGTGGTTGCTATCACCATGCCTGGGAAAAAGCAGACAAGCAATAAATCTTAACTGAATAAAAGCATGGACAAAAAAATGCAGTGTAGGGAGTCCACTTTTTTGAAAAAAATACATATTTTTAGGTTTTTACCTATGATTACGTTGGCTTAATACCATCCTTCACATATACGCTTCAGACATCATGTACCCTGAGACAGGCAATAGTATTGGTCAATTCAGGTTTTCATCTACTCTGTGGAAATGTTTACATAAAGAGCAACTGATACATGAGTGTAAGCCTTGGTTTTCTAAGGCTTCAAGCTAGAATTATGAATTCCAAACTCAACTAATTATGTCTATTCTCCTTTCATATACTTTGCATAGTATTGTTAGACTTATTTTAAAATTCAGTTGCTCCTTCATGTAATTGCTCTGCTCCATGGAATATCGTATCTCTGTTTGGGCTACTAGAAACATTTGAAAACTCCATGACCTATGTCTCAATATCTTTCAGAATCCATGTGTTCCTTTTTCCCTCTAGCACATAAATCTTTGTAGTTATACTGAACTTTTCTCTCTCTTTAGCACATACAATTCAGTTCTAACTTTATGTCTTTGCTTGACTCTCAGAACTGTAAGTGATTTCTTTATTCTCTCAGAGCACATACTTTGTAGCTCCCTTGGGACATTAATTACATTCTTCCTTATTTTGTAGTTATTTATGAGTCTGTCTTCTTCTCTTCTACTGTATAAAACAAAGTGTCTTGAAGGTAGAAACTGTACTGTGCTCATTTCCCAGTCTCCTTTATTATGAAGTATGGTGTTTCACAAACAGTATGAACTCACAAGTTTTTTAATGATGTAAACAATAAACATGAAAACTGAAGAATAAAAACAAACTTCTTATTGGCTAAAATATTAGAATGTGTGATCTCAAATATATGTATATATTTGCTACACAGTATTTTGAAACTTTTATATATTACTTAAAATCACATTTTTGAAATTGTATCTAAATTTTAAGGCAATAAAATCAGAATAAATAAATGTATTAATGGAGACTAAGTGCAGAATATTTTTTCTAACATGACTCATGCTGACTGTAATTCAATGATATTATGATCCTTAGAAAGTCACAATCCATTCCAATATTTTAAAAATTTTATTTATTTCATTTGATATTCTCAAACCGTGTCTATTGTTCACATAGACAGCTTGGTTCAAAGCATATTCTACAAATTAAACCAAACATAACTTCTTGTATTTATCCAAGTTGCTTGTAAACCTGCCTCAGAAAGTTTAATATGTCCCTCTATTTGATATAAATTATGTATCTGGCCACCAGATGGTTTAGAAACAAAGCTAACGTGGTTTCCAAGGACAAGAGGAAATAGAGAATGCCACAATGGGCCTGGGGAGATGATCAACGCTTATACAGTGAAAGATAATAAAGATAAATTTTCCAGATATGTTCTCTCAGGAGAGAAAAGTAAAAATCCAGAACTGAAAACCTGAAATATATTGCTGTAAAACCAACCGCATGATGGAAGACTTGAGAGATGGGAATAGAATGATAGATTGCCATTAAGGGTTTTGAATGCCAGGTAAGGAGGTTCCTTTGCTTGAAAGTTTGGTCACACTCTTAAAAAAAGAGTCTTGAATAGAATGTTATTATAGTTTCATATTTAGAACAGAATTGGGTATCAAATGTCTGCACTCAAGTGTTTGCTTTGTCATTTAAAGCCATGGTTATGATGGTGGTAATCTGATATCCCAGAACTCATTTTTTATTTGTTTTAATTTTTATTAGTACTATCTCTTAGAGCAAACTAAGAAATTTTAAATGATACAATAAAAGCAATAATTCTATAAACCACAAAGTGTTATTTTTTTTATACAAGGTAGTATGTTAACAATCAATTCTATTAAGTCTATTCCTCCATAAATCATATAGCTACATTAGGGTGTACTATGGCATGTGGGGGGAAACCACTGAGGAGGATTTTGTAATAGTTATGGAAATAAGTAAGAAGAAACTAGAAGAGCTTAGAAAAAGAAGTGTAGAATAGGAAACAAAAAGGAAGGAAAAAGATAGTAGGAGAATATAATAAAATTAATTGGGAGTTGCAAAGAAACTAATCATGTGCCAGAATTTCATTTTCATTTTTCACCTAACATTCAACAACTAATCATAAAGCACTTACTAAGTGCTAGGCATGCTAAAACTAAAGGAACAATCATTTATTTTACTGACATACTTTTTCATGAATAATAATTCATTTGTTTTGTTTTGTTTTCATTTGGTTTTGGTTTTTGATCAAAGTAGCATGAGATTCCTTTTAATTACCATTAGTTGTAATATTATTGAGTAAGTTTTGGAAAACTGGTCTAAAGATTAAGGATTTTTGTCCTCAAAACTGTTTAGATGCTTTGAAATTGTTCATGCTTTACAAAATACATCACTCAGAGATAGTCATAGTCACATACATACTAATTTATATCATTGCTATTGTTTTTACACATTGGACAATCTTTAACCACTATAAAGTTATAAAGTTAAAGTAAACCTCTCAATTTCCCCATGGGAATTCATAATACTACCTCTAAATGGTAGATGTTTAGAGGATAGAATAAAATAAAATGGAATCAAATTAAAAGTAGAAAATTTATTATGTGTATTTATATCCATTCCCTCCTTAAGCTTCACTAAAACATCAGTGAAATGACAGGAAGAAATTTTTTGAAAGTAATAAGCCCTAACACACAAAAAAAGAAAAAAAAAATGGAGATGATACAAGTGAGAGAAGACAGAAAAGTGGTCAAGTGTCTAGACCCTATAATGCTAAGTGGTAAGATACAGGAAACAACTTTCCAAACTTGAGGTATTAATAGCAACAGATATTTGTAAAAATGGAGATAAACTTAATGGTTAAAACAGGATCAGTGGAAGGTCTATTTAAGAGGCAGTAATATCCCCAGATTTTCTCCGTACTTTATATAGATAGACTCTGCAGAAGCTCCTGCTATAGAATTTTAGATTTTTTTTTTTTCAAATATCAAGCATAGGGTAATCATAGCATCTCTGAATTGAGTAATCAAAACCACAGTTAATGGCAACAGTAGTATGCTTAAAATAAGGAGATCACTTTGCATATTGAGACACCCTTCTCGAATTTCCTCTAAAAATAATGACAGCTAGAATTCTATCTTCCAGGCAGTGACTATAAGTATCTAACTAGGACACTATTACTATCATAAGAGAAAATATCTAGAGATCTGATATGGGGACTTCCCCAAAACAGAAAGTTCCAACCAGATGACTCCATATTTGAGAAGCAACCTGTCTGCCTGCCTGCCATACCTATAGAAATTCTAATCAACTGTTTATTGCTCCATCATTAAATATGAGTGAAAGAGCCTTAGATATGTGAAGAAAACCTTTAACATAAAATAAAGTGGCTAATTCAAATAGGAAAATTAAAAAAAAAAAAACCTTAGGATAAATAGAACCTATGCATAAAGACATTAAGTTCAAAGAAATTACTGTTTGCATTCCCAGAGAGATAAGAAAACTACTGCATCCATGAAATAAGAATAAAGTGATATAAAAAAGAACACTTAGAAAACAAAAAAAAAGAACTTGTGAAAATAAAAAAAGTCACACCAGAAATGAAAAACTCAATGGAAGAACTGGAAAATCAAGCTAAGAAAATAATAAACAATGTCAAAGAAATTAAAAAGCAACTGATACAATGGATAGGAATAAAGAAAAAACAACTCAAACAATAGATAGGAATAAACCCACACCATGGCTTATCATCATGAAACTTCAGAACACTTTTGACAAAGATTCATAAAAATTCTGGGGAGATGAGTGGAAGACGTTTCACAAGTTTCTCGAATATTCTAAAAAGCAAAACTTCAGGTTATAAAACACTAGAATAATAAGAGAAAATGATTTGCAAATTAAAATTCTATAAACAAAACTATCAAATATGAGGATAGATTAAAGGCATTTTTATACAGGCATTATTCATTTCATTGCACTTAGCTTTACTGCGCTTCACAGATACTGTGATTTCTACAAATCCAAGGTTTGTGGCAGCCTTGCATCTGGCAAGTCCATCGGTGCCATTTCTCCAACAGTGTTACTTACTTTGTGTCTGTGTCCATAATACTTTAAGATGTGAATTTTGGTAATTCTCACAATATTTCAATATATAATACTATAATAACTGTAATACTATAACAACTATAATAACTGTTTTGGAGCACTTCAAACTTTACCCATATAAGATGGCAGGCAAACTTATTAAATGTGTGTCTTCTGACTACTCTACCAACCGGTCATTATCCCATCTCTCTTCTTCTCCTCAGGTCTCCCTATTCCCTGAGACACAACAATATTTGAATTAGGCCAACTTAATAATCCAACAATGGCTTCTAAGCGTTCAAGAGAACGGAAAAGTCACACATCTCTCAGTTTACATTAAAAGCTAAAATGATTAAGTTTATTGAGAACGGTATGTCAAGAACTGAGATAGGCTGAAAGTCAGGCCTCTTAAGCTTAACATTGAGCCAAGTTGTGACGGCTAAGGAAACGTTCTTAAATGAAAACAAAACAAACAAACAAAAAAGTGCTACTCCAGTGAACACACCAATGATGAGAAAGCAAAACACCCTTAATGCTGATATGGAGAAAGTTTTAATGGTCTTCGAAACCCCCTTTCTCTCACACACATTTGTTAATATTCATGGTTTCATTGTCTCTTTCTGCATGTCCCTCATGCTTGTAAGCCTTCTGATCCTAAGAAAATGGAGCAAGGACCCTTACAATCTGGATAGGCTGAGAACTTTGCAAATCATCAAGTCCTATTTCCATCTTGCTTTACAATTCTTCCCTCAATTTATCTCTTTTCTTTGCATTTTATTATATAAGCATAAAGAAGAAACCAGGAACACCTTTAACATTTTGCATAGAAATATTTTCAGATAAATATCCAAGTTCATTGCCTACAACATCTGTTTTCTACAGAACTATTTTCTATATAACTGTTTCTAATAACATGTTCTTCATTTCTTTCTGAGCCCTCAATAACAGCACTCTCAATCGCAGTATTTATAACAACAGTTTGGGTAGGATGACTTAAGTATTCTCTAACACAACACAATTTTCTTTTGTTTTTACCATACTCATCACTTCCTCTATGTACTCATTACCAACATCCTTAACATCCATATATCTATTAGCAGTCTATTTAAGACAATGTAGGCTTTTTCTATTATGGCCCTCAAAATTCCTCCAGCTTCTACTCATTACCCAATTACAAAACCAATTCCACATTTACAGCTATTTTTTGTAGCAACATAACATTTTCAGGCAACAAATTCTGTATTATTTCTTTCCTATTGCTGCTGGTACAAATCACTAAAAATGTAGTGGTTTTAAACAATACAAGTTCATCATTTCACAATTTTGGAGGTCAGAAGTTCAAAACTGGTCTTGCAGTCAAGGTGTCCACAGAACTAATACCTTTTAGAGACTGTCAGGGATAATCTGTTCTTTGTATCTTCTAGCTTCTAGAGGCAGATGGCACTCCTTGGCTTGGGGCTGCATTGCTCTAATCTTTGTTTCTATTACCATATCACCTTTTCTCTCTGACTTCTGATTCTCCTGTCTTTTTCTTATAAGGATTCTTGTGATGTCATCAGATCTACTAGGATGTTCTAGGACAGTCTCCCTTACTTAGTCACCCGATTGTATTTTAATCACATATACAAAATACCCTCCTAGGGACACCTAGATGATTTTGTGACTGAATGACTAAGAACTATAGTCTAGTCAAGTTGGCACATTAAACCGACCATCATACTTGGGTAGAACTTTTATAAACTAAATTTTAAAAGAACACGGCTAGGGGTGCCTGGGTGGCGCAGTCGGTTAAGCGTCCGACTTCAGCCAGGTCACGATCTCGCGGTCCGTGAGTTTGAGCCCCGCGTCGGGCTCTGGGCTGATGGCTCAGAGCCTGGACCCTGTTTCCGATTCTGTGTCTCCCTCTCTCTCTGCCCCTCGCCCGTTCATGCTCTGTCTCTCTCTGTCCCAAAAATAAATAAACGTTGAAAAAAAAAAATTAAAAAAAAAAGAACACGGCTAATAGTAATAGTAAAGTGGTAATTAAATTGTATGGATTTGCTCAATGTATCATACATTGCTGCTAAGTTAGTTATTCTAAAAGGATAAACAATTCAACACAGAAAGAAAAGTATGACAAAATAAATATTGTCTCTATAAAGCACATCTGATTAAGTTATATTACAAATTTAACCAGGTTCATGTCCTATTATTCTTAGTATGCTTAAGGTTACCAAATAATTTTCAATTATGACATGTTTTAATGAAATATAATTTTATTGCCTAAAATGGTATTTAAAATTAGGTAAGCATGAGGTCATTCATCAGCTGTATCTCTGTCTATAACATAAATTGGACTTGTTGATTTAAAAAAAAATACAGAGAAGTTGTTCTCCTTTTAAAGTCAAATTGTGATAAATGAAACTAGAAAATTTAGAATGAATACAATAAATTTAAATAGCTTTTGATAAGAAAAGTCCATGAAGCTTAAGAGGAAGGCTATGTTTTCATATGAATCACAGCTGGTGTTCTGCTGGAACACTTTTCAGTGAGAGTTATCCCAAGGTTCACAAATATGATCATTTTTCTTAATCTAGTAGAGCTAATTTACTTCAAGTAAAGGAGTAGGTGTATAATTTACCTCTCATAGCAGGTAATCATATTGTAATTAAGCCCTAGGTAAAATATATAAGAATACAATGTGTATTTATCTTGCTACACGTAAAAAAAAATCTCCAATCCATTGGTTTCAAAACATATGCCTTAAAAATGTGAAGCATTTTTTTAGATAATCCTCTTGTTAAACTCTGGCCACTGATTCATATATGTTACTTTTAAACTCCATTATTTATGATACTTTTAAAAATCACTCCATTGATTATCATGTGCAGTGGACTCTTGATCAATTCAACGATTAGGGGTACTAACCCCCTGCACAGTCAAAAATCTGCATATAACTTTGACTCCCCCCAGACTTGACTAGTAATAGCCTATTGTTGACCAGAAGCTTTACCAAAGACATTAATATTCGATTAACATGTTTTATATGTTATATACATTATATACCGCAATCACAGAATAGAGAAAAGAAAATGTTATTAAGGAAATCATAAGGAAGAGAAAATACATTTACAGTATTGTATTTATTTAAAAAAATTCATGTATAAGTGGAATCGTGCAGTTCAAACCCATGTGGTTCAAGGGTTGACTGATTATATTGTCGTCCAACAGACTCTTCCACAGTATTGCAAACAAGGAATGCACTGAAATAAAAATGGACATTTTGACCTTCACCTCAAAATATAGTTGATCTTTTCATTACAATTTTGGCTTTTTGAAATTAAAAGATAAATCATTTCAGGTTGAGAAATGGTGAACAAATTTAGTCAGATGTATAGGAGATTTGAATTAAAAAAATAGTTTCAGTTAATGTCATTTTTAAAAAGTAGGTAAATTTCTATTTATCAACTTATGGTACCAAATAGCCATTAGTTAATCATTTATTACCTTATAGGACATTTCTCCTTGCTCACACAAATTGTGAAATGAGAATGGGCACAGAAAAAAAAGAAGCACTTTTCATGCACTAAATATTTATTGTGTACCTATTATGTACCAAACACTATCCTTAAACAGTAGGGATATAGTAAACAATGTTTTAACTTTCTAGATTTTCCAAAACATGTTTTTCAAATCAAAACATCAATGTACCAAAAACAAATGGACCATCATTGCAATTCATTTGTGGTGAATACCATTCATACATACAACCATGGCACTTCTTAGGGAAGAAAAGCAAGCTTGTGGAGTTCTAGTAAAGATGTTTAAAAAAGAGTAGTCTGAGGTGGCTAGATCACTTAGATCAATGGAACAAAATAGAGAACCCAGAAATGGACCCACAAACGTATGGCCAAGAACTTTGACAAAGCAAGAAAGAATATCCAAGGGAATAAAGACAGTCTCTTCAGCAAGTCATGCTGGGAAAACTGGACAGCAACATGCAAAGAATGAACCTGGAACACTTTCTTACACCATATACAAAAATAAACTCAAATGGATGAAAGACCTAAATGTAAGACAGGAAGCCACCAAAATCCTTGAGGAGAAAGCAGGCAAAAACCTCTTTGATCTTGGCTGCAGCAACATCTATCTTACTCAATATGTCTCCAGAGGTAAGGGAAACAAAAGCAAAAATGAACTATTGGGAACTCATCAAAATAAAAAGCTTCTGCACAACAAAGGAAACAATCAGCAAAACTAAAAGGCAACTGACAGAATGGGAGAAGATATTTGCAAACAACATATCAGATAAAGGGTTAGTATCCAAAATCTATAAAGAATTTATCACACTCAACACCCGAAAAACAAACAATTCAGTGAAGAAATGGGCAAAAGACATGAATAGACGCTTCTCCAAAGAAGACATCCAGATGGCCAACCGACACATGAAAAAATGCTCAATATCACTCATCATCATGGAAATACAAATCAAAACCACAAGGAGATACCACCTTACACCTTTCAGAATGTGTCACATTAACAACTTAGTCAACAACAGATGTTGGTGAGGATGCGGAGAAAGAGGATCTCTTTTGCATTGTTGGTGGGAAGGCAAGCTGGTGCAGCCACTCTGGCAAATAGTATAGAGGTTCTTCAAAAATTAAAACTAGAACTTCCCTATGACCCAGCAATTGCACTACTAGGTATTTAACCAAGGGATACAGGTAAGCTGTTTCAAAGGGGTACATACACCCCAATGTTTATAGCAGCACTATCCACAATAGCCAAAGTATGGAAAGAGACCAAATGTCCATCGATGGATGAATGGATAAAGAAGATGTGGTATATATATATACAATGGTGTATTACTTGGCAATTAAAAAAGAAGTGAAATCTTGCCATTTGCAACCATGTGGATGGAACTAGAGGGTATTATGCTAAGCGAAGTTAGTCAGTCAGAGAAAGACAAATACCATATGACTTCACTCATATGAGGACTTTAAGATACAAAACAGGTAAACATAAGGGAAGGGAAGTAAACATAATATAAAAACAGGGAGGGGGACAAAACATAAGAGACTCTTAAATATGGAGAACAAACAGAGGGTTGCTGGAGGGGTTGTGGGAGGGGGGATGGGCTAAATGGGTAACGGGCATTAAGGAATCTGCTCCTGAAATCATTGTTACACTATATGCTAACTAACTTGGATGTAAATTAAAAAAAAAAAAAAATTTGAAAAAAGAGTAGTCTGAGATCCAAGCATACCAGGTGAAATGGATGACATAGTGCCATGGAACTCAGGGTGGGAACGGGAACTCAGGGTGTCAAAAGTAGAGTGATCAACAATGTCAAATGAAATGAGGTCACTGACTTTGTCAAGCACAGTCATTGATAGCGTCTACTATCAGAGTTATGAGAGACCACGTGACATAGCCATAGTTAAAGGAGTAGAAGAGTCTGAGTGAGTGGGCATAGGTTACTCGTTTAGGTTGTGAGAGGAAAGGTGGAAAGGAGAAAGGAAAGCAGGGAAGAAGATGGGTTTGTTTATGGTCTTATTTTTAATGTGAAGGAGAAAAGATCATGATTTTAGGTTTGAGAGGGGAGCTACTGGACAGAAGAAATGAAACATGAAAAGAGGTGGAAATCATGTGGATAAGGAAGCAATGGGTTCAACAGCATAGGTATAAGATTTACACTTGAAACGTCACTTTCTACAATTAAAAAGTGGAAGAAGATGGAAAATGAGTAAATAATAAAGTGAATAATTATGATAGGTAAATAATGATAAAGGGAATAATAGTCACCATTATTTGAAAACTGTGTCTCTCTCTCTCTCTCTCTCTATATATATATATAGACACACACACATATATATACACATATACATGTATACATACACACATATATATATACATACATATATATACACACATATACACACACACACATACAGTCACACACACACAAACAGTACTAAGTACCTGGTATGTTGTTGTAGATACTATTATTATCCTTATTTTACAGATGAAGAAACTAAGGCTTAGAGGGGTTAATAATTTGTAGAAGGCACACAATTACTAAGAAGCAGAGCCATGATTTGAACCCAGGGAATCATTTGAGAGTCCAGAATCTTATCCACAATACTTTTATGAACCCGACAAATTCATAAAATTGAAAAGAGGAAAACTGAGGAAATTAACCCATCTACTTTTGCGTGTAAGGAGAAAAGATATTCATTGAGAATGGTGGGAACAGGTATAAAAAGAGTTTATGATAAAGAAAACTATGGTCTCACATGTGTAGATATGTTTGTGTGTGTGCTCTTTCATAAAATAGCTTTCCTTTGGAATGAGAAACTAATAAAATTTTGTGGAATTTTAATAGGTATGTATCAGAAAGATTACTTTTACTAAATTCTTTATTTTGGTTGTAGTGTTCACTTCTTGCCTATGAGGCTTTCAAAATAATCGTAGGTTTTAATGTTTTTAAAATTTTTTTTTTCAACGTTTATTTATTTTTTTGGGACAGAGAGAGACAGAGCATGAACGGGGGAGGGGCAGAGAGAGAGGGAGACACAGAATCGGAAACAGGCCCCAGGCGCCGAGCCATCAGCCCAGAGCCCTACGCGGGGCTCGAACTCACGGACCGCGAGATCGCGACCTGGCTGAAGTCGGACGCCCAACCGACTGCGCCACCCAGGTGCCCCGGTTTTAATGTTTTTAAACCTCAGAATATATTAGTCTTTAAGATTGGACAATATGTTCAATTTTTATTTTCCCTTAAGGAAGCAAAAGGTATTCTACATATGACTAGCTCCAACTCCACATATGTATTTCCCCCTAAAAATGATCCACCCGTTCCTTCCTTTGAATATTGTATGACTTTGCTAGGGCTGCCATAACAAAATACCACAGACTGGGTGCCTTAAACAACAGAAATGTATTTTCTCACAGTTCTGGAGACAAGGTGTTAGCAGATGTGGTGTTTTTCTAAGGCCTCTATCCTTGGCTTGAAAATGGCTGCATTCTCACTGTGCGCTCACATTGTCATCCTCAGACTGTGGTGTCTGTGTCCTAATCTCCTCCCCTTATAAGAATGAATCATATTGGATTAGGGCTCATCCACATGATCTTATTTTACCTTAGTTACCTCTTGACATAGAGTCTAAAATATAGTTGCATTTTTGAAGTACCGGGGGCTTAAGTTTTCAAAATATGAATTTGGAGGTGGAAGGGGAACAGTTTGGTTCATAACAAACATCATTAAAAGAAGCTTAAATTTTTGTTCATTGGTCTGGTCAGAACCCGAGTAGAGTTACTTCAAGAGCAGATTTGGGGCTATCATTTTCCTCAGCATCTTCATACTTTGGAATGAAAATGAACTGATAATTTTGAACTTTGATGCTCTGATACTCATTTTTCCTTACTAATAAGAGAATGGAGTTCAAAATAATTAGCAGATTTAGTGTTTCAGGAATCAAGGGGGAAGAAAAAGTCAGGACCCTTCCACGTTGTGACTTTGTCAAAGCAGCAAGAAACTTTCTCCAGTGGCTGCTTCAGGATGAGTTTTAAGATTCTCGTTACAATCAAAGATTCACCTTTACAATAAAAAAAGTGCTGGTTCTTGACTGGAATAGTTTGGGCCAGGCACTGTGGCAAGCACCCTGTTGTCACTGTTTTCATTAATCCTCAAACTGTTAGTTGGTGCTGATAGCTTCCCTAATTTTCAGTTAGAGCTTAAACAGACCGTAACACAATGGTGAACAGAACCTGTACTTGAATCCAAGTCTCACTTATTTGAAAGCTGATTCTTTTAATCTTAGCAGAATACTACCTTGCCAAAGATCTCTAGGTGTCAATGAACAAAATGATGATGAGGACTAAATAATGTGACCCAGAACTTGATTACCGAAGTGAATAAGACAAATCTCTAAAAACCTGATTTTGTGATGGCAATGAATAAGGAAAGATTCGAAACCCATATCTGAACCTTTAAATATGATTTGTACTCTTTCGCAGAAAGTATTAAAACTCCCACAATCATGCAAATGACTACTGATTGTATGGAACTCAAATGGCAGCACTTCACAAAAAGGTTTGCTACATTAAATACATGTGTAAAGCTAAGCTACATTGGTCATGAGAAAATATGACTCTATAACGTTGATCTATCAGCAGCATTCTAGCATTCTTCAACAAAGTGTTACCCCATTCATGATGGCTAGCAAAGAGAAGACATATTTTGTTTATGGTTCATGTTTTTTCAACGCTAACAATTTTTGCCAGTATTATATATAAATTGCATTATTTCTGATTTTCCAAATGAAGAGTACTCAAGAAACGTCCCCATAACATATTTAGCATATATTAAATGCACAATAAATATTTTTGGAATAAATGAAATAGTTAAAGCAAAAGAAAAAATCAATAAAGAAGCATCATCTATTAAGTTATGCACACCTAAATTCAAAAGAGTAACAGCTCATGTTAATAAAGGATATTTTCATAGCAGTGAAATAAAGCACTCCAGTATTTTCTGTGAAGAAATAAATATGATTTCTATGGATTTCTAAAACTGATGTAAAGCCCTTGCGCTAAAGAGTAGAGTGCAAGGAAAGAAATTCTATTAGTTATGAAATGATAGAGCCTTTAATATTTCATTTCAAACGAGACTAAGCAGACTCTGTTCTTGGTAGGTACTAAAAGACTATTTGACAAATTGAATTAAATAAGGCAAGAATAAAAACGATAATTTAACATTAGAGTCTATAAGGAAGTGATAATTTCAGATTGCAATATTATCTTGTGCAAAAGTATTATACTACTTGACAACTACTGTGATTCAGTCTCCTCGGTTGAAGATAAGAAAATATTAAGTTTAGGCAAAGCTCATCTTATATTAGGATGATTCAAATCCAGACACTCAATTCATTTCCAGTTTTACTACCAAACCAATCACTTTTTCAAGGAACTCAATCACAAAGAAAAAAGGACCACTTACTGTGTACTCACCAAGTAAGGTAGTTGTGTATATTCAATTCATATGCTATGTCCAAGAAATGTTTTGCATGGGGAAAACAAGAATGGCATATGTGGACATAACTGTAAACCATATTAAGTCACTTCTATTTTAAGAAACCATCTGTCACCAGGTGATTTTAAAGTAAGATAGATGTTTGTTGTCTTAATATTATTCTCAGAAAATATTAATAACCTGATGCATATGCAAAAGCCATTGACTTGCCCTTATGTTATCGGTCAGAGTTCCATTAGAATGCAACAAAACTGTCAGTTTAGACCATCTATTCCACACAGTCCCTTAATCATCCCAAATGGCAGAGATTTCATTTTACTCTGAGTGCCTATAAAATTTCTGCTTAGACTCATACCACCCTTGTGTCATACAAACTTGTTATTTCTACTGGTAAAATTTCCACTACTACCTTGCTGATTCCACAAGGGCAAGAATCTTGATTTTCAAAGAGCATAGTTCCTTTCTTTGGTGAGTATTCACTGGTTGCTTACTAAGTAAGCAACTCTACAGTCAGTCAGAATGCCCCCAAAGGCGTTTGCAATAGCAATCAATGCAGTATCCTGAGGACCTACAATAGGCCTGGGGAGAGATATACTCATGTACAAGGTACAGTGTCTGCTCTAATACAACAAAACATCTATTTTAATAATAATAATAATAATAATAATAATAATAATAATGATAATGGTTGCATACTGTAGAAAGTATGAAAGACATGCTTCTATCTGGATTGAAACAAGTGAGGGTGTGTGTGTGTGTGTGTGTGTGTGTGTGTGTGTGTGTGTGGCATGTGGGCATTGAGAAAGAGTTAAACTGGAACTGCAATGTGAATATAAGTTAATCAAGTGAAATATAGGTAAGGAAATACACATTCAAATTTATCTAGAGGCAAGAGAGAGAATGATCTACTCAGTACATGTGACTGTTTAGCAGAGTTGACAATAAAGCTAACAGAATGGTATAATTCGGATATATATTTCAGAATAGAGATCTATCCTCCCTTATCTCTGAATCTGTGTAGTTCATATATGAAACTATATAGAAAGAAAACCCTGAATTACAGGATGTAGAAAACTAATGCATTGCTTTATACTTCCCATAGTTTAAATAACCCCTTTGGCATTACTTCCTATTCAGAATGATAGACTGTGTTATGTAATTTGCTAATACAATCTGAATTTTGCTGCTTTCCAATTTGTTCCCTTGTGCTGTGAGTATATTTAATAATAGCAATGCAGGTAATTCACAGAGTGAGGAAAATGTTGTAGAATTTACACCATAAGTTAAAATAAGTGTCTAATACTATATAAAAGATTTTTAATCAATTATTGAATTTGGCTTATTTGTAAAAATACATGGTTCATGCCATTCTGGTGAAAAATTTCTTGGGAAATTATGCTTCTTTTTTTATTAATTCTGAAACAAATGTTCATTTTCTCATTGAACTCTGTTCTCTACTTAACACTGGCAGAGTACGAAGGTTATTGCTGATGTCTTTCAAATGTGGATTAAATTAATCTCATTTCCCCTTTTCATCCACAAAACTAACAAGAACTTTTACAGATACCAACTGTTTCAGACTTAAGTACCTCTGTCATCTCAAGTAGTAAGGTTATAATCAGATGACCCGCCTTGTCAATCCTGACCCCATGTCTAGCCCATGCAAATCCCAGGGTTTTGTGAATATAGCAAAAACACAGAACTTTACACTCTACAAACCTACAAAGGTTTTGCCATTTCAGACTTCCATGGATTAATTATAAATTCTGTTCTTAGCCATCACTTTACACATATAGGTTTCTAAGCAACATTATCCTGCAGGTTCAAAAGGGAGAAGGCAAAAAGGAACTTATGAAAATGCTTTATTACACAACACAGTCATTCTTGTATATCTGATGTATATTTATATTTGCCAATATTCCTTTCTATTATTTTCAGGTTTGATTTGTCTTGGCACTCAACCAAACATAAGTTACCAGTAGAATTCAAGTTGCAGAGGGTGGGAAATAGAGAAGTATTTGAATCTTTGGAAAATCAAATGCTTCTAACAATAGAATTCATTCTGTCATCTTGAATATATTACTTTCGATTATTTTTTTTTCATATCCACCCCCAAAAGTAGCACTTTTGCTACTCGTATAAGCATATTCTATTACTATAGCACAAGCACCTTCTGTCATGTAATTTCAAGACAAAAACTCTGACAATGTCCAGAACATGCAAGAGTCCAGTGTATAAGCCCAGTAAACACTGCGAGGTGATTAAAGAACTTTGGAGACCTATGTCCTTTTCACCCATAGAGGTCCTCTCCTTATGGACCCTCTAATTTCTTTATTCATAGTATTTGAAACTTTGAAGAGAGAAATCACCTATGTACTTCAAAATCTTTGTATATTACTGTGGCCATTTTGCATGCTGGCTGGATTCTACTAACTTATAATAATGAAGCTTTAAAAAAAATTTTTTTACAAGTTTATTTATTTATTTTGAGACAGAGAAAGCATGAGCAGGGGAGGGCCAGAGAGACATGGAGACAGAATCCCAAGTAGGCTCCACACTCAGCACTGAGCCCGATGTGAAGCTCTATCCCATGAACTGTGAGATCATGACCTGAGTTGAAATCAAGAATTGGATGCTCAATTGACTGAGCCACCCAGGTGCCTCATAATAATGAAGTTTAAAAAAAAATGAATCAGTTAAGGAAAATGAAAACAAACACTCATAATGGTTTATGTTAATTGAGTGCTGACTAAATACTAGACTCTGTTCTAAGCAAGAAATATTAATTCACTGAATCTCATCAACCCTCTGAGATTGCTAGTAGCATTATCCCTATTTCTCAAAGAGGAAAATGAGTCAAGGAGAGGTAAATAATTTCCTGAGGATGCAGCCTGTAAGTGGTGAAAAGCAAGGAAGGGGCCAGGCTGAATTCAGCTAGATATTCTGGCTCTAGAATCGTTAGAAACTCTGCTTTTAACCAATATCCTATACTGCCTTTTCCACTTTTTCACAGAAATTTAAGTCTCCAATCTCCCTCCTTCTGCTAATCTCAAGTCCAACTAGGCAAGCAATTGAAGTCACAGAATTCCTTTTACTATGCAAATGAAGTTTTCAAACAAGTCCTTTAACAACCTAATTTTATGGCTAACACATAACCAATTCACAATAACGCTAGTTATTTTTATGATCTACCAAGTGATGAGTACTGTTTTAGATTATAAAGGGTATAGAAAAGAATATATGCAATAGACCCTTCCTAGGAGAACTTGACATTTCTTTGGAGAGATCATATAGACAAAAATGAAACAAAGGAAAGTCCATAGGGTAATAACTAAGGAGGTGATAAGGATGTGAAGCACACATGGCAAGTCCTGAATGTTTTTCAAAAGAAGGAAATCACTGTGGGCTGCAGTTCTAGGGGAAAAAAATGCATTCCTTAACTGTATGGAGGGATTTGAGCTGAATTATAAAGATTCTCCAAAATAAAGACCATTTGAAAGGCTACAATGTCTCTTTCATTGTAATGTAACCACATAAGTAAAGATGTGGAATTTGAAAAAGAATATGGTATATTCATGAGACAAAAAATGTTGTGAACAGGACTGGACTAAAGGGTAAATTTGACATAGAGATTTCTGGTGACATGGATCACCTAGATTGAGATTATACCTAGAAAAGAGGTAATGGATTATACTTTGAGATGCAGAAAATAGGGAATCAATCAGTGTTTTAAGGAGGAACTCAATGAAAGCATTTTGTGCATGATATGTAGAAACTTCTAGAAAATCAAGGCAGAAAAAGGATAGAAACATGGCCTATGATGATGACAGTGCTTAAGAAAAAATACTCAATGTAAATGATTAAGGGGTAGAGGAACAGAGATAGTTAATAATTGCGAGGTTAGATTCTGACTGGTTTTAAAAAAGTAATAATTTCACTAACAATAAAAACAGGAGAGATTCTCATTTTTAGGCTGGGAACTGACTTTGGTATGTTAAATTATGAGCTGACATTAAGAATATTAAAGGGAATTTTCATGCTCTTCTAGTAGTGAGGAGATAAACTGGCAAATTTGGAGTCGGGGTAATATTAAATAATGAGAGTACCAGTATGAATCATCACAATGATTGAGCTCTTTAAAAGGGAAAATATACCCATGAGTAGGGAGAAAGTTTCTGCAGGAACTGCACCTCTACATTCAGAAACCGAAAACATAGAAAGCAGCATTTGATGGTTTAGGAAAGTGATAGGGACACCAATACATGACTTATCTCTTAGTCCAGGTTTAGGAAAAAAAATGAGAATGGTCAATAGAGAAGTAATGGAAGTGTGCAGTGGAAATGTAGGATAATAATTATAATGCGGATAAAGATAGTAAAACAGGTTAACAGATACGTTAGAATAGGCTGGATGTAGTGTAATCAGATTGTGTTCAGAAGGAGAAGAAACACTATGTCCCAGAAGCAATCAGACCCAGGCTGTTGTCAACTTAATAGTGGAAAGTGAAAACAAAGAACAAGGTCAAAACGTGTTATCAAAAATTATGGGGAGATTTTTAAGTGTGTTAAGGCATGCATTGAGGCATAAAAATGCCATGGCTGTAAAGAAAGATTGTCTAAGAGGAAAGCAAAAGAAGAAGAAAGACCATTGAGTGTAAATTGCCTAAGGAAATGAAAGGAACCATGGTACCTGGTTGGAGGAGAACACTGGTTAACACTTAGCTTTATCAACATGTCAGTAAAACATAGAACTATACACTGAAAATTCTACTTTGTAGAAATCTTTTTTTTGAAAATTTTTTTTAATGTTTATTTACTTTTGAGAGTGAGAGAGAGACAGAGTATGAGGGGGGAGGGGCAGAGAGAGGGAGACAGAATCTGAAGCAGGCTCCAGGCTCTGAGCTGTCAGCACAGAGCCTGACGCAGGGCTTGAACTCATGGACCATGAGATCATGACCTGAGCTGAACACGGATGACCACCTAGGTACCCATACTTTGTAGAAATCTTAAAAATTTAATGAGGGGGTGCCTACATGGCTGGTCAGTTAAGCATCTAACTTCGGCTTAGGTCATGATCTCGCAGTCTGTGAGTTCAGGCCCTGTGTTGGGCTCTGTGCTGACAGCTCAGAGCCTGGAGCCTGCTTCAGATTCTGTCTCCCAATCTCTCTGTCCCTCCCCCACTCGCACTCTGTCTCTCTGTCTCTCTCTCTCTCTTAAAACAATAAACATTAAAAATGTTTTTAAACTTAATGAGGTTTGCAACATCATCATTAATTTGAATATGTCATGAAGTATTATTGAGTCTGCTACTCTGCAAGAGTGATAATCTAAGCCATTTACTGCATTTTTGAAGGTGTTGCAAATAAGGCTAACAATGAAAAATTTTGGAATTTATGTCTTTACTTATGTCATTTTTAAAGCTTTAAAATTCTATGAAGAAAAATATGTACCTGAATTTCTGTCATAAGAAATCTATATTCAGGTAATGGTTTGTTTCAGTATAAATTCTTTTAACATTTTCTCTCTCAACATTTTTAACCATATATGCTATACTAAAAAGATCAGAATGGCAAGCTGAATATGCAAATAATACTTCTTGATTTCTGGTAAATTTTGTTTACTTTTGTATTATAAGCAAAACAAAATGAGCACATTTTAATATGTACATGAAATTTAAATATCTTCCCTTTCAAATAATTATAGGTAACTTTACTCCTACAAATTATAATCATCTTTCAAGAGGAACCCTGGATTCACTTGTGACCTTGCCTATTTCTGCAGGTGCTCTATTGTTTCCTTAGGAATTTTGAATTCATCAACCAGTCCCTCAAAGTGTTACTTATAATTCACCATACATTGATTTCATCTGCTGAATTCATACCATAAACCTCTCAAGAGGAAAGAAAAGTTCTTTTCTTTTTTTTTAATTTTTAACGTTTATTTATTTTTGAGACAGAGAGAGACAGAGCATGAACAGGGAAGGGGCAGAGAGAGAGGGAGACACAGAATCTGAAACAGGCTCCAGGCTCTGAGCTGTCAGCATAGAGGTGTACGCGGGGCTCGAACTCACGGACCGTGAGATCATGACCTGAGCCGAAGTCGGACGCTTAACCGACCAAGCCACCCAGGCGCCCCGAAAAGTTCTAATACGTATACTTTTATTGCTTCCTATGAAAAACGCCTCTTCTTTTTTTTTTAGAGTTTATTTTTGAGGTGGGGGAGGTGCAGAGACAGAGGGAGACACAGAATCCCTCCAGGCTCCAGAAGCAGGCTCCAGGCTCCAGAAGCAGGCTCCAGGCTCTGAGCTGTCAGCATAGAGCCTGACATGGGGCTCAAACTCACACACCGTGAAATCATGACCTGAGCCGAGGTTGGACGCTTAACTGACTAAGCTACCCAGGCGCCCCAAAATATTCCTCTTCTAACACTACATCACAGATTTCTTTTTCCCTAGGTGCCATTTACAACTTTCTCATTCAAGTCAAAACTACAAATATTTCTTCTCTTTCAAACAAATAAATAAACAAGTAAATAAATTTTTCAGTCACGTTGCTTACACAGAGATGTGGGACAATTAAAGCGACTTAATAATAACTAATCACAAGGGACTTATTAAAAAAATGAGCATTATTTGAGCTAAATATAAACAAGTTTATACTCTTGAAACTGACAAAATCAATTCAGTGTCATAAAATACACTAACCCATAGTTTTGTTCTATCTTTTTCTCAATAGATAATCCTTTCCTATCTCATTTTATTTCTTCACCATAAAAGATATATTGATTTCTAGCTCCTAGATAAAGCCAGATATTATTGTCATCGTCCACTATTGGTTGTCAAGAAACATTATATAACAGATAAAACAGGAAAGAGTTTTAAAAAATAGGCCAATTTTCATTGTATTATTCAGGAGGTTCTGGAGATAAGCTAATAATCACTTACACAACTGTGCTGATTACAGAAGTTGCAAATTCTCCTCCTCCATGTATGTGTGTAGCCCCTTTGCAGTTCCACCCATCAGTGTGACTCTATTTCCCCATCCTGTGAATCTGGACTTGGCTGTGAATTTCCTTGACCAATGAGACATCAGTACATATGGCTTGTAAAATATTTGTGCATTGAGGTCAGCCATTTCCGAGAACCACGGGACCATCCCAAGCTAGCCTGCTGAATAACAGAGAGACTAGTGGCCCAAAATCCAGAATACAGCATGCCAACTGCTGGACATATGAGGGAAGCCGTCCTAGATCATCCAGCTGCCATGTGATCTGAGGCTGACCAGAGATCAGAAGAATCATCAGCCAATCATAGAATAGTGGGATAAATAAGCAGTTGTTGTTTAAAGACACTGAATTCTGGGATGGTTTGTTATTAATCAAAGCTAATTGATATACACAAATCTCTACTCCTAGAATAGGGATTAAAAAAGAAATAAATGGGGGCGCCTGGGTGGCGCAGTCGGTTAAGCGTCCGACTTCAGCCAGGTCACGATCTCGCGGTCCGTGAGTTCGAGCCCCGCGTCGGGCTCTGGGCTGATGGCTCGGAGCCTGGAGCCTGTTTCCCATTCTGTGTCTCCCTCTCTCTCTGCCCCTCCCCCGTTCATGCTCTGTCTCTCTCTGTCCCAAAAATAAATAAACGTTGGAAAAAAATTAAAAAAAAAAATAAAAAATAAAATATAAAAAATAAAAAATAAAGAAATAAATGTAATTAAGTTTAAACTGACATTTAATACAGAAATGACTCTGATCCAGGATGTTTTAAGTTTATTTATTTATTTTGAGAGAGAGAGAGAGAGAGAGAGAGAGAGAGAGAGAGAGAGAGAAACCCAAGCAGGCTCTGTACTAACAGTGTAGAACCCGATGTGGGGCTTGAACCAACAAGCCGTGAGATCATGAGCTGAGTCTGATAAGTCGGACGCTTAACTGACTGACCCATCTATCCCTGATCCCTCTGATCAAGGATTATTAATCTCAGTATCTACTCACTCACCTACTGAGAATTCATTTGGTAGTGATCCTATATTGGGATGTTAATTCATACGTGAATCACTATTTCCCAAGTCCACCTAGTATCTTTTTAAGTGTGATATCCTACGATAGACGCACGAGCTTGCCAGTTTCCTCTTATTCCTTCCCTCTATTCCTAATCAAAATCATAAACTATAACAGCTTGAGGGCCCACTATAGATTTCAAAGTTCAAGTTTTATAATAAGCAATGGTCCTCTCTTCCACATTGGCATGATCCAGCATGTTTCTAATTCTGCAAACAGAATCTTTGTCAGACCAACTAATACGATCTAACTAGGGAAGTCCCCTGAGCCTGAGTACGTTTACAGAAAACTTTTCAGCTTCCTATTTTATTAAGACTGACTTCTCAACAGAAAAATGTTAGTATTGCCTTCTACTCCATCTATTGCCGTCAGCTATTCTGACACATTCACGAAAAATTGGGAAGCTCTGACTCTATGAATAATCCTAATACTGATAACTGAGTGCTCCTGAGGTCCCCTGTCCCTTCGCTGCCTCCAAGATCTGGACCACACATAATATTGACCCTACAGAACTTCAGGGAAACGTTCTACACATGACTCAGAATTTTTCTGTCTCTAACATAATGTTCCTCATGAATTTTTCTGCTCCTCATATTAAGGAGCTTCTACCTGTGGTTCCAATGTCTCTTATTCAGATATGCCAGTGCCCTATAGGGATCTGGTCTTGATCAATATTGTAGGGTAAAAGACATTTAGGACCATCATGCCTATGAAGAGGATCAGAATATGCCACCCCAAATTATACTACTATCACATAAGGGTTATTGTGAGCTGAAGGCAACTGAGAAACAGTGGATACAGGAAAAGCTTGCTACCCTCCCCCTATCTACTTAATAACAGGACATAAATTTGCCTTCATGAAGGTATCCCCTCCATGATTCTAGGGTGGGAAGAACTATCATTATCACAGGAGTTGGAGATAGCACCGAAATGAGTCAACATAAACAACATCTTACTAAAAAAACCATTATCTTCCATTAGTTTCCCCCATATATTTATCCTCCCACAATTTACTTTCCCTAGAAGCCCTAATTCCTTTTTTTGTGGTTGTTTTTTGTTGTTGTCATTTAGCTACATCTCTGCAATTGATCACCCTTTGTTAAAATGGTATATAAACCCCTGACTCTGTTTCTTTGGGTCTTTACTTCTTTTCTGTGAAGTCCTCCATATACTCATAAAAATTAACATTACATAAAAATTTTTATGCCTTCTTTTTTTCATGATAAGCTGTTTTCTATGAGTTGAATTCACATTTCACTGACAAAATCCCAAGAGGATATAGTAAAAATTGTTTCCTCCCCAACCTGACATAGGCCATCTTCTTGGAGAGAGTCTAATATTTTAAGAAATTATGAATTCATGGAAGCCATACTAAGCACCAATTTACATCCTGCAACTTAATGAGGAGGAAATCCCATGTTCTCTTCTTCTCTGCACTAATCATGATTAACTCTAGATTTTGCTCTCCGTAATCAATCATGTTATTCTCTGTCTTCCAGTGGAGCATAAAAATTATCCCTTGCCTCAGCACTTGCTGACTCCCTACACAGAACATTCATCCTTCATTCTTACCTGTTTCTTAACCTTTGTAATTTCAATGTACAATAAAACAATGCTCCTTTATGTATTTCCAACATTTGCAATTATCTTAATATGTAATCTGAAAATTGCTGCAAGCTAATAAATATGACTGAAAGTATTTATTTTATAAAATCTGAAAAAGTTGAGTAGCTAAGATCCCCACATTTTGAGAATGAATTTTTATATGATATATACCAAGCAAATAAAAAATAAATATTTTAACAGCTGACAGTTTTTTTTTAGCCTTTGAAATTGCAAATAGAAAAATTAACATAAAATGGGGCACCTGGGTGGGTCACTTGGTTGAGCGTTCAACTCTTGCTATCAGCTCAGGTAGTGATCTCACAGTCATGAGACTGAGCCCAGTGTCAGGCTCCAGGCTGAGTATGGAGCCTGCTTGGGACTCTCTCTCTCCCTCTCTCCCCCATCCCTGCTCCTACACACTCTCTCTCTCTCTCTCTCAAAATAAATATAGAAACATTTAAAACAAAAAAGAAAAATTAACATAATCAAATGAATGTTTAGGCACTCATAAAAGGATATGGAACTAGCTCATTTAAAAGACATAAAAAAGGGGCACCTGGGTGGCTCAGTCGGTTGTGTCTACTTCAGCTCAGGGCATGATCACACAGTTCGTGGGTTCAAGCCCCACATCAGGCTCTGTGCTGACAGCTCAGAGCCTGGAGCCTGCTTTGGTTTCTGTGTCTCCTTTGCTCTCTACCCCTCCCCTGCTCATGTTCACGCCCCCCCTCCCCAAAATAAATAAACATTTAAAAAAAAATTTAAAAAATAAAGGAAAAATATATTTCCAATAAAATATAGTTTAAAAGCAAGGCAAATTACAACCAGTAGTCTTGAAAAAAACTATATATATATATATATATATATATAAGCATTATTATATATATATTATTATATATATTATATATATAATAATTATTATATATATTATATATATATATATATATATATATATAAGCATTATTATATATATATATAAGCATTATGAAGGAAGAGGGTTCAGGATGGTATTGTAGGAAAACCCTGAACTCACCTCCTCCCAGGACACAACAAAATTACAGCTAGTTATGAAATCATTTTTCCCTGATAAGGACCTGAGAAGTAGATGAATAGCACCTACACACACACACACACACACACACACACACACACACACACACACAAGATGCATTGAGAAGAGTAAGAGTGGCAGAAAAACCACGTCCTCTGGGACCCTAACCCAGCAGTGAGGTGACTTCCCAATCACAATGATGATGCCCAAAATACAGAACACTTCCCCAAGGAGTGAATAAATTATGTCCTTCATCAGGAACTCTGACCCTGGGGGCTATCACCAGAAAGATAAGCCCCTAAAATGTCTGGTTTTAAAAATCAATGAGGATTAAGATGAGTAGAATCACAGAATTACAGGAGAGGGAGATCTGACTCTTAAAGGAGTTGCAAGAAAAGCCACTCACCCCGAGAATCTGGGCAAAACAGATTGAAAATTGCCTAGACCATAAGTGAGAGAGACCCACTTACTAATTTAAAGTCGCTGCTGGAGACAGAGGAAACTGTAGGGACTTTATCCAGGGACAAAAGCCCTGAAAGATTCCACTTTTGAAATTTCATCATAACTTGCTGTTGACAGAGTCGACAGGCACTATTTTTGGTGCTCTACCTCTAGCCTGCTAGCACCAGAGGGAATGCTCTGCCTACCCAGTGCTGTAACCAGTGTGGGCAAGTTTGCATGGCAATTAACCCCATGGAGACACCAAACCACAACTGGGAGGGATGCAATTCTTGAGCCCTTTAGCTAAGGAGACAAGATGCAAGGGCAGGGTGAGCACCCTGAACTACAACTAGGATAGGCAGGTGCTCCAGCCACGCCCGTTCTGCTCAGCAGTCAAGCTGTAATGGGCCGGGCAATGCCCACCCAGCAGACAGACTGGAGAAGTGACCATGCCAGGAGTGCCATAGGTCCTGCACTTCTCACAGTAGCCTACCCACAACAGGGCTGGGCCAGGGCCCCGAGACCTGCTCACCCCACACAGAGAAGGAAAGCAACTGAGAAGGATCAGCACCCTCAGCCCAGCAGCCCTTCACAGCAGCTGCAGCCCTATCACTGCTTTTGATATCTTTAAATACTTCATCATGTTGCCATTAAGTTTTTTTTTCTTTTTATATGTGGTAAAAGATGTAACAAGACGAAATGTATTATTCCAGAATTATTAAAATGCAATACCAAGACAAAAATGAACTTTGCATCTCATTTGTATATACTTGTGTACCAGTAACTCTTTTGGGGGAGGGAATTGTTTTGCTTTGTTTGTTGTTTTTATTTTCTGGTCTGGCAAATCAAACTATAAATTCTCCTACAAAACTTTAAGAGAGGATTGCGATGGCTAAACAAATTAGCAACTTCTTAGTGGGGATGGGGTGGTGTAAGGAGAGTATTTAGAGAAGTTTATGTGTATTATCCACGTAAACTAATCTTAATTTTTAAATTCTAGTCTGACCTTAATACACTACCTCATATCTGTAATTATTATAATTATTTCTGATTGTTTAACAACTCTAACACGTATTCTAAAAATAATTTAGAGGATAATTATCTTAAATAATCCACAAATGTATCACAAATACAGTAACACAAAGTTTTAAATAAAATTAGGCTTGATTGTAAGTTTTGTGCATACCCTTTCTTATAAAACCTCCACACACAAAAAAACTATGATTTGGTTCCCCATTTCGGAGGTGAGGAAACTGACAGTATCACATAGTAAATAAACAGCAAAGTGGGATCTGAATCCCAACTTGACTGATTTCCAACTCCCAGCTATTTTGTTTCACTTCTTCCATGTGCCTTAACACTTTCAGCCACGAAAATGCTACTGGTTTTAATTGCTTTGATTTTAGGAGGCAGGAGTAGAATGGTTTGGTTGCATGTACACTTTAATATGCTTTCAGTTTCATTTACCACTGTTCTAAAAGGATCTATACTCTTAAGTCATCTTAGCCTTCAGACATGACCATTGAACTTTCCTGAACATAGCACAGCCAGACTTATCATCATAAAACAAAAGCCTAGTGTATGTATACCTTATAACACAAATGTTTTCCCTTCATCTACTAATAAAACCAAAACTACTTATCTTGGATATTAGTACATCAGTGTTCATTGCAGCATTTCTACAATAGTCAAAAAGTAGAAAGAAACCAAGTGTCTGCAAACGAAATGAAAGGATAAACAAAATGTAGTTTATATATACAATAAAAGATTATTCAGGTACAAAAAGAGGAATGAATTTGATTCATTCTGTAACATGAATGAACCTTGAAAACATTATGCTAAGTGACATAAGCCACATACATAAGGTAAAATATTGTGTCATTACACTAACATGAAATACCTAAAATAGGCAGATTTATAAAGAAAGAAAGCAGATCAAAGGTTACCAGGGGCTATGGGGAAAAGGAATGGGGAGTAACTTTTAAACAGAATTTTATTTGAAGTGATAAAAAGATTTTGGAAATGGTCATGATGATTGCACAATATTAAGAATCTAATTGCAATGAATTGTACAATTAAAAATAGTTGAAATGGCGAATTTTATTATATATGTATTATATATTATGCATAATATATATTACCTAATTTAAAAAATTAAAAATGTTGGGGCGCCTGGGTGGCGCAGTCGGTTAAGCGTCCGACTTCAGCCAGGTCACGATCTCGCGGTCCGTGAGTTCGAGCCCCGCGTCAGGCTCTGGGCTGATGGCTCGGAGCCTGGAGCCTGTTTCTGATTCTGTGTCTCCCTCTCTCTCTGCCCCTCCCCCGTTCATGCTCTGTCTCTCTCTGTCCCAAAAATAAATAAACGTTGAAAAAAAAAATTAAAAAAAAAAATTAAAAATGTAATGTAATACACCAAAAACTATTCAGTTGTGTACTTTGAATGGGCGAATTGTATGGTGTATAAATTGTATCTCAATAAACTTTTTAAAATTTATTTGTATTTTTATTTATTTATTTTTTTAATGTTTATTTTTGGAATAAAGACAGCACAAGCTGGGTAGGGGCAGAGAAAGCTGAAGACACAGAATCCAAAGCAGGCTCCAGGCTCCATCAGCAGAGAGCCGATGCGGGTCTCAAACTCACCAACTGTGACATCCTGACCTAAGTTGAAGTCGGATGCTTAACTGACTGACCTGGCACCCCTAAACTTTTTTTAATGCTCCTTATATTGGCAGATCAAATCTTTCATTATTGGCACCCTCCCTAGGACTTTATCTTCATCTCACACCAATTTATGCCATATAATCCACATTCTAATCACACTAAAGGATATGTGATTCCTTGTCTACCCTGTCTTTGTACTAAAGATTTTCTGAGCTTGGAGGTTCCTGGGTTGCTCAGTCAGTTAAGCGTCTGACTCTAGGTTTCGGCTCAGGTCATGATTTCACAATTCATGAGTTCAAGCCCCACATCAGGCTCCATGCTGTCAGCAAGGAGCCAGCTTGGGATTTGCTCTCTCTCCTCTCTCTGCCTCACCCCAGCTAGCTCTCTCTCTCTCAAAATAAATAAATAACCTTTTAAAAAAATAAAAATTTTCTGAGCGCTTATTCTAGAAGAGTAGTTTGGAAACTTCTCATTCTGAGAACTTTTACTATCTTAAAAATTGAGGACTTGAAAGAAATTTTGTGTGATTTGCATCATATTTATTTACCATATTAGAAATTTAAACCAAAAATTTTGTTTTAAATATATATTAACCTCTTATAATTTGTAAATTTGTAAAATTTAATTTGTAAATTTCAATTCATCTTATAAAACACAAATGAATTGACTGCATATTAATATAACTAACACCTTCTAAGAAAATACCTGTATTGTTTAATTTATTTTGTTTAAGGTTTATTTACTTATTTTGAGAAACAGAGTGTGAGAGAGAGTCAGAGAGAAAGGGACAGAAAGAATCCCAAGCAGGCTCTAGGCTCAGTGTGGAGTGCGATGTGGGGCTCAATCTCATGACTGAAATCATGACCTGAGCCAAAATCAAGAGTCAGATGTTTAACCAACTGAGCCCCCCAGGCACGCCTGTATTGTTTTAAATGAGAACGGAATACTGTTTTAAAATTTTACAAGTCTGTTTAGTTTCTGGATTACTAGAAGACAGCTAGGTTCACACATCGGCTTCTTTTCCTGTTAGGTTGTTTTAGTTGAAATATGTGAAGAAAATCCAGCCTCACACAGCTATGAAGTTGGAAGAGAAAGGTGTTTTAGTAGCCTTTTCAGATAATTCTGGATATTCTTTCACACTCTACTAACACATAACAAGTGGTAGTTACTTAAAGCTTAGCTTCAGTGTGGAATCAGAAACCATACTGGTGAACTTTTCATACTCTATCATATTAAAATCCATTGGTCCATCCTACACTTTGAATGGATCATTTACCCATTCATGACTTTTTTATCATGTCATTTGAAAAATATTGGTTCCCTAAGTTAAGCATATCTGTTGACACATTTCATTGTGCAAAAAATTAGCTCAATAATACCAACACCCATATCATCAGAAAAGCCTTTAAGCACTGGGAAGTCATCAAGCTTACTGTACTCGATATAAATCCTCCGGAATTGTAACTTTTACATGAAAGCTTGATTTCTATTATTTGCAGCAGATATTGGAAGTCATTTTCCTTGTAGTGACAGACTCATTGTATTCGTTCTTTAGAAAATGTCTGCTACACACCAAGGTTTGAATAACCATAGACTATATGTTCCTCACTCTTTCAAGTAAAGCATGGTGTTCCTTAAAAGAAGCATGGACCCAAATAATCACACAAATACTTGGTTTCCTTTAGGCAGCCAATGAAGTTCAGAATGCAGCAAAAGTGTCCTATGTGTATTTCATCACATAGACTAATAAAGAGATGTGTACTGTAGGATCAGGATTTAATAAAATAAAAATGTTTTACTCTCTTTAAGGATGTTCTTAAGTGAAACAGGCTTTTTTTTTTCTCTGCTATTAAGCAGCATTGAAAAATACAATGACTACTAATACAGTTTAGTGCCATTGCTTTAATTAGCACTAAGTTGTCAGCAGTTTGGCCACCACTGCTTTCACACCATCAATGCAAAGGTCAATTCTGTGGAAAGGCAATTATCTAGTATTATTATGAAAATACTATTGATCTCTTAGACTCCTCAAACACCTATCAGGAGTCCCCAGGACACCACACTTGAGGACCACAGGTCTAGAATTATTTTTTCTTCCTCTCCTCCTCTACCTGCCCCAGTCTACTAATAGGTTTCTATTGATCTTTTAAGTGTCCTCAACTCAGGTCAGTGGCATCTTATAGTCTTCCCCAAACAGTTTTTTTTTTTTTTGTTTGTTTGTTTGTTTTTTGTTTTTTTTTTAATTCTCTAGTCTTTTAGTATCTTGTGGCTTCTACTGAATTTCAATGTTTATTTGCAGTCTCTTCTGAAACTGTGGCTTCTAAAGGCCTGTATAGGGCTGGTATTCAACTTTATAACCAGAATACCTGACAAAAATTCTGGAGCATAGAAAATGAATTAATAAATTAATTAATATATTGTGGATATAATGCAAGCACTTTCAACTCTGAACTGTATCAGTCTAGAAGAAACGGACGACTAGAGTAGTAGTATAATCTAAACTTCCTATACATATACTGAGTTGATAAATCTCAAATATGTCTGTACTTTATGATCAATATTGTTACAGTTGCGTTATCTCCCTCCCTCTGTCTCTCTCTCTTTTTCAAACACACACACACACACACACACACACACACACCCCAAAATGGCATATTGGCACGTTCTGTAATTTACAACTGGTATGAAATTATCAATAAGTGTAGTAACCTAGAGAATAAAGAAATGATAATATAT
The DNA here is from genome assembly GCF_028749965.1 of Puma concolor. Taxonomy (NCBI): domain Eukaryota; kingdom Metazoa; phylum Chordata; class Mammalia; order Carnivora; family Felidae; genus Puma; species Puma concolor. Next base: position 132,812,686 of record NC_141674.1, read on the forward strand.
ATTTATACAAGTATATGTTTGAACTAATTTGGAAAATCTGAGTAAGATTTGAATAAACAAATACTGGCCTAGCAGAATGTTAGGCATTGCATTGGTGGCAATGTATAATAAGTTTGACCATATTTATACTTACATTTAAATGAGTAAACATATAGTAGATGTTATATTTCACTAGCTATCAGGTATATTAATATAAGTTGACTTTTCTTACAAATTAGATAGTCATAAATTAATAAAAATTATGAAATTATTGTTGAAAACAGTGTGAGACAATAAGCCTTTTCATATACATTTGATGAAAATAGAAACTGGTATGGTCTTTTTGGCAGGAATTTGACCAGCTAAAAATTACAATAAATACTGATTGATTCTGCAATTCTATTTCTAGGATTCTATGCTAAAGAAATACTCACATGTGTGAATAAAAATATTTATATGCACAAATGGTCATTTTGAGATTGTAGGTAATGATGAAATACCAGAAATAAATGTTTATCAGAACAAAATGATTAGTTTATATTTAGTGTAAAATAGGCACAGGCTTTCAAAAGAATTAGATAGAGTCTTAAATAGGAAATAAAAACTTTTCAAGGTACATATATAAAAAATCTGAATATGCATATAGTATCATTCAATTTTGTAATTACAAATGAGATACACATTACATGAAAAAAGTTCTGAAGACATGACTGCTGTTATGGGTAAGTAAATGGAATTGATGTTGCAGTGATAAGGCAGAAATTTAGTTTTTAAATCTATTTTACTTGAATACAATTAATTTATGCATTATTTTATAATTTAAAAAGTAATGAAAAGGATTGTCTTCAAGTATAATGAAATTGGAAAAGTGAGGGATATATGAAAATCACACAGAGAGAAAAACAAGAGGTTATATCAGGAATGTAAAGATCATCCTTGTTGAAAGTTGGATGGCAGGAAAGATGTTTCTCTAAACAATATGAATAACTATATGAATAAACAATACAAATATAAAACAATAAACTACATGAATAACAATATTTTGCTGGAATGAATATGTCCCTTAAAATATAAAAATATTTTAAAATAGTATGTATTTACTAACATTTTCTCAACACTACTATACACACACACACACACACACACACAAATAATAATCTCTGATATTTGTTTGAGAAAATACAATTCACTGAATAAAATTAGGCAGATATTCCTAAAGATATAATTTCACCCCCAGAAGAAGAAAATAAAATTAGTATAGTTTTATACTGAAAAAAAATTTCCATGAATTTTGATATACGTACAAAAAGACACTGTCAAGGATTATATTGAAAGATCCATGATTAGAAACTAATAATCATAATATACATACTGTACATGCTAACGGTTAATTGCTTCTTTGACTTTCAGCAGATCAGATAACATAGGTGCATTATTCTTGAATATAAACTCAAAAAAATGTAATTACTACATACAATTACCATTCTAATTTCTCTGCTAATGCAAATGATACTCATTTTCACCAAAGTATTTAAAAAAATATTGTACTTACTTTCAACGATTACTTGTCTGTCTTCCCAGTTATCTTTAATAAGCTGTATATTTCCAAAGTGTGCATCGCTGTAAAAGATTCGGTTGGTACCTTTTCTTCTTTGATTATAGTCAAAAGCCAAGGCTATGACATTCTTAAAATAATGTGGATTTTCATATGGCCTTATTGGTGAATTTAAATTGGTTTCATCAGAAAGATGTATACTTTTTAATATTGTTCTCCCTGAATATAGCAAATAGCCTTCATGCCTTAGGCAAGTAACTCCATCCTCTGCTAAATATCCATGGGCACAAGTGCAAGTTCTCCGAGAATTTCCTCGATAAAGACAAAGTTGCTGGCATCCACCATTGTCCTTTTCACAAACATTGGTCCCTAAATAGGAAAAAAAAGACACACACATATACAAACATATATGTTTGGTTTTTTATTTTGTTTTCAAATGATTTTTCTTTCAGAAAAAAAATGTTTAAAGTAAGCTTCATGCACTGCATGGAGCCCAGTGGAGGGCTTTAACTCACTATCCTGAAATCAAGACCTGAGCTAATAACAAGAGTCACTTAGGGGTGCCTGGGTGGCTCAGTCAGTTAAGTGTCCGACTTTGGCTCAGGTCATGGCCTCATGGTTCGTGCTTCCAGCCCTGCATCAGGCTCTGTGCTGACATCTCAGAGCCTGAAACCTGCTTCAGATTCTGTCTCCCTCTCTCTCTGCCCCTCCCCTGCTCACACTCTGTGTCACTCTCTCTCTCAAAAATAAATAAACATTAAAAAAAAAAAAAAAAAAAGAGTCACTTAACTAACTGTGCCACTCAGGGAGCCCTCTTACAGAAATATCTTTAAAAATAATGTTGAATAGTCTGTTATTTTTTATTATTATTATTCTTAATACTGGTCAGTAAAAAAGTCAAATACTATAAAATACTGACTTTTTTCACACCAGTTTAAATCTTGGATTTCTGATTTAAAAGACTGCATTCTTCTGCTCTAATTATCATCTAAATAAAATCATTACATTTTTCTTGTAATCAGCCAGTTAAGTGTATATCTCTTTTTTGAAACTTGATGCTGAGATTGCAATAGGTTTCATGTACTGTAATCTTTGGCACAAATAACAATTTTCTCAAAACATGAACTGAGTTCCCCAACAAACAGTGCACTGCTTTAAAATCTGTGTCTATGAAATATGAAAGCTATCAAAGAAATTTACAGTGCCAATGTACCTAACCTCCTAAGTATATTAAGCGTAAGTTTTTACTTCAGTTTTGAGTGAAGATGTAATATACTATCAAGATTGCTCCATACGGCTGATTTTCTTCCATGAATCCATCATCAACTATAAAATTATTATACATTCCTTTGATGTCAAGAAAATTAATTACAATTTATTTTAATGGACATTAATATGGATATTTAATGACATAAAATGGACACTTAATTGAGGTAAATTAAAAAAAAATCCAAACCACATTTATATCAGTTTCAAAAAACACATTTTAAGGGATTGATGACTTCAGAAATATTTCACACCAATAGCAAACTTCTGAAGCCATATCACTTTATATATTAAAACATAACCCAAAACACGTAGCTTTGGCAACTTTTACTCTCTAATATCCTAATTGTGCTTTGTATTTTTTTGTCGAGTATGTATATTTATCAAAATTTTCTACATTACTTAGCCCAAACCTATACTGAAGGCATGCCAGGCATATAACATGTCCATATAAATACACTGTCTAAGGCAAAACTATCTATGTATGAACTATTGTGTATTCATTTCATTAGACTACTGTATGATTTTTATAGGAAATTAGATGTTAAAAAATACAGTTTTGAGGTTTTGGATTCATATAAGAATCTCTAACTTTGATTAATATTTTTTAAAAAGGAGAGAAATAATGTAAGATATATTTATTTTATAAGAATGCTGACCTTTCTCTCTTACTCGGTTAAAGATTTTAACTTCCTTCAGGTTGACTCCAAGACCTGTTCTCATGGTTACGGTTTCTGTGGCATCATTCTTGTGGCCTCTTCTGATGGACCCGTTGGCATGTGCTCTGACAAAAAGTTGGACATACGTGATCAACAATCTTTAAGTAATTCACATCAAGCCAGTTATTTAAACTGAAGGTAACAGATGGCCAAGCAGAAGGGGAAAGAAACCAACTTTAGTCTGTGACATTGAAACGCTTGAGCCTGGAATAGCAAGAGTGCCTGACTTTCTGTGGAAATCACATGGCTTTGTGAGATCCTTTTTGTGCCCTTGCTAGGGAATGGCTAATCCTACAAGGGTAAAGCAACTGGCACTGAAATAACATTTTGAGACTCAAATACTTATGAAAAAATAAATTACCTGTCAGACCAGTAGATGTAAGCCCCAAAGACCGCAACTGAAAACATATCCACATTGCTCCCTGACAGCACCATCTCACGATTCCCTCCAGTCTCAAGGTCAATTCTTTCTATTTTGTCTGTACGAGCATCACACCAGTACAATTTGTTTTCCTAAAGATCGATTGAAAAGTAATGTTACAAGCTGTTTTGGATTAAGTAGTTTATTAAAAAAATAAGAGAACACTAAGAGTGGATTAATGCAAGTTGGCAGTTAATGCGCTTTAAATACTTAAGAAATCCAACACACCTCATAGTCAATGGAGATACCATTTGGCCATGTTATTCCCATGCTTACAAGGATAACCTTCTCGGAGCCATCTAAGCGAGCTTTTCCAATGCAGGGCATCTGTCCCCATTCAGTCCAGAACAAATAGCTGAAATGAAATTGTTGATTTATAGTAATATGCAGATAAATACAAAAAAAAACCCATATTATTAACAATAAAGCAGTGACATTCATACCAATAGAACAAAAATAATACATTTTAGAAATCAACATCCATGTGTTTATATTTGTGAAAAAGAATTTTTTTATTTTAAAAAATATTTAACGATTCATAGAAATCACAAGGATGGATTCAAAATCCCTCCAAAATACTTTGCATAGGCTACTCCCTGTCTGAAATGCTTGCTCTTCTCCAACCTGTTTGCCTCATTTGCTCTTGTTCCCATTGCAAACATCATTTCCCTCAAAAATTCTTCTGTGTTCTGATTATTTTACCCTATACTCTGCATGGATTAGAGTGAAATTTACAGTGTTATAGTTCTTATATTTCTTTACAGTGTTATTTTTATTAATGTTTTTTTGCCCTCATTGGATAATAAGCTCAATGAAGACTGTGATCTTTTCTCATTTTCATCTACTATTATACCTACAGCACTAGGAAATAGAAAAATTTTAAAATAAAATTAGTGGGAGATAAATATTTATTAATATATATATGAATGCACTATAATTTCAGTTCTGTCCAATTACACTGATAAATGTAACCATTCTAATTTGAATTTTGTAAGTTATCTTGTGAAGCAATCATAAAACATAGATTCATACAAAAGCAGATATTCCTATTATAGTAATCACATAATACAAAATAGAACATGGAAGAAAATGAAATACAGAAAGAAAATCCAGAGTATGCTGAAATAAAACATGTCAAAAAACTAAATGTAGAAAAACAGAAGGCATATTATTCATGCTTTCTTTTGCTCATTCGTTCAGCATACATAATATTTATATTACAATACAAAATCCATGCTTTCAGATAAACAAGATCCATTCTTTTGAAATTATGTCCACTGAAGTTTTTATTTAGCTGTCAGGAAACAGCAGTGATTAGAATTTAGAAAAATATGGCAATCATTGATTCATCCAGGCAACAATGAATGCGTATTTTGTGCATATTTGAATACGTATATATGAGTGATCATACATGAGAAAATGAGGTTGCATATAGAAAAATCAAAGATGTACATTCATATTTTGTATCCACTCAAATGTATTATTTATCCATAAAAAGATACTTAAACTACATAAAAATATATGTATTCCCTTTACGCATATTGTTTTGATTTATTTTAAAAGTTGATTTTTTTCATGGAAATGCTGTATAAAATAAATGTGCTGGACTTTCACAACCAGATGAAAAAGAAGGTGTGGCTAGAATTCCAAGTATATTAATCCTGAAGAAGCTTTCGTTCATATTTATATGGTCTATAATTAGAAAGGGAAAACTTCGTACAAGAAATCCAACCAGCATTTTATTGGTTAGCTATAGGTTGAAATAGCCATAAAAAATCTATGTTTTCATTAAAGTTAAGATTTTTAAACTTTAATGGAGATTCTCATTGTATTAAAAAAATAAAATAACTGGGAGGCCAAATTTGTTGCTCCATTTAACTTTTTAAGGAAAAAGTTTTAATAATGCTCCTAAAATGACTAATCAATCACTGTGTCAAAATGGCAGGGGGCATAACACTGTGAAGGAGGCATTTTGGGAGCCAAGACAGACAGGTGCTTATTCAGTCTGATTGTTGTCATCTATTTTAACATACTCCAGTTTATTTTTTTTAATTTATTTTTTAATGTTTATTTATTTTTGAGAGACAGAGAGAGACAGAATGTGAGCAGGGGAGGGGCAGAGAGAGAGGGAGACACAGACTCCAAAGTAGGCTCCAGGCTCTGAGCTGTCAGCACAGAGCCTGACGCTGGGCACCAGCTCATGAACCATGAGATCATGGGAGCCGAAGTGGAGAAAGAAGCTCACTGGACTGAGCCACCCAGGCACCCCTAACATACTCCAGAGTTTAAATATGAAAGGAAATATGTACAATATCCCTTTTATTTAATAGTAATCTGCTTTCAGATGTACTAAATGAATAATACAAATATTATTTTAAAAAATAAATAAAAATATTTTGAGTGAACAGAGCAAATCAACTCATTTAACAAATTTAGCTCTGCTTCTCACAGCTATGGAAACTGTGGCTCAGGAAGTCAATCATCCAGTCACACAGCTGGTAAGAAAGGGTCAAAGCCAGGAACTTCACTCAGGCTTTACTAACCCAGGCCTGTGGTGTATTCTCTATGTTGTCTCACAAAATATAAACATAATACAATAATATAATAATCTCATATAAAATGCTACTTTTCCTTAGGTATAAGGAATTAGAACAAAGATCTTCATACTTAAAAAACACAGAACAAGCCATGAAAAAAGCCCTAGTATCAAGAAACCAGTCTCTCATTCTTTTTTTCTCTAGTAGTCCCTTTGCATTTTAAATCTGTATTACTTCCATGCAGGAGGCCTGGATGAATAACAATAAAATTAAGAACTAGAATTACTCAAAATAAAACTATTGTGAGTACAGATTTTACTCAAATTTTCAGTAGTGATTAGGTAAATTATCATTATATATGACGCCAAATCTGACTACAGGAACCACTTTTATGGCTAAACAATTTATCAACTTAATAAAACTAAAAGATTCTATACCTACTTAAGTTAAGCGGCATTTTATGAATTTCAGGAAAAGAGTAATTTATTTTCTCCTTAAACAAAAATTAAAAATAACAAATTGAATAGAATTAGCACCGTGAGAACCTTCAGGGATTATAACTAAATGTAGAGAAAGAACACTAAGCTTATGAAACTGCAGGGAGAAACTTATGAATAATTTAAGATAGTAATTTACATAGATGTACTTGAGATATCTTTAACGAACATAGATTCTTTGTATCTAAGTGTAACTTTTTCATGAAGGGAATAAATGAAAATCCTTATCACTGGTTTTGAGACCCCACGGAAATTAAGATTCAGTGGCAGCATTACAGACCGATGTCCCCATTTGAGTTCAAAATTTGCTGTAGTGAAATGTTTGTTGAATTGAATGATATAATGAAGGAAACTGCCTTTAGATCCCTAGCTTGGTTAATCTAGCACTTAAGATACTTCTCAAGTTTATCCCAGACCTAGAAATTTTCAGAATTGTCAAAATCAAATGTTATGTTATATAATTGAAGTTTCTCTGGATGATAATTTGTCTTAAACTGTAAATTCCCATACTTACAGGGGCTTGCAGTTACAGATTTAAAATAAAAAAAAAAAATACAAATGGGGCATTCAAAAGTGGTTTGAAGGATTATAAGAATACTGTCAGAAATCATCATAACACAAATATCCTTATTGTCTTATGAGACACAGTTCTTGGCAGGAAAATGTACAATGAATGCATACTATGTTCAAGTAGTAATTCCAATTAATTATTGACATTTGAAAAATAGGCAAAAGATTTAGGAGCACTGGAATTCCCAAAGGCTTAGGATACACTTAGAGTCTTCGAAAGTTTACTGAATTGACCATATAACCAGCGTACTGATGTCAGAATTACTTTACATGCAGGTATACTTATCAAGGAAAGCAAATCTTTTTCTATCACAATTAAAGTTGAAAAATATACAAAATATTATAAATGCCAATTTCGAATAAATATTTTTTGAGAAATAAAAGTAACATGAAAACAAAGCTTTGGCTTTGCTGGGGAAGGGTAAAAAGTGTGAGGTGGAAAAAGAATACTGAATAAGTCTAAATTATCATAAAAGGAATAGTATTAAGGGTGATTCTTATAGATATATGAACAATAGTGAAAAGAAACTAATTTGAATCAATCATTTTCTTTGGGTTTAAGATTCTTAATTTGACTGCTAAACTATTTCCTCTGAACACAGATCTGGGCTGCAATTTTTACAATGAACTCACCATTTTTTCCCATTTTTACATCCTTATAGGACAGCATGATTTATATACTTTATCACGTATGCTAAACAAAGATGAGATAACCAAAAATGTCCATGCAGGCACAAAAATAAAGATCATATAATTCTTTTATAGGCAGTTGCCTTGGTTGAGAAGATTCCTCTGCCACACCATGGGCAATAGCGAGATACTGTATCAGCAAAAAATATAAAAAACCAAACAAACCTACAAATTAACAACACCAGCTAGCCTTTGTGTGAGCATGAGCTTTTGACAAACTGCTTGTAACTTTCAATGTCTTAGCAGTTTCATTAGAATTACTTTAAACTCATACTAATCGAGTACTTCATAGGCCAACACGTCAATGTCTCAATCTTTAAGGCACATGTAAATAACATATTATACAAATTTGAATACATTTCACGAATACATGAAATGGCATCCTGCATCCCCTCTGAGAGATATACGCTGTAATGAAGAACCTTCTCTATTCCTGTGAGTGTTTCTTTGCATTTCCTTTTCCTTCATTTATGTGCAATTTTGCTTTGAGAAAGCATTACATGGCAATCCCAAATCACTTTTCAAGTCCTGAATGTGTTACTTTTGCTTAGAGGTTCCTATAACATAAAAAGAACTCAAGCACAGATAGAGGGACACTCTGTTAAAAGGAAGAGTCTAGAGACAGTATAACCTTGAACACTGCTTTTCTTCTTTTTATTTTATTCATTTATTTATTTATTTTTGTCTGTAGTTTGGTGGATGATTCTCAAATGTATTCTTTCAGTGCAGTCACGTACTCATTCAACCAATATTAATGTTGTTATGTAATGCTAGCAGTTGTTGCTATAAAATGAACTGGACTCAGTGACCCTCATGAAACTCACTGTTTAATGGCAGAGGCAAATGGGTAAAGATTTGCCTTAAGAAAAATGCCAAAAGAAATACTTAAAACTTGCTAGGTGTAAGTCTCTAAGTCGTAAAAGTATAGGCTTCAACACTGAAAATACTGAAGTGCGATGGTGAGAGAAGTTGTCATTTCTATAAGTAACTTCAGAAATTAACTTTTCTTTTGAGCCAAAATAAAGATACAGGCCATCTGGGTCATTCTCTTTCTCTGTTTAAGTCTAAAACAGTATTTACCATTTATTCTACAGGACTTGTTCTGGTTTCTGTTATCCTTAAGTTCTATATCAGATTCCTTCTTGATTCACTACTCTGCAATATTGAGTGACACAATTGTTATGTGTAAGTCCAGCCAATACTGGAGAATTATCAGGAAAAATTCTTCACAAAGAAAAATGTATTTGGCATCTGTGATGATACAGCATATTCTGTTTATAGCCTGCACTATATTTAGTCCCTTATTTTATTTATACCCTGCCTCATTGCACACCCTCTCATTTTAACAAATATATACATATACACATACATGTCTATGTACATATATGATATTGGTTTGCTATTTACATGTTCATAGTGTTTTTCCTGAGTAAATGGTCTATATTTTATTCATTTATAGTATCTCTAATATATAATATTTGATGTTTACCCTTTATGTATTTTCCTATGAAATATTTAATACCTTGACTCCTAGAGCCTACTACTAGTACTCATGTGCTGATTCTTAAAACATTACACAGAAATTTCTGATTTGTTTCATGACCTCCGATCTGTCTTATCAGTCATACCCAACCCACCCTGGGTATTCCACATTGAAAGAAGCAGAGACAATTTCTATAGGTGGATAGAGAAATCAATCTTGCAAACTTCTTTTTTACCTTTTACCACAGTTTTATTGGTCAGATCCCTTTAAAAATCAACGTAAAGTCATGCATTTGTGTGTGGCTATTTCTGGTTTCCATTGAACATGGCTTTGGTGGTCCAGACCAAAAGTTCCCTCTTGTACTAGGAGGTGGCATGACCTTTCTGTACACTCTTTCTCCTCCACCAACCCAAGAGTTACAAGGATAGCCCAGGGCACCTTGATCACTTCCAGTCCTTCTTCTCTCCTTTTAGCAAGGGGAGTAAGATCCAAGATTCACGTTTAGATGTTAAGGAATAAAGATAAAGCATATGGTAAAAGATTAGGTGAGCAAACCTAAGTTTGAAACAAGGGTGTTTGCAGAATATTTGAGAAAATTCCTAGTAAAAAATATTGTGACACTTTTCTTTCATTTGTCATTATAATTTGATTATATGCCTCTCTTATATACCTGTAGAGAAAGCTGGCTATAATTTGGGGTATAACTGTTTCCAAGTTATTTGACCATCATTGTATCTTAATCTTATATACTAACACCCTGGTTGCACCAGTATTTCAATTGCAAATGAAACTTAATTCTACTTCATTTTTATATGTGTCATCTTGCCTTAAGATAAAAGCATACTCTGAGATATGGTGTTAAAGTATGCGATACACTTGGTATCTCAACAGATGTTAAACTATTGTTAAGCTATGGCGTCTAAAGAAAACAAAATCAGAGTATTTGTGTTTCACTTAGATGTAATATACTACAAGAAGTTAATCAACTTTTTTGGTATCATGTGGTGACATACTGTGGCTTCTACTGTAGAAAGTGTTTTTCACATAAAATATATATATTGTATTTCAATTTTTTAAATGGAAGTGATGCCTTACCAAAAAATCAATAGAAGGTAGAAACTAATTTTTCAAGCTGAAGTAAATTCATACATGCTTTCTACTTTGTATTTGGTTACATTTAAAAAAAACTTCAAGTCTCCATTGTTCAAAACAGGCTTCATGCCCACTTTTCAAGGCACAGTTATATCTTGGATTCAGCTAATTTACTCCATTATGGTTTACCTTTTCCCCTGGTAATACCACCTACCATGCTTTAACTACAAACAGAATATAAAAATGCTGTACTTTATTCATATGATAAAATTTTGACACTTAGAAACCAATGTTTGGATAATTTTTACATGGACTGGTCACTTTTAAGCCTTTTTTTCTTTTCTGAACTCAAGTCAGTAAAACGTGGATAATGTATAGGGAGAAACTAATATTTCCGAGTATAATAAACATTTCCCGAAAATGTTTATTTAAAAGTTGTATCAATTCTTAATTATAAGTCCTGACAAATATCTATCCATGTGACTTAATTAACAGTTAAGAAATGTTTTTAAGAAGAAGTGAAGGTATGGAGGTAAATAATATTTAAATGAATGCCACATATGTCAAAGATTTCTTGTTTTGTGAAATAAAATATAAATCTTGTTCTGGGGGCTCATAATTAGGAAATCCAAAAATATTTAATGAGCTCCTCAAGCCGAATCAGTGCTGAGCTCAAAGTTGCAAGAGAAATATATGGAAGATCTAAGAGACATCTGGAGAGAAGATATGACAGAAGTTAGTGACAGATAGAAATAGGTGATGAAAGGGGACCCTGGATGGCTCAGTCACTTGAGTGTCCGACTTCGGCTCAGGTCATGATCTCAGGGTTCATGGGTTTGAGCCCTGCATCAGGCTTTGTGCTGACAGCTTGGAGCCTGGAGCCTGTTTTGGATTCTGTGTCTCCCCTCTCTCTCTCACTGCCCCTCCCCCACTTGTGCTCTGTCTCTCTGTCTCTCAAAAATAAACAAACACTAAAAATGTTTAAAAAATAAAGAAAGAAATAGATGATGAAAAACTACACAAAGTCTAAAGTAAATTTCAATCTTGTCAGAGCAAAAAGACATGCCATAGTTACGAAACGAAGTCACTAGACTAGAGGTAGGAGGATATGTAAATTTCTGTAACAGTGGACATTCAAATAAAGATTTTCTAAAGGAAAATGGAAACATAAGTGAAGGGATGAAGATGAGATTTTGGATGTAATGCAGTAATTAAAGTAAAAAAAAAAACACGACAATACATGGTAAAGGGTAAATATAGCAAGAGAGAGAATGGCATACAAAGACATATAAGGAGAGAGAGATGCAAAGGACGTATATGGAATAGGTTAGATACAGCAAGAAAACTCAGATTTAGAGAAAGTAACAGAGAAAATAAAGTCTTGAGTGGATAATCAATGGAGAAATAAATCAAACAGAAGGCAAATGGTGTGAAATCTGGAAAAAATCTGAATTTGGCTATGGATAAATTTTAACAATTATGGAAAGAAGAGAACTTCTTTATTCTAAGTTAAGAAGTAACATGCAGAGAAAAATAAGTTGCTGTGTTTTTTGTTTGTTTGTGTTTGATGTGTTTGTGTTTGTTGTGGGGGGAGTCAAATAGCAGAGATCTGATGCTATTTGGAAGAAATGGGAAGGGTTTCATTGAAAGGACTAGTTAAAGATGATAGAATAAAAGGACTAGTTAAAGATGATAGAATAGAAGAGTTACTGCATGAGATACCAGAGGAAATAAATGCCATTAAAGTGAAGAAGATTTAAGTAAGAAAGACAACTTTCTCTGAGGTTATACCCACTTATTTCAAAACATTTACAGCATGAATTCACACATCCTATTTTCTTGTACCACCACATAATCACTATCACAATTAACCACCAAATTTATTTAATTGTATTACTACTCACTGAAAACTCTGCCGTCTTCTCCCTCCACTGCTGACATTCTTAGGGACTTCATGACTCATGTTGATGGCTTTGTGAACATCTCAGTTCATGGTTCACCTCATCTGTTCCAAGGACTTCCACCTCTCCTTTGCCTCTGCCTTACATAAGCAAGGCCACACACTAATTTTAAGTAACACATGAGACAGCTCCATTTCCAATTTTACCAATTCTAAAATCATCTCTTAATTTGTTGAGTTGTCTTGGTCATTAATGTCCTAACTCCTTACTCTGACCTTAATCTGCTGCTTTTGGTTTCCTTGATTGCATCACTAACTTCTAGACCTCAGCTCCTGACTGGTAACCAAAGGTTATTCCATTACAATTCAACTTTGAGTCTGTCATCTCACGCTCCCTTTTTGACTCAATTTTTTTTCCTTTTTTTTTCCCCTCGCTGCTTCTCAACTGCTGAATGTTATTATTCAAGGTCATAGAAACATACTGATTAGATTCTAGAAATCCATCCCAGCTAAACTCATGTTGCTTTAAATCCTTTTGTTCATATTCTATTCAGCACAAGTTTCAGCAAAACTTACCTATTCATTTAAAGCTGCTAACCTTACTCATACTATCATTTATGACTTTCTTCAATTTCAGTAATTGAATTGCTAAAATATATTCTACTGCCATATCCTATCTTTTCATTCCATCTCCAAAACTAGAAGGGGGAGAGAAATTCTCCTAATTCAATGTTCCCGCTTAAATTTACCTCATCTCATCCTTTCAGTAACCAAAAAGGACATAGGTATTTGAGATTAAGATATTTCAAAAGATCTCAAAGGTAGGAAACATCTAACCTGTGGTTCCCAACTGTAGTATATACTTGGTACTCCACCTAGACACTCTCAGATCTTGTTTCCTAGTTCTATGCACTCCAGTGCACGGTCTCTGTGTCCTTTGCCTCTTACAGTTCTTACAGGCACTTTTCTTAAGAGGACCTGTCCTCTTAAGCCACAACTCTTCTTTCACAAGTAGTGCTGAGAGTTAGAAATCTTGGGAGTGTATGTCTCCCAAGGGTTGCCCCTTTCCAATGCTTGGGTGGGAGTTTGAAAGTAAAGTTCCCTTGCTTTGAAGTAAATTTTATACTCCAGAGATCCACAAGTTATCAGGCTGAGACCCAGACTTTTGCTCACAGTTGAATCTTTGTTTGTCTTTCCCCTTTTCCTACTCTGCTTCTCTCTTACTTCCTGAACTGAATTCTCATTCCAGGATCTGTTTCTTGAATACCTGATGTAAGATGTAAATTTTGTACATCTGCTTTCTGGTCCCCTATTCTTCTTGTTCCACCCTATTACTTCTTCCTTGTCTAAGTTCCAACTACACTCTCTGGAACTTGCCTTCCTGTCAGTTTCTCCCCCTCTGCCTATGAACTTGTAGAGTACCCCCTCACTCCTATACTAAAGAAAACTTCCTCTATACTCTACTGTCTTCTCAACATTTCTGTTTTTCCTACTTTCCCTTCATTGCCCAAGTTTCTGTCACTGGAGACTAAATATGCTAGCTCTACTTTCTAATTATCTGTCACTTACTCATTCTTTATATTTGGCCTCTGTCTTTAGCAATTTCTGGAAATTGATAAAAATTAGTAATGTCATCTCCATCATCGATTGCACATTCTGTTCTCTGCTTTAATCCCTCCTAAATTCTTTACCGCGGGCACACTGTTCTTCCTGGAGTGGTCTTCCCTTGACTTTCATGATACAGTAATTTTCTGAGGACTTGAAATGGTTATTTTTCCCTCTTTTGCCTTATTGCTGGCTTTCTTTTCCACTCTTTTAATCACTTTATCCCCTAACAATAAACATTCTCTCTCTCTCTCTCTCTCTCTCTCTCTCTTTTTTGTCTTTAGACTTCTTTTTTTCTCTTGGGTAATCTCATCCATCACCATGGTTTATTGCAGAGTCTAAACTGTTGAAATAAAACAAAGTAACTTTATATTTATGCAACTCCTGATTCCATTTATGCTCTACTGAAAATCTCTTCTCCAGAATATGCTATCTCAGGAAGAATCCAGGACTTCCAAGACTATTTTAGTTAAAAGAACAAATAATATTGTTAAGATTTTTTTTTCTGGTACAAAAGATGGGATCTTTCTGAATCCAGTCTTTTATTTCATATGTATTTTAAAGTTTTCTTCCCTCTCACCAACTTTGATTGGACTCCTGCTGGGCTGAAGACTTGCAGTGAGAAAGTGCCTTATTTTTTTTCTTTTCTTTCCATTTACTTCTCTTTTCTCTTTCTTTTAGTCTCCCCTTTACATATTTGCCTCCAGCTTTCTCAATCACTTGGCTTGAGGGTGAAGAAAAAAACCCCTCCCCCATAACAATCTGTCTCAGATGGTAACTATTTCTAAGAATTCCCCAGTTTAAAGAATGCTACAACTTCAATAAACTCATCCCACTTCTATCATTGCTTATGTGACTTATTTGGGTTCAGGGAGAAGGCTTAGGACAGAGGGTCTAGGACTATTTTAGATTCCACTTGGTAAACTGGAAAAAAATGTCTTCATGGTAATTCCCTTAATATGTGGGGAATTCTGTTGCCGATTTTACGGCCCCAATTTATCCCAGCTGCATCATAGCTCTTCCCTATGTAGCTATACACTTGCCAATGGCCTTTGCTTTGCTACTACCAATTCTTTGCTTATTCTATTTCTTCATATAATATAATCTTAGCCCATCTCAGAAACCTCTCTCCTTGGGGTGCCTGGGTGTCTCAGTCGGTAGAGTGACCGACTTCGGCTCAGGTTACGATCTCACAGCTCATGGGTTCGAGCCCCGCATCGGTCTCTGTGCTGACAGCTCAGAGCCTGGAGCCTGCTTCTGATTCTGTGTCTCCCTCTCTCTCTGCCCCTAACCCACTCGCATTCTGTCTCTGTCTCTCTCAAAAGTAAATAAACATTTAAAAAAATTTAAAAAAAAAGAAACCTCTCTCCTTCAAGTCATCTACTACCCTCACTTGGATTACTTACTCTCATTATGCGTGATCTCTTTTTTCTTAAAATTCTATGTAACTTTAAAATGGTCTCATGGAAGTTATGTCAACATGAGATTTAGATACGATATTTAGGCTTGAGTCACATTGATCTAGTCTTTTTATGCCTGCAAATGACTCTCACTTTACAATATGAGACTATTATTGTAAACGAAATTTTGTATTTGTTTAGACTGTAAGTTTAAACAGAAAACTCAATTGTGAACAGAAGCAGCCTCTTAATTATACTATCATACTTCATGGCGCCCACCAGCGTCTTTTACATAGTAAGCAGCCCTATTTTGTCAAAATGTACTGAATTGAAGGCTGAAGATGTGATGGAGATGCACTGACATGACCTCGCACACAGCGTGTGCTGCACTCGGTAAATGTGTGTGTTTTTTGTTTTGTTTTTTTTTTTAATAAACTGACAGAAAGTAGAGTATATGTGGGTTCCTTTGCGTGATGATCTCAATCACCCTAGAGAGAAGTAGGTATATTTATATGTTAAGATGGCTATGGAGATATAAAAATATACTTAAGGAAAAGAAGACCTAGAATAACAACTTGAGGGTGTATACTAGGTTTCAAGTAGCAGATTGGCAAGTAGCAGCAGCAAGAGGCCTGCTAAACTGAACTGCATGAATCTATAATAGGCCAGGCACAAGGAAGTCGCTATCATACAAAGGAGGTGTTTGGCTTATTACAAATACAAAGGGAAGAAATTCTTTATTAGAAACCAACTCATTTCCTATGTATCTATGGGATTTCATAACACTCAAATTATATTTTTTCTTGCCATTAGAATACTTATTCGCAATATAGCAAATGATCAAGTTTTCTCTATAGAGGCTATAATGATTCATTGTTTGATTATAAATTAGAACTTAAAAATATATTTTTAAAATACTTTAATAGAGTACATTTTTATTTTCAAGTTTATGAGGGTGCTGTGGACACGATCAATTGAGTCACGTTGTCTTATTCTTGGAATTAAACAAGATCACACCCTCCCTTCCTAGTCTTAATATGCAATGGCCTTTGTCCATGGGCACGTGGTGGTAGGCAACAGACTCAACAGCAGAAGAAGTCAGATCCAGCTCAATTATTTTGTAAGCTTCCTTTCCTAATTTTTTTCCCAGCATTTTCTCATTATTGTCTACTCTTTCACTTACAGTTCTGACCTTTAAATTTTCAATACAATTTTATCCTGAAACTGTTAGAACTGCTTTTTTATATGTTTGATATTTTTGGTTATTAATTTCTGTAATGCCTACCACTATAAATGTATATGTGTAACATGTAGCACACACAAATGCATATCCATACAATGTAGCATAATTTTTGGAGATTAGAAAAACCTAACTCCCACATATCAGCTTGATAACAGAATAGTATTTAAAATAGCTGACTCAGTTTCCTTATCTGTTAAGTGGAGGAAATAATAACACTCTAGGTTTTTTGTCAGCTTTTAATAGATGTGACATCTATTTACATTCCAGAAGGATAATTCACCTACTACATGAAGAACAGACTGTAGGAGTACAAGGGAATAAGATGGTAAACCACAATCAAGAAATGTTGGCAAAGGTGACAATGGCTCAGGTTATAGTGTAACAATGGAAATTATGAGAAGTATATAAAATATGAATGCATTTAGAAGCCAAAGGCAATAGAATTCCTAGTATATTGGATACAGGGCATATGAGAGAGACACCAAAGATCATACCGAGTGTTTTGACCTAAGAAACTAAAATAATAGAATTGGCATTAACTAATGTAGAACTCACAATTGTAGAGAAAGATTCAGTTTAGTTTTGAGCCTGTTAAGGATAAGATTTCTGGTAGATCGTCTTTTAGTTAGTAAACCCTTATAAATTTAAAAGCTGAAAACAATAACAATTTAATTACTTCCGCATCTGCAACTTGATCAGAGCTCAGCAGAAATAACTCACCCCTTATTCACACTGGCGGGTGGTGACACCAAGGCTGAGGTAACCTAAGAGCTAGGGACTGGGATCATTTAGTTTCACTCACTCAACATGTCCAGCAGTTGGTGCTGGCTGTCAACTTGGACCTTAGCTAGAGTTATTGGTGGGAACTACACTGGCCCCTCCAAAGGGTTGCTTGGCTTGCTCACAGCAGAGTGGCTGGCCTCTAAGAGCTTCCCAAGAGAACTATGTGGAAGTTTTATCTTCTTTTATGATGTAGCCTCAGATTTTACAACGTATCACTTCCATAATAGTCATAGGCCCACCCAAATTCCAGTATATGGAAAAGATGTTCCCCTTTTCTGTTTGCAAGAGTCAATGTCACATTTTAAGAAAAGCATGTGGAATGCCAGATATTATTGTAATCATCTTGGAAAATAAAATCAGCCACAGCCCTCTAATTGAAAATGTTGAATAAGCAATATACAAAAACATAAAAATCTAGAGTTTAGAGTGAGGTATGGCTATAAACATTTTAAAATCTTTAACATTTAGGGGGGATGAGACCACCACAGAAGAGAAAAACACCAAAGACTGAGATGTGGGGAACTCCAGCATTAAGGTGTCAAAGAGAAAAAAGAACTAACAAAGGAGAGTGTGTTGGAATGACTACGAAATAGAACAATCAGGAGAACTGGTTTCCTTCTTCCCCATATTGTCTCTTGAAATCCACCTCTCCTTGAGATCTGCCCTAGTATTAGAAACTGAGTTTGTTTAGATATGCAGTATATCCTGTTTGGTCTGGGAACTTATGCCAGCTCAGTTGATGAAATATAACTTGTCTAAATATGTCAAAATAATGTCTTCCCTTTGGGTATTGACTGGTCTAAGGATGGGCATGTAACACATTTCCAGTTAAGGGAAAACAAAGGAACTGACATGAAAACTTTTCCCAAATAAAACCAGAAGATCTAGCAAGGAAAAGGTGTTTTATCTTATCTCCCTCCTCCTTAAGTCTAAACATACTCCCTGAATATTTATCAAGAATGTTATAACACGGGACCATAACATCAAGTATAAGACAAAATATAACCTAGTGAAGATGGCAACTGAGAAAGGTAGAAAGAGAAATCCCTATAGACTTTCACTCTAACGTTTTGCATTCAAGAGCAATTCTAAACCAATGCAGCTTTTTCAATTTATAGATGGTAATCTTTGCTTGAAGTATGACAAACTGTTGGTGTTATTTCCCTCTCTTATATTAACCTTCTTTGTTGTTGTTTTTTTATCATACTAATGCCATGACTTATTTTTATAGCATCTGTCAAGAAAATAAAGCAAATGATGATATTGGAAAAACTACATACAACCTATAACAAATAAAAGCTTTTAGACTTTCATGAGAGTTGAACTGATATTTTACATATATAGACTCCATTCTAAATCAGTGTTTAGATAACGCTGTGTATCTAATACACCATGGTCCACTTTTTCACCCCTCCAAAAGTAAGAGGAGTTGTATTAACTTAAAAATATCCACTCTTTAAAAACAAAGAAACAAAAAACCCTTAAGTCAAATCATACTAGCAGTGAAAGAAACGCTGTGGTGTGAAGTTATATAGTTTTGTAATAGGACTACCTCTATATTATTGCTTAAGAGAAAAGCAGTTATCAGTCAGCAACTTATTCTTTGCCAGCCAGTATACTAAGCCCTGGGGATAGAGAAATAAAGCAAACACACATGACTATTCTCCTCATAGCACAGTAAAGAATAGAGACATTACCCAGTCCAGTGAAAAAATAGAGCTACTAAGCAAATAAATATAAGCAAATAGGCAAATATTAATGCACAGAATTTATAAAAAATGAAAGTACTAGGTACTTTGGTGTCACAGAACAGAATTATCTGATCTATTTACAAAGCCAGGGAAAAACAAATAAAATTTAGCAAAGTAGGAAAGAAAACACTGCCAATAAAGTAAAGAGATTATTCAAAGACTAGGAGTAGAAGAAAATAGGAAATATGTGAACATATTTTTAAAACTATGAAGTCCAGAGATTGACTGTGATACTAAAGAGGCAGTAGCAGGAGTTTGCGACTGAATATTTACATAAGACCTGATGAAGAAGGATCACAACAGAAATTATGGACTCTTCACAAAAGTCAATGGGAATCCCTTGAAAGGATTTATGCAAGCTTTATATGAAAAGAAAAAAAAAAGCAAAAAGAAAAAGAAAACGTCACTCTGCCTTTAATGTTAGGAGATCAATTGTGAAGTCACTGCAGTGGTGTATGTGTAAGATAAGAACAGATTTAATTAGAGTGGAAGTAACAAAGATGGAAAGTGGTAGATTGATAATATTTAGAAAAAAAAATTAACAGAATTTGATGGCAGATTGAATTCACTTCCATGTTAGATATGCACAATCTGAGTGCCTATGAAACAACCAAATGGAAAAACAGAGATGTCAAAAAGGCAGGTAGACATATTTATCTGGAACTCCGGGAGAAAAAAATAATACAATGTTTGGAATGAACATGTTGCATGGCGATCACAGACTTGTAAATGGAAACCGAAGCTTTAGAAATATTGAAGAATGAAGTTGGCTATCATTCATTCAGCAAATAATTGAGTACCTGTTTTGTAAACAGTCATAGGGCAGAACTTTAAATTCAGAATCTGGAAATATATTGGTATACTTACTTGGATTTACACATACATTAAAGAAATGCATAATAAATATGACCCCATCAAATATGTGCTAAAATATACACCACGGAGTGAAAATAAACTTTTTCTTGTGGTTAGGTAAGATACTGAGTTTTGTTTCAAACATTATAACTAAAAATAAATATTAATATGGACATCTGGATTTTTTAAATGAAACTTACAAAAACTCACTTAAAACTCAAGGTACACATAAAGCTTAAAATTACCCTTTCTCTGGGTGCACAGCTATAGATCTTGGTTGATCCAGGCCTTGGGAAATAATTACATAACGGAAAGAGCCATTGAGTCTTGCAACTTCAATTAAGTTGAAACCATGGTCTGTCCAATATATGTTACCTAGGAGAAATACACATGTGTTTATAATATAGTTGTGAGAAAGAAAATGATTTATTAGTTATGGCTAAAATTAACTTTCTGAGCATTCACATAACTATCAAGAAATCATTTACTTCCTATATTTATTTTTATGTGTGCAATTCCTAAGCAGAAAGCTGTAAATAAACTAATATGCAAATACTTTCTAATCTCACACATCTGTAGTTTAAACCATATAATGAAACATTTATGTGTTACAAATAAGTTGAAACTTCTCACCTAAAGAAGGGATCTATTTTAACTTTCTACTGACTGCAGGCAAAAGAGAACTTCTGACACTTTTGTTTACCTGCCTCACAGTTCTCAGGAGATTTGGGCAAAGTTACCACTACATAATCTACTTCTGCATAAAAACACTTGTCCAAAGGCTCAAAAGCATTAGAAAGAATGAAGCCAAGAGCAAAAGAGACTATTTATCCCTGTGGCTAGAAGTACGAAAAAAAAATTGTTATGAGTCGGAAACAGAATTTTTATGAAGGAGATTGAGACCCTAACAAAATAGGTGTGAAATGAAAACAGAAAAAGCCATGGATTATACCAGCAATCCAGTCAATAGCTATCCCCTCCACTCTTCCCAAGCCATTGGTAATGATATCTTCTTTCCAAGTCTGATCTCTTTTAGCTCGGCTAATTTTATTGAAGCCCATGTCTGTCCAGTAGATGGTATCATTTTCTATGGATAAGACAGAAAGAAAAAAAAAACAAAAACAAAAAACATACACATACACTATAAAAGGTATCGATATATTGATATATGTATTAGGATCACATTGCATTAGTATTTTGGGTGTACTACGTGTATAAATAGTTTTCAGGACAATTTATTAAAACAAATAGTAATGAATATATTAAAACAACATGAAAGGACCTAGTCAAATGAATTTTTAAAGTACTTTTGAAATATATATGGAAATGACCTATCACATCCTTTATTATTTTTTCTTCATTTTCCTACTCATTTTAACTCAATAAATACTTATCCCACATTATTTTGCAATCTTGATATCAAACCATGCTATTTTGGACCACAGTTTTTGTCTTCACACCCATACCTGTGTCTGAGTCCTCTAAATATAAAAAAGAATACTATTGGAGACAATCAACAAAGTCTCAAAGTAGAGACAGAATGGAAAAGAAACATAAGGGCATTTCAACTGCATCAAGAGTGTTTTAAGCATAAGGTCATTCAAAATGTATAAAGCCTTAAAAATGCCCTAGAATCCAATTATTCCTTCTGAGGAGCTAGTTTCCCAAATGTCAACTGCAAACCCCTTACATTATTTTTCAAACTCTCATTGGACAAATGGGCTTAAGCATACTTGAAAAATGGCTCTATCCTATCATAGAGTCTTTAAATAACAGTGCTTTTTGAATATTTGAATGAAAAATGTGTCTAAAGATTACAAATGAAATATATTATATGTGCATGCATATGCATAAAGGGTAGCAATTATAGACCAATGATTTTAAAAATAGCCACCAGAAAGACGCTGGGGACAAATCATTAAATAATAAATTTGCCACCAACTAAGTAAGTTTTCGTGTTGTGACCTACGTGGCCATTTGAAGAACAAATCCTTTAAGACCAATATAATTTCCCTCTGGCACAGTGACAGACTATGGAAATAAAGAAAAAGCAATTAGTATAATAAAGCCATTTATCAGTAAGTTTTGAGATTCCATTTCTATTAAAATACAGTCTAAACTCTTTGCCTAATTGAAAAAAGATTCCAAAACCCCCTTGTTCTCAAGAATGGTTAAGTCAAATATGTAATTGTTTGAAGCAGAGCAGGTAACATTTTCAAATATATATCTGGAAAGCAAAAATTTGTTTGATTTTTTCCAATTTTGTAAAAGTATTAGTTAACATGATTTCATTTTGAAAGAGTGAATCAATCAACAACAATAAGCATTATTTTTGCATGAACACTAAGCATTATACCTAATCCAGATCTCTTCCACAAATGTTAGACCCACATATCTAACTGCCCACTTTGTATCTCCACTTGTAGCTAGACAAGGAAATCTTGGTATATGAAGGACCAATTCTGGATTTCTACTGGAAACACCCTTGTCTTATAATCTTCCACAAAGCAACTCCACATGTCACAACAGTATGATAGATGGCATCTCCATCCTTTGTTTCTTGGGCTAAAAACCTCATATTATCCTTGATTACTTTTTCTCAAACTTCACATCTAATCCATCACCCCAATATTCTCATATTCAATCTATTACCAATTAGTTTTGCCCTTTTTATTCTTCTTTCAAATCATATCCATCATCCAACCACCTCTCATACACTCCACTGCTTATAATGTAATCCAAACTATTATTAACTCTTGCCTAAAGTACAGTTGAATCTTGAACAACCTGAGTTTGAACTGTGTGGGTCTACTTACATGTGGATTTCTTTCAATAAATACATTGAACAATATTGATATAGGCACTGACACACAATTTATCTTGTAAACAGATGATAGAAACTCACAGCATCAATAAATTCAGTACTTTCCATACTGTAAATGTATTTCTCTTACATTTTTCTTAATAACCTTTTCTTTTTCTAGCTTCCTTTATTGTAAGAATATAGCATATAATACATATAATAGCATATAATATAACACATACGAAATATGTGTTAAAAGTATGTGTTAATTATGTTATTGGTAAGGTTTCTAGTCAATAGTAGGCTATTAGTAGTTAAGTTCTGAGGGAGTCAAAAGTTATATGCAGATTTTCAACTGTGCAGGGGTCAACCCCATTAATGTCCAAGGTCAACTGTATTGCAAATAGCTTCCTAACTTATTGCCCCGCTTCACTTTTGCCTCAGTACTCCCCTTTCCTCCAGAGTCCTTTTTCTACTTAGGGGTCATTGTTACCCTTTGAAAAGGTAAACAAGATCATTTCTCTCCCTTCCACTCAAACTCTCTAATCATTTGCCATCTCATCCAAGGTAAAATTAAATTTCCCTCCCATGACTTTCATCATCTACACACACCCTTCAACCCACTCTCACCTGACATCCTTCCACTCTCCCCCTCGCTCATCATCTCTGGTAACACAGATCTTCCTCTTCCTAACACAAACCAAATACTATCAGTCTAAGATTCTTTATATTACTATTTTTGTTTGGAAGCACTTTCCTCAGATATCTGCACAGCCCTGTCTTAGCTTAGCCCTTCTTACTGAAACTTTCCCTGACTACTCTATAAAACATTATTTTCTGGGCATGTTCTACGCCCCTTACTGAACCTATTTTTGTCCTTAGCGTTTATTACTGTCAAACCCATTATATATTGGTTTGTTTCTTTAGTGTCTGTCTTATCTCACAGAAATGTAATCTTTGTGAGGGTTGGGGCTTTATTTTGTTTACTGCTTTATCCCTAGCACTTAGAGTAGTACCTGACACATATAGTAAGCCCAAAGTAAATGTCTGGCAAACAAATGAATGAATGTGATAAGCCATACAAAGACTGTCTGGAAGGGGATACAAGGAAGACATAGCAATTACCAGAAGAAACTTTATATGCTCAATAAGGAGAAGGTATGTACATGAAAAAATTGACTAACAATTCACAATAGTGTAGCATGAGCAGCATATACATAGAACAGGTAAGTAATTTTGCAAGATCCATTCACAACAATCTTCACAAGTATTAGGGAAAAATACCCTATTCTGCATATGAATCTTACTTTTCTTAATTTTTTTTAATGTTTATTTATTTTTGAGAGAGAGAGAGACAGATCATGAGCAGGGGACGGGCAGAGAGAGAGGGAGACACAGAATCCAAAACAGGCTCTAACCTTTTAGCACAGAGCCCAACTTGGGGCTCAAACCCACAAAATGTGAGATCATGACCTGAGCCAAAGTCAGATGCTTACCAACTGAGCCACCCAGGTGCTCCTGAACCTTACTTTTGTATTACTCTCTAATAGCTCTGCCAGGCCTGCAAAATCCTACTCCACATATCCAGGAAACACTCTTTCTCACATATACCACTACATCCTGCATATACTTTTATGGTCATATTGAGCTGAAATTGGGGCTTGACATTTCTTCTTAGAAACAGACTGTGAGATAATTCATAGGTAGGGGTTGCAACTGACCCAACTTTTACCAATGTAGTCACAATGTGCAGTAGACACTTCATAAATATTCACTTTGTGAACAGTAGATTAATTTGTAATGCTGAGGCTGTCTCTGAATGGTCAAGTCCACTTGATCAAAGCAGGGAGAAACTGAGAAGTTTCCCTGTATTATTTCTATCAGGTATATTTGGGAGATCAGTGAGCAAATCAATCATGTGGTGATACAGTAAAGAGGATCAAAAGGACAGAAGAATTAAATCAATCATTCATATCCAATCCCTTATCAATTCTTCCACATACATACTGCATTCCTACACACCCTAAATTAAATAAGTTCACTAATATATAAGAATATATTTTCAAGGGATGCCTAGGTGGCTCAGTTGGTTAGGTGTGCAACTTTGCCTCAGGTCACGATCTCCTGGTTTGTGGTTTTGAGCCCTGCATGGGGCTGTGTGCTGACAGCTCAGAGCCTGGAGCCTGTTTTGGATTCTGTGTCTCCCTCTCTCTCTGCCCCTCACCTGCTCATTCTCTCTCTCTCTCTCTCTCAAGAATAAACATTAAACAAAAAATAAAAAAATATATTTTCAAATATCTGCAAAGTAAACACAAATTATGTCAAGAATGTTTTAGTTAGGAATAAAATCAGACTGAAAGATGATAAAATTTAACAAAACACTATAAAGACACAAAACAGAAATACATATAAATATAGAAAGGGAAGAAAAGATTCTCATAACTGCCCTGACCCTTATTCCAAAATAAGATTTTTTTTTTTTAATTTTTTTTTTTCAACGTTTATTTATTTTTGGGACAGAGAGAGACAGAGCATGAATGGGGGAGGGGCAGAGAGAGAGGGAGACACAGAATCGGAAACAGGCTCCAGGCTCTGAGCCATCAGCCCAAGCCTGACGCGGGGCTCGAACTCACGGACCGCGAGATCGTGACCTGGCTGAAGTCGGACGCTTAACCGACTGCGCCACCCAGGCGCCCCCAAAATAAGATTTTTTTAACTTTAATTATACTTATTCAACAGATACCTAAAAAATATTTGGTATATGCTAAATAATATTGTAGACTTAGGAGTGTGGTGGGGAATATGATGGACAGCCTTTGTAATCAGGGAATGCACTTCTGGAGTTGAATTAAAAATAAATTATCTTAAGACATATGATAATTGGTAATGTATAAAATAATTACAAAATTGGAAAATTGAACTTGTAATTTAAGGTAATAATGATTATAATTAGCTCCCCACAGATACAATAGGACACATAGGACATTTAGTAACTATTTTCAAGGATTACATAGAGAGAGAGAGGCCAGCTACTGTGCATTGTAAATACGGTCAGAATTAAAAGAAAATCCACTTATGGTCAGGAATGCAACTGGTGCAGCCACTCTGGAAAATAGTATGGAGATTCCTCAAAAAATTAAAAATAGGACTACCCTACGACCCAGCAACTGCACTACTAGGTATTTATCCAAGGGACACAGGTGTGCGGTTTCACAGGGGCACACGCACCGCAATGTTTATAGCAGCGCTATCTACAAGAGCCAAAGTATGGAAAGAGCCCAAATGTCCACTGACAGATGAATGGATAAAGAAGATGTGATATACATATACAATGGAGTATTATTCTGCAATCAAAAAGAATGAAATCTCGCCGTTCACAACTACGTGGATGGAACTAGAGGGCATTAGGCTAAGCGAAATTAGTCAGAAAAATACAAATACCATCTGACTTCACTCATATGAGGAATTTAAGATACAAACCAGATGAATATAAGGGAAGGGAAACAAAAATAATATGAAAACAAAGACGGGGAGAAAACATAAGAGACTCTTAAATACAGAGAACAAACTGAGGGTTGCTGGAGAGGCTGTGGGAGGGGTAATAGGGTAAATGGGTAAGGGGCATTAAGGAAGACACTTGTTGGGATGAGCCCTGGGTGTTATACATATCATTCCATGAATCACTGGAATCTACTCCTGAAATAATTATCCTACTATATGCTAACTAACTTGGATATAAATTAAAAAATAAACTTAAAAAAAGCCACAAATGATATTTGTCTGTAAAACAAGGAAGAGGCCTACTGACAAGGAGAAAAGTTAAACTTTTTGAGTTAAGCTCAAGAGCTAACCATCTACAGAAATAGATTGTGCATGGTCCTGTCTGAAAATAGGAAACAAGAAACACACGTCTCTTAAAATCCTTTCGCCCTTAGCTGTCTGTATTTTAGGATTAATTAACAAACACTTATTGATAATCTATTGTAAATACACTAGCCTCCATGTTATCTCAGGCTGCTGAGTCCTTCCTAGAAAATTCAAAGTCCTGTTTCCCCGTGTAAATTT
This sequence comes from Puma concolor, assembly GCF_028749965.1. Taxonomy (NCBI): domain Eukaryota; kingdom Metazoa; phylum Chordata; class Mammalia; order Carnivora; family Felidae; genus Puma; species Puma concolor. The sequence continues at coordinate 132,839,900 of NC_141674.1, forward strand.
ACATACTATTTCAGAAAACACGATACCCACACACACAAAAAAAAGATAAAATATAACGTATAAGGTTACCCTGCTTCTCTCTCCAAAGAAATAATTACCAGCACATTAGGAAGATAGCAGGCTACAGTGTAAGGAGTTGAGGGTTGGGTTCTTAGCATTTATCATTGTTCTCCTATTAACTGTGAGACTTTCACGATGTTACTTTGTCTCTCCTGGCCTGTTTCCTCATATATGAATATAATATAGAAATTGAAAGAGAGAGATATACAGATATAAGTAAAAGAAGGTAGAATTTAGATAAACTTTAGGGTTTCTTTCAACTGTGATGTTTTACCATTAAGATTTAATTTTTCAGTTGCACTTAAGGGAATACAGGATCTCAAACTTCTGTCCAATCTGAACTGCTATATAGATCTTCCTTTTTACTCTGTAATTTTTTTGTTTCTCATTTTAACTGGCTCCATTGTCTGGAGCTAAAAAGAATAAAGCATATGATTTTTCCAAGAATGTGCTACTAAAGGGTATTAAGCCACATTTAATTTTTCAACCACACACATTTACATTTATGCTATTAAATGCTACCTTGTTCCATTTGATCAGGGATCCTGCCAGTTGACATTTTTAAAAACTCATGTTATCCAATGACTCCTTTTTGTGATACCCACAAATTTGATCAGTAGGTTTTCTACATCTTTATTTAAGGCAATAATAAATACATTGAACTGGACCAAAAATATACTTTTGGCATACCACTTTCTACAGTAATTGTGGAGCTCCACCATCCCTTCACATCTGGCTGCTTCAACCAGGAAGAACACCTAGTTCAGAAGAAGAGGCAAGAAATCCTCAAGATTCTCTGCTTTCCAGGAACTGGTCCAACATGCTGATCTACTTTGGTTGACAGTGCTTACTTTGGGAGATATGGGGCAAATGGCTTCAAGTAAGGAATGACTTTAGAATGTGTTATTAAAAAGTAAAGGCAAGCTTATTATTTTAGCTTCTTCCTCAGTGGCTATTTTTCCCCCCTTGCACTAGTGTTGAGTAGGTCTGATAGGTAAAAATTCCAGTGAAGCCAGTCAAGAGACTGACTTTTGGATTGATCTTTATAAATACTGTAATATATTTGTAAAAGATTTATATTTAGGGTGTTTATCACACATCACCAGACTTTAGTCTTTTGTTTTGTAGGGAATTCTGAAAGGTAAAGTAAATATAACAAATACAATCACAACTTCACTAGAAGTAATTACATCCAACCTTAATTCTGAGAACACCAAAAGACTGTGAACATTACTGGCTCCTATTATAATTGTTGTTATTATTTTGCAAATAAGAGCAAGTGCTATGGGGATTAGGCAAAAAATGTGAAGATGGAAAGAGTTTCAGATTGTTAATACTGGATTAAAAGGAGCTATAAAGAAAATGAAAGAGAAATAGGAGAAGGAAGAAAGGAAGGGAGGAAGCGAGGATGGAAGGAATCACACATCTATTTTATCATTGGCAGAGCCATGTGATTTAACAGAGAATATTAGGCATAGGAGAACAGTAAGATAAACTGAGGCATTCTAAAAATAAACTTTTAAAAATATTCTAATTGGTGCTTGAGGGAGACATTCTTCTATTATCTTTTATCAATATATTGCTGATATATTAAAATGATTATCACACTATGTAAAAAATGTGACTATATTTTGGATCTAGAACCTAGTATGAGAAAGACTACTGGATGGCAAAAAAAAAAAAAAAAAAAAAAAAAAAAAAAAACTGTCATAGTGACGATGTAAAAATTACAAGTTACCCCACAATTTATTTTTAAAAATATTACTATAAATTTCCTTTTGCCTTAAAAAAAAAAAAACCAAAAAACTCTAGCATAAACAAATCCTTCTCAAATGATCTGAGTTTGGTCATTAGATCTGGTGATAAGGATAGATTCTAGTACCTAGTTTCTAAGGTAATAATTTAGTGAATGAGGGCATGGAAGCCCAGAATCTGGTTGACCTCTAGGAGACTTACTTTTCCCAGGTTTGTAAACTAAGAAAATTAAATAAATTATAGAATTTATATATATTTATAAAACTAGATAAATTTTACAGGGAACAATCTTTAGTAACAGGTTCTGCTAGTACCTTCGTAGAGCTTACACAGAACGTGTTAAGAAGGTCAAGTTAGCTACACAACACAAAGAATTACTTAAGGACAGCTCCAACTTGTGAGTGCTAAAATTCACAAATGTGTTTAGCTGCTTTGTTGAATTTCTTTGTTTTCATCTTGTTGGACCCATTATACTCTATCACACACTTTAAAAGCAAAGACATTAGGGGCACCTGGGTGGCTCAGTTGGTTAAGTGGTTGACTTTGGCTCAGGTCATTATCTCACAGTTCATGGTTTGAGCCCTACAGAGGCTGGAGTTTGTTTCGGAATCTCTGTCTCCCTTTCTCTCTCCCCTGCCCGTGCTCTGCCTCTCACTGTCTCTCAAAAATAAATAAACATTAAAAAAAATTTAAAACAAAGACATTAATGCTCAGTTCCAAAAACATATGATAACTTACCGGAAGTTCTATATAAAGTATGCCCTAGGTTCTTTTTTTTTTGTTTTGTTTTTTCAATTTACTTTGAGAAAGAGAGGCAGAGAAGGGAAGGGGTGAAAGAGAGAGGCAGAGAAGGGAAGGGGTGAAAGAGAGAGAAGGGAAGGAAGGGGCAGAGCAAGAAGGATAATCTCACAAACCATGAGATCCTGACCTAAGCCAAAATCAAGAGTTGGACCCTTAACCAACTGAGCCACCCAGGCACCCCACTGTGCCCTGGTTTCTTGATAAACTTCAGGCTTAGGTTCTAGATTGTTATATCTATGGTCATTCAACTATTGTCAATTAGAGTACTCTCCATTACTTTATAGGGAAAGCTGTTAGGATTTTATTTATGTATTTTTAGCTTGTGTTGTTATATACAATACAATATTAGCTGTAAGGAGTCACTATTAAATTCATGGTGCTGCTGTTTATCCAGAACCTGCACTTTAACTTTGATTATTGGGATCAGAAAGAACAATATCCCTCACCCTGCCAACCCTCCAACCACCAGCTTTTACTTGGACTTTAATTATTTACTATCGCTTCCAGATGAGCTGGTTGCACACACCTTTCCCCTTTTGAGGTCAGAAATATGTGCCTTCTCCATGGTTTTTATTGTCATTTATCAGCAGTGGCCCTAACACCAGGCTGAGAAATTTGACTGTTATTCCATTTACAAAGGCTTCCATGCAATTCATTAAATTCTAACTTAGTTAAGATAATGATTTCCAAACTTATTTTCATTCTAAAACTTTGACACTTATGACTGTTACCTCTAATCTAAACCCTATCTTTTGTTCTTTCAAAAATCACCTTGTAATTTTTGGAAAGAAGAGACTTTCTCATATCACCCCTACATTTTCCAGTCATCATACATCTCAATGCAATTATTTTGTTCCTTTTCTATGTAATTTCAATCCAGATACTGGATTCAGAACTTTGCCGAATCCACTTTATAAAATCCCACCCACACATGAAATACAAATACAACAGAATTAATCGAAGCATGTGATAGGGAAATATATTATAACAACATAAAAACTTCAAACTGAAAATTAGATACTTTATTCTAAAAAGTGCTCTGGCCATACCCACCAGAGATGATTTTCCAGTGGCAGCTTCACATCGCATGCTAGCCTCAGCTCCTCTCCTCCATCTCATCTCAGTCTCATTTCCTCCCCTTTCAGATTACCCTGTCTCCAAAAAGAAACCCTCTATAACTACCGTCCGTCCCCAGCAACAGGTTTGCCTTTACACAGGTAAACCTGTGTCAAATGACTGCCCATTAGTATTGCCTCAAGAAGCTCAAAACAAAACAAAGAAAACAAACAAACAAACAACAACAACAAAAAAAACCCCACTAAATATACAGGCACACCTCAGAGATTTCAGATTGTTTAGTCTGGGGTAGTGTGCTGGTTGAGAATTACTAGTTAACTCATCAAAAGTAAGGATAAGAAGAAAAAACACTTATTATTTAACAGGGCTCAAGATCTTGTGAGGGACAGACACTGCTATTGTAAAGTGCTACCTAATCCCCATTACAATCTCACTGCTGTTAATGGCTCATTCCTAAAGGGAACTGAAAAGAGAAAAGAGGGACAGAAGAGCTTGGCACCTTCTCCAGAATATCACATTGGGGACTTTTTTTTTCTCCAGTTGGAGGAGGTCTTTAACTTTGGGGGGATATATATATATATATATATACACACACACACACATAATATATATGTATATATAATGCCTGTGTGTATATATATATATATACACACACACACATTGTATATATAATGTATATATGTATTTTTAAATCTGTTCAGTTAGTTCTAATGAGACAAGAAAACTGAAAGGACCCCATAAGATAAGCCATTCTTTTTTTTTTTTTTTTTTTTCCTTTACTCTGGCTTCGACTCTAGCTGTGTAGCTGTGTGTGGCTTACAACTGCATCCCACTCCACATGGGCCTTGTAATGCAAAGAACATAAGTCCTATGTGTTTGGGACAAAGAGATAATGATATCTTTGGAGTCTTTCAGCACAACAGATAACATCTAAGGACTGAACGGGTGGGTTGTCATGTTCTCCAAGAACTTTGACTCCAAACACCTTGATACCAAGATCCTTGGGCTTCAGGGAATGAATGACTTATGAAGGACACCAGGACCTGGTCTTTATTCTGACCAGTTCCTGGTTGCCTGATTGCCAAGAAAAACTCCAGATCCCAAACAAAGAGGAGACTCCCTCCTTTCCTTTCTGAGTCTCCTGGACAGTTTGCTCTATGTCTTCAATAAACTGTGCTTTCACCTCCTACTGGCTAATGTTTGATTTCCATCTTGGCTGGTCCTGCTTGAGCCCCCTTTGGGTCCTTGGATCCTGACCACCTGCATCATTGATATGTCACTGGCCCCAGATTTGTTAGAAATCACTATTCTTCAATTTTTGCCTGAGTCAAGCTAAATCACAAGGCAGGTCAAGATTACTTTGATGAGGGGGGGGCGCCTGGGTGGCTCAGTTGGTTAAGCGGCCGACTTCAGCTCAGGTCATGATCTCGTGGTCTGTGAGTTCGAGCCCCGCGTCGGACTCTGTGCTGACAGCTCAGAGCCTGGAGCCTGTTTCACATTCTGTGTCTCCTTCTCTCTGACCCTCCCCATTCATGCTCTGTCTCTGTCTCAAAAATAAATAAACGTTAAAAAAAATTAAAAAAAAAAAAAGATTACTTTGATGAAGGAGCATGAGGCAGGCTAAGGGGCAAAGCACAATCTAGCACACACCTCCCTGCCCCCAAGGTGGGACAGGTATAATATTTCTTGGATACTGCAGGCTACCCCAAAACAGGAAAGGACCAATGGAAAAAAAAAAAAAAAAAAAAAAAAAAAGGTTAAACTGAAACTGAGTAAGAGCCTCCACCAAAAAGGCAATCCCATGAAGAGCCTATAGTCGAGGAACTCCCTACTGTCTTAATGGTAATGCTTTGCTAGAGGGAAAAACAACCTTAGATTGTTGACAGCTGGACCTCCAGTAACCTTGAGTGTTTAGCATATGAAAATCCCTTTAGAAACACCCTCTCCCCCAATTCCATAAAACGGTTACCCCCTACATTTTCAGTGCAGCTCTTTCAGCCAAGGGATCCTGTCCCTATGCTTTAATAAAATCACCTTTTTGCACCAAAGACACCTTCAAGAATTCTTTCATGGCTGTCAGCTCCAGACCCCATGAATCCTCACCATCACCCCAAAACTATCAACTTTGAGTGTAGATCCTTCTCCATTCTCAGTAAGCTGGCTTTTATTGAACTATATCCTCTACCAAAGGTATGTATCTATTCTCCCCTTTATCTTTTTTTCTTTTAGATTATACAGACATTGTGAGCCCTGAAGTTGATCACATTCCTATGTTTGTACTAGTTACTATACATATGAACTTCCAGCAAAAATAGAGAATTTTACAGCATCCAGTTTATCTCTAGTTCCATGTTATTTTTCCCTAGTTTTTCTCTTAGCACTCATTCCCTCACATCTTGTTTATCTTAATGCCATTCCTATATTTTCGAAAGTACATATAATAATTTTTAGAATAAGAGGAGCTATATATATTTTAACTTATCAGATCATACATTATACATATGTGACATGGGTATACATGTCACAGTTGGGTGACATGTTGGGTTGGGTATACACACTGTACAGAATGGCTAAGAAGACCAAGAAAAATCCAAGACAATGTAAGAAAAATGTTAAAATGGTAGTTTTTACATTTTTGTTTCTTTTTTTTATAATTTCTATTTTAGTGTATATTTTATAATGTATTAGATCATAATATTTAGTGCAGTAATAACACACTCCTTACAAGTTAATAATTTTTTAATAAAATAATAAAAACCATGGATTTTAAGTGAAATCTCTTCTTGTCTAACCAGTAGTTTATATGATAAATAAGAAAGGTTTGCTACCGCCACTGTGGCTGCTACTTTCCAATAGCACCCTGTGCCATGCTCTGTGCCATCATGGCGCACCAGTTGAAACCACTGGAGCAGACTATGAGTGTTATGGAAATTGAGAGGAAGGCAAGGTCAGTCAAGGGCATCAGGAAAACTTCAGGCAAGAAGTGAGGCTTTCACTGACCTTTGAAGAGAGGGTAGCATTTGGATTAGCATTTGGAGAAATGTACAATATAGTTTACACAAACCTAGTTGAGATAAAGAACCAATTTAATTAATGTGGTCATCTTCAAATCATAGGAAGGATGACAAGCATTTCAAGAAGATTGGAGAACAAAAACTGTGATGACAGCCCTTTGTGAAGCCATCAGATACCTATGTACAAATATGAAGTTTTATTTTGTATTCTTTTCCAACTTTGAAAGCGTTTCTTTAAACATTTTGCAGGTTAATAAGGACCCAAGTTCTCAATATTTCATATTAAAAGGATTCAATAATAAAGTGCTAATGAATTACATTTGTTTCTTTCATTTTGAGAAAGGCAAATCGATACAAACGCTAATGGGCAATTTTCTTACAGCAACAAATCACTAAAGAACTCCATCCTTGTGAGTAAATAAAATAAAATCTGCAGACTTCAAAGGTTTTAGATATCTTAATCCCCTTAAGCTACAATGTTATGAAACCTTAGATAATGTACATTCTCTTTTAAATTGCTCTTTTATCAAATAAGAAATACATGCCCATCTAGCTTTTGTGTCCTGAATAGAATTTGCATTAAACATACTTATTATAAAAGCAATTCCATTTTCAGGTTTTGAACTGTTTCCTCTCAGGGTAACAAAAAGAAGCTTTCACATTTTCTTAAGCATTCACTGTTTTTTCTCTTCAAAGCAATTGCACCGTGCTGTTTTTCACATGCATTAAGCTAGTTTTCACAGCCCTTGTGTTCCTAATTTTGTCTTTCAGGTAGCATATAAGAACTAAAATGTGCTGTCACAGTCTCTTCCTCTTCAGATTAGAAGAGGACCAATAGCAGCTCCAAGGAGAAATTGTTTTAATTTATTCTTTTTCAGATTTTCAAAGCTAAGCTATAAAATTGAGACAGCATGTTGAATAGATATGTCTTCAGGGGACACCTACTCAGACATTTCTTCAGGAAACCATCAACCCATTTCAGAAAACAATGCTATGTAATTTCACTTTTATTTTTTAAATAGGGAAAGACAAAAATCTTGTTCCTTAAATGCTTGGTTTTTATATTATGCCTCAAATTAGTAAACCAGACAAAGATGGAGTGTATATGTGAAAAACAGAGGCTTTCTAAGCAAATATATACATTTTTTTCATCCTCACTCCTGGTGAAAAAAATATCTTACTTAAGAAGTTTACTGAACCTGGGTGCTTGGGTGGCTTGGTTGGTTAAGCGCCCGACTTCGGCTCAGGTCATGATCTCAAGGTTGGTGGGTTCGAGCCCTGCATCAGACTCTGTGCTGACAGCTCAGACCTTGAAGCCTGCTTTGGATTCTATGTCTCCCTCTCTCTCTGCCCCTCCCCCACTCATGCTCCATCTCTATCTCTCAAAAATGAATATATATTTTTTAAAAATTAAAAAAAAGAAGTTTACTGAAGAGAGAAATGTAACCTAATAACTAAAGGGTTGGATACTGTGTTCTGACTTCCTAAACTGAAAAGTTCAGTGGATCTATGACATGGGTAAATTACTTCATCTTTCTGGTCAGTTTCCCAGTATATAAATAGGTAATAGAGATGTTGTGAGGATTAAATAAATCCAATCTTGGTTAAAGCACTTAACATCTAGTACATAATATAATAAATTATCAACTATCAAAATTTAAAAACACAAAGTATGTAATAAAATAAAAAACTATACAAATTTGGTATCAATTTGGTAATTTTATATGTTTTTAATTTTTTTTAACATTTATTTATTTTTGTGAGACAGAGACAGAGCACTAGTGGGATAGTGGCAGAGAGAGAGAGACCCAGAATCCGAAGCAGGCTTCAGGGTCTGAGCTGTAAGCACAGAGACCGAAGTGGAGCTCAAACTCATGAACAATGAGATCATGACCTGTGCGGAAGTCAGACCCCTAGGCCACTGAGCCACTCAGGTACCCCTAAATTTTCAAATAAGAGAACATGGTTAAATAATTTTGAAATTTTATGTTAAGCCTGATTTGTATAACAATGCTACCCAGGCACCCAATGCTTTTGAAATTTTAATAAGGTTTTAGTTTAACAGCCTATCATCTTTTATAAATTTAAAATTTTAATCTTACCAATATTAAATGAAATAGAAAATGCCTTGAAAATAATCAGACATTGCTATATATTTCCAGTCACCATCTATGAATTTTTATATTAAAATCTAACATTGATTTGAATGCACAGTAGCATTTCATATTTTCAGAAAGGCAAAGTTAACTTTACTATGAAAAGTTACACAGAAAATTTGGTGTAAGAATTGAAATTGTCAGCATTTATTGTACTTAAGGGTAGGCCAAAAATTCAGGATACGAAGAAGTCGTTATTAACACCATTAAGGAATCAATAAAATTTGTCCTAAATGGGCATTTTAAATGCCTATGCATATCATTTAAATCATATGTGACAAATAAATATGAGAATCTTATCATACCAATTATTTTCTAGTTTGACTTCACTATTGAATCGTACCTAACATGATAATAAACAGTCTATAAATGTGCACTGCTTGGACTTTCAGAAACAATGATTCTTTTTATAAACAAATTCCTGTTAAAAACAGAAAAAAAAATATAAATCAATACTTTTTGTTGAGAATTGTATGTATTATAGAGGATGCAAAAATGACCAAGAAGCCTCCTTCAATCATTCCAGAGATTCAATCACCCTCGTGTAAGTACTTGGTAGTCACATACATTACTTAACATTCCATAGTGAATCAAAATTGCTTCTCAACCTACATTGGGAGAACATTAGAGAATACTCTATATTCTCCCTCTAGTTAGCTCCACAGAAGCCAGTGTAAAACTTTGGGCTGTATAGATATAAAAGCTCAATGAATGAATGATCAAGTACGACTGTCTCATTCTTACCATCTGAATGTTCAAATTCAGCATGGCAGATCAACTCATTCTAGCTACCCTCAATCTCCTCCTTTACCTTTTATTCTATCAGTTGATGAGAGGAACAATATTCCTCAACCAAACTAAAAACTGGAGAGGTATCCTTGATTCTTTCTGTATCTATTTACCTTATCCCCACATTTAATCAATTACCAAGTTCTGCATGTTTTAATGCTTCTTTAAAAAAAAAAAGTTCACTTATTTATTTATAAGCGACAGTGTGAGTGGGGGAGGGGCAGAGAGAGAGGGAAAGAGAGAGAATTCCAAGAAGGCTCCCTGCTGCCAGTGCAGAGCCCCATGGGGTGGGGCATGGGGGGAGGACAGGGGGCTTGAACTCACAAAACTGGGAGATCATGACCTGAATCAAAACCAAGAGTTGGATGCTTAAGGAACTGAGACACTTAGGGGCCTTTTTTTTTTTTTTTTTTTTGTAATCTTCATATCGCACTAGAGTTTTATTTAGGTCCTCACCATATTTCTTCTGAATTATTTCAATAGCCTCCTAAATGGTCTCCAGTCCTATAATTGTATTCTCCTTAAACCCATTCTCACAACTAACAGGGTAACTTAGCTAAAATGCAAACCAGATCTTATCACTGTTCCTATTGCTAGGTTTCTCATGACCCCAGGATAAACATCATATTCCTTAATAAGTCATATAAGGCCACCTATGATCAAAAACAGTGGCCTCCAAACATTGTTTTAGAGTATAACAATTTGAGTATCCACCCTTTATATATTTTTTCTTCCATTATACATGTACACACACATGAATCATGCACAATGTAAATTTGTTAGAGAAACAAGAAAACATAAACACTTCTAATATTTCCTCTTATCTAACTTATTTAGTTATAGGGTGTGCACCTTGCTTCCCTCTTAGAAAGATTCAGCCCATAATACTTCTTTGGTTTTGTCCAATACACCTTCCTGCCTCAGGCTTGACTCTAGCTGAACCAGCCCTCGCTCACTGTACACACACCCATCATATTATTTCTCACTCTATGCCTTTTCCCATGTCATTTTTTCTACACCTCTTTACCCAAGAATCCATTATTCAGACATTAAGACTCATGTCTTCCTCCTCCAGGAAGCCTTCTTGACTATCCCAGTTTAGGTCACTACCCTGCTTGCTGCTCTCACAGTAACCTGTGCTTATCTCCAATACCTGTACTTAAAACAGAATACTGCACAGCTCACTTTTTATGCATCATCGTTTCCAGTAGCCTGAAACTGGTTTTTGTTCATCTTGAATCCAGTGTCTTTCCACAGCTTTCCATGAAGAATAATTGAATAAATGTTGACATCCAATTAACAATAGTATAAATAGAATCAAGTAAATGGTAAAAAAAAAAAAAAAAGTTAAAGCAGAGGATTATCTACAGCAAAATATGGTAAAATGGAATATAATTTCTGAGAAGTAATTTCATAAGGTACTAACACTTTAGCCAATTATCAAATCAGTTAAAGAATATGCATTGAATGGCCAATTTGTGAAACTAGATATTCCCTCCGGCAAAACATTAAAATCAGGTGGCAGGATATAATTATAGTAAGCACCACTATAATAAGTTTCATTATATATCAACAACTATAAGTTAAATGAACAAAAGGTGAAGTTCGGGAATCAGAGCACTTTTTGAAGTTCTGAATATTTAAAATTAAAACAATGTTTGACAAGCTATACACAAAAAGATATAGTATTTGTCTCCTGTTGTTTAGCACCACTCCATACTGCAATCCTATGATGTCTTGGATTTGCTTGAATTAGATAAAACAAACCAATCATGAATTGAAACAGGTGATGGGACACATGGAGGGTTTAGCATACTCAACTCTCTACCTTTTTATATATGTTTCAAAGTTTCCATGGTGAAAGTTTAAAAAGAACTCCAATAGACTGAAAGAAGTTTTCATTTATTATTCCTAATCAAATTAGGAAGCTTTTATGGTAATAAAATATATAAATAATCTCTACTCTTTAACATGACTTGGATGGAACTCTCAGTATCTTACCCATGCTGGAAATTAACAAAGTTTCAGAAAGATTTTACCTGAACTATATACTATACCAACCACAAAATTACCCCTCCCCCCACCAAAAAAGCAAAACAAAAACAAAAACAAAAAATCCCTGAAGCAAAAAAAGTATTTATACAAGCTAGGCTTTGGAGGGTACATACTAGAAATAATCATATTCTTGGTCTTAGCAGAATCAGCAACAGGTTTACTAGAATTATAGTCTTGAAACAGCACATGTAAGAGGGTGATTTTTCAACTGAATTAGACTATGCTAATTGATAGACTATGCTAATTAATTGATTATGACAGAAGGTTAGAAATTTGATTTGAAAACTAGCAAGGATAAAATGAAAACAAAATCCCTATATCAGCTTGCACTATCAGGTAAATGAAGAGAGATAGAATTTAATATTAAAAAAATAACAATTAGGTAGAGTCAGACATTTAAAAAAAATGTAAAACATCCCAGAGAGATAAAGAAAAACAGAACTCCCTGAGATATTTTCACTCAGTGAGAATACAAATGAAATCCTTTCAGAAAGTTTGTGATAGAACATCTTAAGAAGGGTAGATCAAAGACAAAGACTTGTTCTGAAGTAACTAACTTGAAATGTTTTCAATTACCAAAGCAGATATATAACAATTCTTTCTATAAACATATGCTATGTATTTGTGTGTTCGTAGGTGTGTGTATATTCTTTGCTCTTGCTATATTACCTTGAGCTACAAGCCTCTTAGATTTAAAAAGAAAAACAGGAGCACCTGGGTAGCTTTTGATATCGGCTCAGGTCATTATCTCATGGTTCATAGCATCAGAGCCCCGCATTGGGCTGTGAGCTGACAGAACTTAGGATTCTCTCTCTCCCTCCCCTTCTAACTCTCTATCTCTCAAAATACATTTAAAAAGTTTTTTGTAAAAAGGAAAAAAATACAGTTATAGGCTAGTAAATAAATATGTCTACAGAATCTAATGCTTAAGGAAAACTAGTGAATGGACCTGCCCTCTTCCAATGGACTTCAAGTTGAGTCAGTGCATGCCATAAATAAGACTTTATTTATGATACATTTGAAGCAAAACATTATCCTACAAATTTTACAGTGTAAATCTTATTTTGTTGTTGTTTTACCCTAACTTATATGAAAATTAATGATTAAATCAGAAAGCTAAGTAATGAAAACTATGCTCCACAAAAGCTATGTACAAGAAAGTCCTAAACATTATTCATAAAAGCCACAAACTAGAAATGTGCATAAACGTTCATCAATAAAAGAACGGATAAACAACCTATGGTGTATTTACACAATCGGGTATTACTCAATGATAAAAAGAGACACTACTAACACATGCAACAATATGATGATCTGAAAAATATGGTGTCAAGAGAAAGAAATCAGATGCTAATGCATACATTTTGTGTAATTCCATTTATATAAAATTCTAGAATAGGCAAAACTAACCTACAGCGATAAAGATCAGATCAGTGATTGCTTCTCTGAAGAGGAGCAAGAGAGAACTTTCTGAAGTAACACAAATGTTTCATGTCTTGCTATTTATTCATCAAAACTGAATGAAAGGCACACTTAATGTCTGAGCATTTTACTATAGGTAAATGACACTTAAATACAGAAAAAAAAATCAAAGTATAGAAATATTTGTTTAAAAATCCCCTATGATGATTTTGAAGTCCATAAATCTGGCTGGATCTAATACATTTCATCCTAAAACACAGATATGCCTTTGGCATGAAGGACCCTAGGAATATATTTGCCTAATCATTTTTTAATTGTTTTTTTAATGTTTATTTATTTTTGAAAGGGGGAGGAGGGGGGGAGACAAAATCTGAAGCAAGCTTCCTGCTCTGAGCTGTCAGCACAGAGCCCAACATGGGGCTCAAACTCACAAACCATGAGATCCTGACTTGAGCCAAAGTGCAGACACTTAACCAACTGAGCCACGCAGGCAACTGTACATTTGCCTAATCTTAAGGAAATCACAATGGAAAAGCAAACTCACAGGCCAATAGACAATAACACATCAGTAGAAAAGTTCAGTGCCAATTCAATGGGGCAGACAAATTGAAAACAAGCTCTGAGTACATGCCACTTTGATGGGACCTTTTCAATTATCCTGGAGGTATAAACTTGAATCCTGCTCTCTACGAAAATGAAATTCTGAAAGGCAGTAAAGAAATGTACCTATGTAACTATAAATTTGAAAGTATACTAAAGAAAACATGCAGAAATTACAGAAATTGAACAGCTCGAGATGATGACATAGGAGGATCATGAATTCGTTGGTGTCTACAGTTACATATGAAACAATTTCCTTCTAAAAAATACTAAATCCTGGCTGAGTGACACCTACACATCTGACAAATGAAAAGAAAACCTCATCAAAGCAGGCAGGAGAGTGTGGGATACAACTAGCCATAAACCCCACCTCTGGTTCACAACCCGCAATTGAGAAGTAACTCAACCCAAAGCATCTCTGTAAGGAGTGGAGAGATCTAATCCCACATGGGGCACCCCAACTTTTAAGACGTGCACCCTAGAGGTGAGCCCCCAAAATATCTAATTTTGAAAAACGAAGGGGCTTGTGTTCCTAGACCCGTAAGACCCTAGCAATATGAGAAACGAGAAACGGGCATGTGCTCAGGCTCGCCTGTCCCAGGGCCCAGCTCAGCGGCAGCTATTTTGCCCAAACATAAAGTGAAGGAGGTTCACCTACTTATACTAAAGTGCTGACCTGAGCAGTAGGTATCTGATTTTGCACACACCTCTAGGATCCCGCTCGAACTCTCTCCAGGGCCAGGCTGGCGGTTGCCATTTTGGGGCTGTTCTCTTCCCGAAGGAAGCTTTTCTCTTTTTCAATGCTGTATGTATATATTTAAATAGGCTTCACACCCAGCACAGCAGCCACCACTAGGAGGAACCCACACCCTGAGATCAAGACCTGAGCTGCGATCAAGACCCTGAGTCTTAACCAACAGAACCATTCAGGCAAACCTGGAAGCTTTTCTTATTATAACAAAATTTAATTATTAATTAGTTGATTTATTATTTATCAATTATATATTATAATTAATTACTATGATTTGTTAAATATATTAAATTTTTTACTTGTGCTGAAGCATCGTTTTTCTTAGTTTTTATTTAAATTCCAGTTAATATATAGCGTAATATTAGTTTCAGTAGTACAACTTTGTGATACTTCAGTTTAGTTAACTTGATTTTTAAAAAAACAGAAATTGATTCTTTCACATTTCTGAAAGCCAGGAGTCTGAAGTCAGTATCACTGGGCTGACAGCAAGGTATGTGCAGAGCCATGTTTCCTTCAGAAGCTTTAAGGGAGAATCTGTTCTTTGCCTCTTCCAGCTTCTGGGGCTGCTGGCATTCCTTTGCTAGTGACTATATCACCCTAATATCTGCCTCCATGGTCACATCACCTTCTCTTCTTTATCAAATCTCCCTCTTCCTCTCCCCTATAAGAATAGTGTGATTATATTCAGGGCCTACCTTGATAACCCAGGATACTCTTCCCACCTCAAGATCTTTAATGTAGTCCCAACGGCAAAGAGCTTATAATTCAAAGTAACATTTACAGGTTCAGGAATCATGACCTAATTTTTAGGGGGGCACTGTTCTGTCTTTTACACTGGGGCTACCAGATATTTGCAAAATAGACTCACTAATCATTTCTCTCCTTAGCCACATGTGTTGCCGTATAAGCCTGCCAAAGATAAGAGTGTTGGAGAGAGGAGGTGTGTAGGATTTTATGCACCACCCACTAATGACATTAAGATCCCCTCATGTCCCCAGGCATGTCCTGGTATCTGAATGGCCAGCTGGACCTCTGGCATCTTTCAGGAGATGTTTCAGTAATCTATTCACAACCAACAGGGAAAAAAAAAGTCTTACCAGTTTTTAACAATGGCCGGATCTTTTAGGGGACAGCAGAAGGTAGTACTTTCTTCCACCTTTTCCACTTTCCTAGAAGGAAGTTTTACATGCATTGGGTGCCCCAATCTTTGTTTCTGATGCCCAAAGGGCATCTCTTGATCCACTGACCCTATGGCCAGGGGAGCTTACGATCCTGGTCCCATGTGACACTACCATATGACTCAGCAATTCCTCTTCCGGGTATTTATCCCAAGAAAAAGGCTAACTCAAAAAGACATACGCACTCCCATGTTCATTGCAGCACTGTTTATAACAGCTCATGATAACAACCTAAGTGCCCATCCATGGGTGAATGGAGGAAAAAAGTGTGTCATATATATATATATATATATATATATACACACACACACACACACACACACACACACACACGCACATATACATGCACACACACATAATATATACTATCTATTATTATAATATATATTATATATGTGATGGAATATTACTCAGCCATAAAAAGAATGAAATCTTTTCATTTGCAACAATAGGGAGGGACCTTGAGGGAATTAAGCTAAATGGAATAGGTCAGAGATAACAAATACCCAATTGTATATTATTTCCTTTAAATGTGGAATTAAGGAAAGAAAGAAAGAAAAAGAAAGAAAGAAAGAAAGAAAGAAAGAAAGAAAGAAAGAAAGAAAGAAAGAAAGAAAGAAAGAAAAAGAGAAATTTAAAGAAAGAAAGAAAACACAAACTTATGGGGGAAAAAGACTGAATTCCCTTGGAGAATTTGAAGAGAAGGTAGATGGTTAAGAGAAGAGCAATGTGCTTGAAGATATATGAATGGGGATAGCACAGATGCTTTATTGTGCTAAATACAGAGATAACTATGTATTCTTGACTTAATGGAGCATCTCAACTTGCCTGTATAGTTTTCTTGCAAGTAAATTTTATGATTTTCTCAGAAAAAAAAAAAAGAAAGATTGTAATGAGAATCTAGAAAAAGGAAAGGTTACATCCCTTTGGAAAATTACACTTGGAAGAACTCTGAGAATGTCACACAAGGGAACATGCTGTTCATTGGAACAGGAGGGAATGACAGAGAAGAGTCAGAAATCATGTTTGAAAGATGTTTGTTTTGTGTAAGACATCTAGTTTATTTGTTGCTATAAAAAGATGGCTTTTAGTGCTACAACTTTAGTGTTTTATTTGATGATGATGATAATGATGATGGTGGTGGTGATGACACTGTCACAGCTAGGATGACCAACCATCACAGTTTGCCCAATACTGTCCTGGTCTTAGCACTAAAAGTCCAAGGTCCTAGAAAACCCTTCAGTACTGAATATAAACTCCTCAGATCTCTAATTTTAGAGTGCATAACTGACAGAGGTTCCCAGCTGCTGTGTGCTATACCCCCCACTGTGCTATGCCAAGGCTGCTCTAAGCTAATGACTGTGTGAGGCAGGGATATTAAGGTAGGCCCATTACTACAACATGTGGAACTCCTCTGATTGGCAACTTTGGCTTCATAGGTGACTTTGGTTTCTTATCAGCCTTCCTGAAACTTTACTGAAACCACACCAGTCTAAGACTTTTCCTACCTAACCTCCCTTCCTCCTCTCTTTCACATAAATCAGATCTGGATTGTAGACTGACAACTCTCATTTTTTCTCTCAGGTTTTTCCTCAATAAGACTTTTTCATATCTAATCCTGTCTTGACTCTGCTTCTCAGAGGATCCACCCTAGTACACATGGTGTAGGAGTAGTCTACGAAAATAAATGGTAAGATGGGCCTCTGAGTCTGGCTCATTGTTTGCACAACAGCCAAAGAGGACATGGCCCTGAAGATACATGCGGCATGGACAGCTCCTGGCATATTATATTCAAGTGCTAAAATTTTCATACAAAGTGATCTGAGAAAACATCTTGTTCAAAGAACTATCTTGTAGGGGCAAAGAGTCATGCATTTGAAAAATGTGGAAGAAACAAGGACTACAAAGACAGCAGAGCTGGCTAGTCAACTGCTACATTGTAAAGACATTCTGTAGAGGGATAATGACAGACTGAGAGCTGTTTACAAGCAATTAAAATGAAATGTGAGAGTTGATATGGGGAAATTACACTGAGACAGTAGAAGAGTGGACACAACTGAGCAGGAAACAGAAACGCTAATACTTAGATCCAGAGAGCTCCAGAGATGTCTAAATATTCAACAAAGACAAATCTGGTATGATAAAATCAGACATGTGGTTGGTAAGACCTGGGACCCTAAAATATGAATGAGGATGGTGGATATTCCTAAAGATGTTCGTTCATGTTCCTGAACTATCCCTTGGACTCAGAGTTTGTAAAGGTTGTCCAATGTCCCTTAGTAATGGCTAACACCTTCCTTGTGCTGAACGATGTTGCAGAAATACTTCGCCGGGAAGGCAAAAGTTACCTCCTTGAGAGATAGACTCAATTTTTCTGGCTGCTAGGCTGATAACTGTGGTTACATCTCAATATAATCCAGCTGGAAGGATTGCTGAGCCTCATAAAGGAGGAAAGGGATTATACACAGAAAGAACTTTGAGGAATAGTTTGTGTGATGACCACAGGCCAGAGAAGTATCCCTGACATTGGATTTTGAAGGTGCTTTATCAACAGGGGCTAGAAGATAAGATGGACAAGCAAGGGTTCTTCTACTTAGAAGTACTCTCTCACGAGGCACCTGGGTGTCTCAGTTGGTTAAATGTCCGAATCTAGGTTTCCACTCAGGTCATGATCTCACAGTTCTGTGAGTTCGAGCCCCATGTTCGAGCCCTCTGTGCTGTCAGCACAGAGGCTGCTTAGGATTCTCTTTCTTTCCCCCTCTCTCTCTGCCCCTCCCCCACTGACACTGTCTCTGTCTCTTTCAAAATAAATAAATGGACTTTAAAAAAAGCATTTTCTCAGTATATAGATGAGATAACACTCTGGCAAGAAGCCAGGATGCAGGATGCGGGACACAGTCTCTGTGAAGGTGGCTCTTAAGTATGACTTTCTCCATGTAGAAACACCTTATCTGCCCTGGCAGATGGTAAATGAAAAAATAAAGATGAGAAAAGGAAGTGGAAATGGAGACACAGATTATGTAAAGAAAGAAAACCCACCAAAGGGCCTTAGAGGACACACCATTCTCCAAGGCTGGTGGAACTGTAGTAATGAGAGAGGCACCACCACTACCAACAAATTCAGTACTAATTTTGCTTATAGGGGGAGGACTGACAGTCAACAAGGATGCTGCTTAATGTTTACAACCCCAAAAATACAATAATGGAGATGCAGAAGCCAGAGGGTTGTTGTCCCACTAAAAGTCATGATGCTCTGCTCACATCTCTGACCTGAACTAATTTTCATATCCAGAACCCACTGATTGAAGAAGTAGCCAAATTCCTAGGTGGGGGAACCCTGCAGCACTGTGGCAATTATAAAACTATGGTGATCCTCCCAGATCTTTCCTCTCAGGGACCTACAAACATTTACTCGAGTGACTCAACATTCTTAGTCTCAAAATACAAAACTGAAACTGGTATACCTGGGACTGGGATGAACCTCAACAGTGGATTAGTCGCCTCTGGAATAAGAGCTATCATAGTGAGAAAGGCCAGCTGGATGTCTCCGAAAGTATATACCCTCCAACCTCTCCCTATCCAAACTGAATGGTCAAGATTACTCCCATCTTAGGGAGGATAAGCATAGATGGAGATTTACGTCATCATTAAAGACAGCCAGTGGTCTCAGTTATGTTTCTGACTACTTTGCCAGACTTACCCCTGCAGAATGATTATGAACTACCACAGGCATAACGAAGAAACAGCCCCAGTTACACCCACTATGCTAGATGAGGTATCGAGAGAGCAGATTAATAAGGCCTCTGGTACCTATTATGCAGCCATTGATCTGGCAAATGCATTGCTTTCGATATAAGAGGAGGATCAGATAGACTATTATTTACATTTGATATATGACAATATTTATTTATAGTTTTCCTCAGGGCTATGTTAATTTTCTTACTCCCCTACTTAAAAAAAAAACCCTATTCAAATATAGTCTGAAGTGATCTGAAATCTGGACCAATAGACATCCCAGAGAATATTATACTACCCCATTGTATCAAATACATCACACTGCTCAGTCAGAACAAAGAAGTGTGGCTAGGATGCTGGAAGCATTGGGAGAACACATATGCTCCTGAGGGTTGGAGATAAACCCTATAAAGATTCATGGACTCACCATTTTAATGATGTTTACATGAGTCCAGTGGTGAAAAGTATGTCAAAACTAAAGGCAAAGATCAAGACAAAACACTGCATCTTGACGTCCCTACTTAAGGTAAAATAGTACCTGGTAGACCCTCTTTGGATTCAGTAGATAACATATTCATTCCATGCCGAAGATTATTGCTCCAGCCCATTTCCTTGGTGACATGGAAAACTACTAGCATTGATTGTGATGCATAGCAGTAAAGGGCTCTGCAGTAGGTCCAGGCTATGATCCAAGCAGCCCTGTCATTTGGGTCATATGACCCAGCAGATATGATGGTGTTGCAGGTTTCAGTGCTCAGAACAAGATGCAGTGTGGAGCTTATAGAAAGCCTCAGGAAGAGAATCCCAACATAGGCCCCTAAGATTCTGCAGGAAGTCCATGGCATCTGCACCAGAATTACATATTCTTTGAGAAGATTCTCCTGACAGGTTTATTGACCCTGGAAGAAAAAGAATGCTTGACCCTGAAGCTCTAAGTAACCATTTACTTGGAACTGTCCATCATGAGTTGCCTTCATACCTATGTTTATGTAGAGATTCCAATCAAGACAAGAAGAGGAAGGGAAAAGAAAACAAAACACTAAGTTTGTTTTATGGATCATTCAGTTCAATATATGGATACAAGCTAAACGTGAATTGCAGTTTCAGGAGTAGCCCTTGAAATGAGTAGAGAGGGAAGAAATCTTCCATATGGTCAGAGTTGTGAGCAGTACACCAAATTATTCACTTAGTGTGAAAGAAGTAGCCTAAGGTACTCATGTATATAGATTCTGAGGCAGTGGCCAGTGGCCAGGCCATCTGGTCATGGGACTGGAAAGAAAATAATTGGAACATTAAAGATTAGTAGATTTAGAGTGGGGACATGTGGATTGACATACAGGAGTGAGCACAAAGTGCAAAGATTTTTGAATCTCATCTTAATGCTCACAAGAAAGCACCCACCACAAAAGAAGTACTGACAAGCAAAATGCCTTGGTCTGTTAACTTTCTCCAGCTTCATCATCAGCCAGCCCGGAACTGGGTACATGAACAAAGAGTTCATGGTGGCAGAAATGAAGTTTCAATGATATGGATTACCACTTAACCAAGGCCAATCTAGCTAATTTTGTGTCCGAACATCCAATCTATCAGCAATAGAAAATAACAATGAACCCATTTCTCAAGAACATCAACTGATCACATGGTGTTAATTCAACTACATCAGGAACTTCCTAAACTGGAAGGATCAGTGGTTCATTCTCATAAAGACATAGGCCCATTCTAGGTATTGTCTTTCCTTTCTTGCTGCAGGCCCTCAGCCAACACCACTATACAAAGGTTTATGGAATCCCTGATCCACAGGCATCAATGGCATAAATTCCACATAATCCAGATTCTGCCCAGATTCAATTCACAGTGAAGGAGATATAAGAGTGGGCACATGACCATGGGATCCACTGGTTAAATCATACCACACCATAAAAAACAGATGGGATCTCATGGAATGCTAGAACAACCTTCTAAAGACACAGTTGAAGCATCAGCTTAGAAGCGATACTCTCAGGGTGCCATCCTGAGGATATAGTATGTTCATTCAATTAGAGACCTGTATATGGTTCTGTATTATCAATAGAGCAATTCACAGCTCTAGGGACTAAAAAAAATGAAAACGGCAGAGTCCTCACATTCAATTCACTCTCAGTGACCCATTGGAGGACTCTGTACTTCTCTTCCCTGCAACTTTGGACCCTGTAGCTTTGGACTTTCTGGTTGCCAAAGAAGATGCACTTTTGCCAAAAGCCATAAGCAAGGGTCCCACTGAACTACAAGCTATGGCCCCTAACAAGAAACTTTGCATTTCTTGTGTCTAGTAATCAGCAGATTAAAAGAGGAGTCACCATGCTGGCATACATGACTGACCCTGAGCAGGATGAGGAGGTAGGGCTACTTTTACCTAATTTGGCCAGAGAAGGATATGTATGGTACTTGAGTAGTCCACTTAAGATCCTTCTCGTATTCCCTGTGAAAAGACACATGCAGCAACCCAAGTCTGAGAAGGGTTACAAAGGATTCAGACCCCTTAGAAATAGTTAAGAATGATGAGCAATTACAGGGGTGCCTGGGTGGCTCAATTGGTTAAGCGTCTGACTTCAGCTCAAGTCATGATCTCATGGTTCATGATTTGGAGTCCTGTGTTGGGCTCTGTGCTGACAGCTCAGAGCCTGGAGCCTGCTTCAGATTCTGTGTCTCCCCCTCTCTCTGCCCCTCCAATGCTTGTGCTCTGTTTCTCTCTTTCTCTCAAACATAAAACATAAACATCAAAAAAATTAAAAAAAAATAAATGAATGATGGGCAATTACAATGGACAGTGCAAGAGGAAAAAAATGATTATCAATCGTGGCCTGAGATAAACTACAGCTATAAGGTCTATTAGTCCCACTTACCTCCCTCTTCTAAATGTCCCCACAAGAAGAGGAACTAAAGGAACTATGGAGTAATTTCCCAAACCTGTGTAGACACACCCTGTGTGGCACAAGGGGTGGTCTTTGGCAGTCATGAACATGCACTCCTCAAATCTCTGACTATGGGGAGATAATTGACTAAATCCATCACTGACACCAAGGCCCCACTTCCAACAAGGTTCCCAGATGATGACTGAGTATGACATGCATACTTAGGCGGACACACTACTATGAAATTCACAACTCCTTGAAATGGTAACTTTGGCTCAAGAATTCCCAATCAGCCTTGCTAAAAATTTCTTAGAATTGCACTGCAGTCTAACACTTATCCTATCCAACCTTCCTCCACTATTTCCTTCTCAGGGGTCAGCCCTATAACACATTCCACCTCAATCTCATCAGTCTCAATCCCCTTTATTATCACGACACTTTCCCCAATCAACCACATGCACACCAAGACATAAGTGTGTTTAAATATGGATGAGAGAGTATCGTGCCTATTGGCCTTTCTCAAAAAGTTCAAACTGGTCACAAATAAGTATGTTTTATTGGTCTACACTATTATCTTCTATACTGTTATGTGCTTCTCTTAGGAAAACAAAACAAAACAGAACAAAAACTGGCAACTCAGGCTGCAAATACTGCATCACAGAAATGATATGTAGTTAAGTAGCATCTGTCCCGGCTAGGTCATTTGCAGTATTGTCTGCCACAGTCAATCCCCACTAGGCCTCCCTCTCTCCCTAACTATTCACACAGGAAACTTTCCTGGCCCCTGTAGTCATTAGAGTTTGTGACACTGGCCTAGTACTCTCAATAAACTAAGATCCAAAGATACCTTCCGAGAATGAGATTACAGGATGGGTTAAAGATTTAAAGTGACATGTAAAATGTAGCCAGCATAGAGGGTAGGGATGGAGAAAGATTGTAGGCTTTCCAGGGATTTGAGAATTTGCAAAGCAAGAATGTCAGAAGAGCACAGAGTGCAAAGATGTACAGTTCATTAATGAAATAACTAGCTGAAATAAATATGGGCTCTGAAAAAAAGGCAGAACGTGGGCTCTGAAAAGAGGCAGAAAAATTACAGAATAGGTATAAAGAAACACAAGCAGCTGGAGTCAAATCACAAAAAGCTGAAATAAGGACAAAGATTAGGTTCTGTGTGGGATGATAAATTCGTAAGTTAGGTGTAGAAAAGGGTATTCCCATTTCTATCTACCTCCCTTGGAAAAGGTACATGGGATTAAATTTACACTTTTCAGCTTGAACAAATAATTAATTCCAGATACTGAATTTCCTATAATGATTGCCAAATGCTCTCTCCAATAAAATAGACATTTTAAATGGCTTTAGTAGTCATTTGTCGTATAATGTATTTAAATACCGTATTAGTTTGTTAGGGTTGCCATAACAAATGCAACAGATCTGAAGGCTTTTCAGTAATTTATTTTCTCACAGTTCTGGAGGCTGGAAGTCTGAGACTGAGGTGTCAACAGGTTGATTTCATTCTGGAGTCTCTCCCTTTGGCTTGTAGGTGGTTGTCTTCTCCCTTTGTCTGCATAGGTTCTTTTCTCAGTGTCCCAATTTCCTTTTTTTATAAGGACATGAGTTATATTGGATTAAGTCCTAACCATATGACCTTATTTTCCCTTAATTACCTCTTTGGGTCCTATCTCCAAATTTAGTCACATTCTGAATTGCTAAATATTAGGACTTCAACATATAAATTTTGGGGGACACAATTCAGCCCATAATAGGTTATCTACTTTTATCTCAGAGATGTTGTTAATCATGAATGGATGAGACTGAGAATAACTCTGAATTTACAAAAAAAATATTTCTAAGTAGAATCAAGGAGTTGTGCATGTATTAGCAATTAACATTATGTACAATCATCACCATTCTATAAGATGTAAGAAAGGCTAGTCCATATGCAAGCCTACTAGAAGAAATACAATGTCTGCTTCAGATTTCCAGTTCATACAGACATTTGAACAGTCATCTGGCAAGCTATCAAGTTCATTGGTAGGCATATATATACCTAAGCAAAATGAAAACAAATATCCACACCAAAACTTGAACTTGAATGTTCCTGGAAGCTTTATTTGCAATAGTTAAAAAAAGTAGAAACAACTCAAATGTTCATCAACTGATGAATGGATAATAAAAGCTCATATATCCATACAATCAAATATAATTTGGCAAAAGAAAAGAGTAATAAAGTACTGATACATGCTACAATATGGATGAACATTATGATAAGAGAAAGAATTCAATCACAAAGGACCACATATTATGTGATTCCATTTGTATGAAATGCCTGGGATAGGCAAATATGGGGAGACAGAAAGTAGATTAGTGCTTCTTCCCTTAAGATTTATGAGTTGGAAGAGATATGAGAATTACTAATGAGTATGAAGTTTCCCTTGGTTGAAGTTCTAAAATTAGATATTGGTGATCGTTGCACAACACTATGATCAAATCAATGACTTGTTATTTTTTCAACACATGGATTCTATGGTATGTAAATTATGTCTGTAAAAACTTGTTAAAAAAAAAAGGAAATTTGAGATTGAGGAATTAGCACAAATGTTGAAAAAATATTTACAGTCCAAACTTGAAAATAATCAAAATGTCCAAAATTATTGGAAAAGTCAAAACAAATGTAATCTACATGATATAATAATGTACTCCTGTTAAAAGCAGTATTCACAGATTGTTAATCATAACATAGCAAACTGTTCATGTTAAAATGGTAAATAAAAGGAGCAAAACAAAATCGTATCAATGATAAGATTTGTATTTATTTTTTTTGATAAGATTTGTATTTAAAAAACAGCACAAATATCAATATGTCACAATATGATCTCACTTACACATCGAATTTAAGAAACAAATGAGCAAAGGAAAAAGAGAGAGAGAGAAACCAAGAAACAGACTCCTAACTATAGAGAACATATTGATGGTTACCAGAGAGGAGGTAGATGGGGGAATGGGAGAAATAGGAGATGAAGATTAAAGAGTACACCTATAATGATGAAAAAATAAAATAAAATAAAATGATAAAAAGATTAACACACCAAGATACTAATACTTGCTGTCTGTTTAATAGTAGTAGTACAATTTTTATTACAATTTTATTTCATATTTCCTAACTTTCTAAATTTCCTATAATGTATGATTTTAATAAAGAATTTTTAAATAAATGAAAGTACTTATTTAATTATAAATTGATATCTGTCATCATGAGTGCTTCCTGAACTAATGACTATTGCTCCTCAAACATATTTTAATAACATTTATTGGTTGAGCTGGTAGATGTCCACTTTTCATTCAATCATCACTATTTTGAGTTAGCAGGATTTCACATGAACACTGAAAATAATTGAGTATGCAACTATACTCACTGGAGTCCTGTATTGTAACTATAAATTTCAATCTGAGCTAAGTGAGATCAAAATATCAGTTATTTTGCCACTAAAATAGTATTAAGGGAGAACAATGAATGGAAAAAAACCCACAAATCTATCATCACAATTTAAATACGGTTGCAAATAAGAATGATCATTAGAACTTAGCTCTTATCCCTACTAATCAGAATAATATATTATAGGTGACAAAATAAAATTTTTGAATCCTTTTATTCAGAATTTTCAAAATAACTTTTCTTATATAGTTAGAATCTTGAATTACTATGAAATCATCAATTATTTTTAGTATATTAATTGTGAAGAAGGCAGCAACAAAAATGGAATCTCCCTGTCAACATTTGGTTTTCTCTCGAAGAAAAGAACAGATTCTATAGTACAGGCTACTTTCTATGCTTACACTATGCAAGCCTAATTCTGATTTTGTTCACATAGGTTTTAGTGACTGTTGACTAAGAAAATAGATGTATTTTTTTTTAAAACCAGCCTATAGGTTATTATTGTTGAAGTTGTTAATATTGGAAGTTGAATAGTGAAAAAGCTGGAAGAAACCAAGAGAAATCATTATTCAGAAGTTGTTTGTCTTAACTCTAAAATGCTCTAGAGCCAGAGATTCATAACACTTAAATAATCTATTCTAGTGCTCAATACACTTACAACCAACTTCCATTTGTGGTTCCATCCGATTTTTTCCTACTTAATTTACATCTAGCTCCTCTCACTCAGTCCCTAGTAAAAATAAATAAATAAATAAATAAATAAATAAATAAATAAATAAATAAATAAATAAATAAATAATCTTCTAGGATAAAGCAATCAACTTTATTTTGTTTTTCAACGTAGTCCCAGATGAATTCACTGACAGAATGTTTTACTCATAGCAAATGATGGAAGATAAAATGCCATCCTTAGATTTGCATAATTCCTCTTGTGCACCATGGTAGGCATAAAGAACTGGTGATTGTTGCCAACTAACTACTTCAGAGTTCCCTTTCTGGCCACAATTCTCTGGAAAGGGACACTTGATGCAATGCTAGAACCCATTCTAAGTGTAGTTAACATCAGTCAACACTCAGTCTGTATTGGTGACAAAAAAGAAAGTAACTACACTAATAATTCTGTTCATGTGACACACCTTTATATCCCCCAGGCAATCCTAGATAGCTATAAGAATTTTCTTGAAAGAGCTTTTCTTAAAGAGCTTTTGTGCCAGAGAGTTGTCAGGAGAAGATTTAGTGTAAGTTACTATTACATGAAGACTTTTCTGGACACTGGTCAAAACAAAAGTGTAAAAGGAGAGGGGGTGGTGGAGGAAGTTGTTGGCTTTTGTTAAAGGATTTAAGTCATAACACAGATGCTTCCTACACAGTGACATCATTGATAGCCTGAACCAACCGTCAAAATTTGTCTCTTAGACAATAATGTGTGGTGATAGTAGGGATAAAACATCAGTAATACTAATGAAGAAACCAGTGATTCCCAACACCTGGAATTGAGTCTCTTCTTTCACGCTTTCCCTTTGAGTGTGGGATGTACCTAGATGCTAGGTCCTAATAAATAGAATGTACCAAACATGATGAGATAACACTTCTGCCATTAGGTTACAAAAGGTTTAGCTTTCACCTCGTGTGTGCCATTTCTCACTGTATTGTTCACTAGCCCAAAGGGAAGTTGGCAATCACGTTGTGAAGTTTCCTATCCTAGGCCCACGTAACAAGAAACTGAGGTCAGTATTCAGTGAGGAACTGTGACCTCTGTCAAACAGCTCACAAGGAACTGAACCCTGCCAACACCCACATGAACTTGGAAGCAAATTCTCCCTGGTTGAGCCTCCTGATGAGAGCATGTCTCTGGCCAACATCTTGATTGCAACCTTATAAGCTGACCTATAGAAGCTATAAGATAATAAATGTTTATTGCCTCAAGTTGCTAAATTTTGGTAGCTTGTTATGTAGCAATAAATAATACAAATATAGGGGACATTCTTTTTTCTTCCCCTTCCCCTTTAAATAATGATCATCATCATTTCCCTTACTGACCTCTCAGATGAGGCTGTACTATTCGTCTTCTGTCCCTAAGTTTAGCAGGGGCTATCCTATACTTGGAGACCATATTATCATCATTCCCCCCAAATACCAAGCCCTGATACTGTGAAATATCTTTACCAATCATCACTGCAATAGGACTAAAATTCTCATTATGAAATTATTAGGGATCCAATGTTGGTTACTTAACTACTGGTTATTTGATTCATTATTTATGTCAAACTAAGGGCAAAAACTCAAAAGCAAATCCTGATTGCAGAATTTCATTTGAGCATCTCAAAGTAACCAACTCTCTTCTGCATCCATATTTTATTCCCAAACCCACTTTCTTCACTGTTAAAATGAACATTCCACCTGCCTCAACAGATTATTCTGATTAATTAAATGGCATAAATACAAAAAGTTTCCCAACAACATTCCTATAATGTAGTAAGTGTTCAATAAGTATTGAGGTTCTTTGATGTTATTTTCATCTTTTTTCTCTTCCAAACTTCCTACTTCTAACTCTGTTTGGGTGATTAATTCTATTTCTAGCCTTTCTTCTTAAAATTTTCTTTTTAATGTTTCTTTATTTTTGAGAGAGAGAGAGAGAGAGAGAGCGCGTGCGCGAGCACAAGCAGGGAAGGGGCAGAGGAAAGGGAGACACAGAATCCAAAGCAGGCTCCAGGCTCTGAGTTGTCAGCACAGAGACCAATGTAGGGCTGGAACTCACGAACTGAGCTGTGACATCATGACCTGAGCCAAAGTCAACTCTCAACCAACTGAGCCACCCAGGAGCCCTATTTCTAGCCTTTCTACTTCAGCCAAGTCCTTGTTCTAAAATTAGTAAGGAATTCATGGAAATAATTAGTTCTTTATTCTTCTAAAGTCCCCAAAGAATCCACTTACTACACTTGCTACTTACTGTCCCTGGAGAAGAAAAAAGCAAAATGATAAAAAGGAATTAAAGATCCACTGTTTATGACCAGTCCAGAATCAATTAAATAACTTCCATTTTTCTCTATTAACTAGAAAATTGTCTACTTGATTAAAAACTAATGATCAATAATCTTAGAAGCTGAAGCATACCTCTTTTATTTTTTTTAAAGAAAGGGTGTCAAAAAGAAAAATAGACTAATATATTATTGGTTTTCTTAAAATGGGGGAAAACACTTTTTCAAGGTTAAAACACTTTTTTAAGGTCACAATTAATTAACAGCACTAATGGTATCAGTGTACCTAAGCTAAAGGAGACCTCTACATTATCATCTGACCTGTTACCATATCCAGGACTGAGCTTCTGGGAATAAACAGGTGGCAATCTATTGTCTACAAGTCAGAGGACAGGGTAATTTGGAAAACCTCCAGAAGACTGACCTATCTATAAAAATACTTTCTTCACAATTTTTTAGTGGTGCTTTAGTTGTATTTATAGTATGGGTTAAGATACTGTGCTTTGCTCAAACACACTTAGAAAGATAACTTGTAAATCTCTTAGCAGCTATTAATAATTTACTGTGAATTAGTGTAGTAGGGCCTTTTGAGGATAGGTTTCATGCTAACTCAGTGTTGATAAGGAAAAGAGTACAGAAATATATTAGACTATCAAATATGAGTGTAGCTTTGCTGAAAAGAATCCTTAGCCACTAAAAAGAAATATAGCAGCATATACTAACTCAGGAGAGGGAAAAAGAGAGGTACCAAAATACAGAATGGATGTGCTTTGCAAGAATTAGTCTGAAGCTGGTGTTGACAGGTTTTACTTTCATGAGGAGTGCTAACTGCCTGAGCCATTCTCTCAGTAAGACGAAAGTTGATGAAAGCCTTAATCTTAGCAAGCAATCATTGTACATCTTCTGGGCTTTTGGTTTTCAGTAACCTATTGAATAATTCAGATGCCTAAGAAAACTGTTTGTTTGTTTACATTTTGAGTTTAGAAATTATCCAAAAATGATTTGTGAGATATACACAATAATTTGTTTAACCTATAGTTCCTTATTCTATGTATGTTTATGTTATTCGTCTCCCAGGCAGTGTTGGAAAGTTTTTGCTTTCTTGTGGTAGTTACTCCTTTGCCTCTTGAAAGATATACCAGACTTAACATCTACAAATACATACAAACCGTTCACATGATTTGAAAATACAGTCTTGAAGCAAGTTCGAAATGACAACACAAAGTAGTATTGGTTCACTGTCACAAGAACAAGAAGAAATGAACCAGTCCTAAAAATTCACTTTGTAGCCACAGAAATGGTTTTCATAAAATTGAAAAAATGTCCCAAAGCAACAGTATTATATTTCTTAAGCTATTGCTGTTAGTGACATAAAAATAATTCTTTCTATAAATTCTTCTGTGGCTTGGTGGGTGACAAAATGGTTACTAAAAAAAAAAAAATTGTAAATAGTTATTTTCTAAGCTTCCAGGGAAAGAAAAAGAGACTCTCACTTGAGTGTCACCTGCTTCAATTATTAAATGGGTTTAAGGTCACATGATTCAATGATTCAGCATATGACCAAAATAAAATATAATCTTCTACAGGCACAAATTTGCAGAAGTGCAATGAAGTGTATCAAGTAATGCCAACAATGTCTAAACAAAATTTTGTTTCAGTGGTTACAAGTGCAGGCTGGCGTAGTGTAAAGAACTGGAAATAGGATCCTCCATACCATACAACCTCTTGATCTCTCTGGGTTCCAGTTTCCTTATCTGTAACCTGAGGGAATGCTACAACATGGTAGCAAATGTTCCTTCTCGTTCTAACAGTCAAAGATATATCCAAATGTTGTGGAACTATTACAGAGAGATTATTTCATGTAAGTAGTTGACACTCAAATGTGTAAATGTGGCAATGGTATTTTGTCATATAGTTTCCTTCACTTAAATTTTCAAATAGACTTTGTTAGAACAGTTTTAGATTCACAGACAAATTGAGTGGAGAGCTCCCACGTGCTTTCTCCTTTAATACATACACAGCCTCCCCAACTGTCAGCATCTCATTTGGAGTGGTACATTTGCTACAGCTGATAAACCTAAATTGGAATATCCATAGTTTATATTAGGATCTACAGTTTTGATCAGGGATTATTCTTCATGTTATACATTCCATGGGTTTTAAGGTTTAAGGGTTTTAAGTTATAAGGACATGTCCCTTCAGTGTCTTTTGTCTTAATAGCTACATCACTATGTCATGGTGTAAAAAAAACATTAAAATATTCTCCATAGGGAGTGCCGAGCAATGACATCCAAATAATAGTCTTTTGATGCTCTCTTGAAAGACAAAATAAACAAACAAAAAACCCTACAGATCATCCATATGTGTATTACCTCAGAAGCTATTCCTTGTTTATCTTTATCCTCTACAGCAACTTAGCTGTGATGTTTCACACCTACTAGATCATAATCAACATGTGTTAATATTGAGTTGGATGACAAATATTTGAACAGATATAAAAGATGAAAAAATAGAAGATTGAAATTTTCAGATAAATAATCTTTATCTTCAAGTAATATCCTAGTATGGG
Source organism: Puma concolor (assembly GCF_028749965.1). Classification (NCBI taxonomy): domain Eukaryota; kingdom Metazoa; phylum Chordata; class Mammalia; order Carnivora; family Felidae; genus Puma; species Puma concolor. The sequence continues at coordinate 132,871,167 of NC_141674.1, forward strand.
TTCATTATAAAAACGGGTAAATACTCTCAAAGCAGGAGAGGGGCAGGCTGAATAGAGCATTACATACTCAACACCACACTACTGACTGGAACAATGGACTTTGTTTTGAAGGTTTTTCTCCTAACTAAAATATATCTTAATTTTTTTTAAAGTATCTCCATTTATTTTGAGAGAGAGAAAGAGAGGTCAAAGAACGAGAGAGAGAAAGAGAGAGAGAGAGAGAGAGAGATAGAGTGAGCGAGCATGAGTGGGGGAGGGGCAGAGAGAGAGGGAGGGAGAGAATCCCAAGCAGGCTCTGCACTGTCAGCACACAGACAGATACGGGGCTGGATCTCATGAACCGTGGGATCATGACCTGAGCAGAAATCAAGAGTTGGACACTCAACCAAATGAAGCCACCCAGGAGACCCTAAAATATATCTTTTAAAGCATCAAATCCAATATTCATTCATCAGGAGGAATATCACTCAGTAGGCAAGGATTTTCAAAGCTTATTTTTTTTTTTTTTTCAGTGGAATGGGACGTTTCCAGTGAAGTGATAAAAAATGCTTTGAACATTTTAAATCTAGCCACAGGGTATTCTTTCTTCTGTGGATAGTAACCAGAATTGCTTCCTCTGGTGAAAGAAACCCTTTCACTGCAGAAAACTGTAATTCATTAGGACTCAAAGCCAGCAGGATTCAGATCCGTTAATCCTCACAAAATGTACAGGTTTGAACAATGGATTTATCTCTGTAAAACTGTGGTAATAAAATAATATGACATAAATTATGATGGTTATACTCAAGAAATGATTCTCCTTCACACCATCTACTTATTATGATGGGAGGTTTTTGTTTGTTTTGTTGTTTTTGTTGTTTAGAATAAGGAGCAACTATGCCCTTCCATTCTGTCATCTTTATCTTTGATTGATCCTAAAGTAGGGATTATGTCACAGATGTGAGTGCCATGAATGAAAGAAGAAAATATGGAATATCTGCAAAGAGAACTAATAGTGGAAGAACTTATGATCAGGTAAAACGTAACGGCGTTGGTGGGGGGAAAAAAGTTGATGCACCGAAAACTGGTTTCTCTACTTTGCTCAGGAGCGATTCTTCATTTTGCTTCCTTCCTCCCTGGAGTAACTTCACTCTACAACAAAGCCACAGAGCTTACATATTGTCTATAATGATACCGTAAATCAAGCTGCTGACACTTACTCTGATCCTAATATATTTTCATAAAACACAATTAGTGAAGGATCAGACTGTGAAATAGATGGAAACATAAAAGGTATGTGCAGAAGTGGTTGGAAGCTCTTGATATCACCACTACCATCATCAATATTAGTGCTTTACTTGGTTCCTTATCTAAGCACTGTCTGCTGGCCTCCTAGGTTTATACTGAATGACTTCAAAGAGCTGGTATTACTTTTTGAGCTTTATTTATCTACTTTATATAATGTTCATTATCATCATTACTGAGTTCATCTTTACTGAGGAATTTTACTAATATACTCTTTCCCCTAGAAGTTAAGAAACAACTATTCTATGCAGATAACTGGACAGAAAGTATAGTATCAGTCAAGAGAACAGAAAAAAAAAAAACAAAAAACAAAACATTGCTAATTAGAAGTTTAAATATGGCTTCCAGGGCATGTTTGTAAATATATATATTACACACACATAAACCATATATGCTTACTTCTACAATTTATTACTTTCTATTATTAGATATCACTATTATCTTCTTAGCTCTCTTATATGTCAGGCACTGTGTCAAACATTTGTATACATTAATCTGAATATTCCCACACTCCATAAACTGAAGAAACTGAGCCTCAGATATATTAACTAACTTACAAACCTCACAGAGTAGTAAGAGGGTGAACTGGAATTAGAGTTCTAGTTGCCTGTTGCAAAAGTCTCACCTCTTCCAACTCTATGTTTTGCTGCCCCGAGTGTCTGTCTAATCCTCAGATTTCAAAGCAAGTTTTGCACTGCTATTTTCTGATTAACAATAGGGATTTTAACACATTCTTGAACACTTTAATTTTATATGACTATTCCATATGCCTATATCCTTTTACATTTAGAAGAAATAGATTTTCTAAAAATGATTTCTTTCTAGAAATTTAATTTAAAAATATGGCAGGTATGATATGAAGAACACTCTGATGAAAAACTACTCTGATGCAAAATAAGTTTATTATGATATTAAAAATTATTGGAAATCTAGCAACAGGGAGAGTACTACTCTCTGCAAACAAAAATATTTGTTTGGCTGTGTTGTGGCACATTATATGAAACTTAACCATTTCAGGGCCAATATAAAGCCTCAGAGCGAACTTATACAAATAATCAGTCTACACTTAAGAAAAAAGAAATTTACTAGTGATCTAATCAGAACATTTACACCAAATGTTTCAATATTTTACCTTATAGAAAATTTTTAAATACTTTCAAAAATCATTATGAAGTCTTTAAAAGAATCAAATATAGGATAACAGTTAAAACAAGGGATTATGTGTACTTATTAAAAATTATGCATGTACATAACATCTTTTCAAGAAGTTCACGTTTTCTTCATTTTGCACTTTTGCATTTATTAAATCCTATATGATAAAATTCTAAAGAATAAGATGCCTATAATTAAGAGACTGGCTAGATTATGCATGGTTTTAGTGAACCTTCCAAGTATAATGAAGGTTTGATCAAAAATCACATTGTCATCTTAGCAAAATTTACATAATGCTCAATAAAATATACTATATTTGTCTGAATTTCCTTTTAGGAAACATCCTTTTAAAAATGTAGAAAGTGTGCCTCTATATTATTCCAAACATTGGGTACAAAATAATTTACTTAAGGAAAGTAAAGATCCTCAGTAACTCATTAAATGGTAGCCAGGAATTTCATTAACACATGATTAAACAAAGTGTTAGAGCTGAGGGAAAAAAAATAAGCTTACACCCAGAATCCCACATGCTGATGCTTAAGGATTTTAAGATTATAAATCAAAGAACTACTTGTTTTTTAGAATTAGATAAAATTGTCTTTACAATTACAAAAAAAAAAAAAAAAAAAAACACTGTAAACATGCATGTACATCTTCAGCACTAAAACATTAATATGGGAAACCTAAGATTTAGTTGGATGAGCGGTAGAAAAATTTGCTCTTATGAAGTTAGACCCACAAGTGTAGGAAAAAAAAATCTGAGTATAAATGCCAAAGCATATCTAATGCTTATACTATCTCTGAATTTAGCAATTAGCACACACACACACACACACACACACACACACACACACACACATTTACTTCAATAAATTGGACAGTGTCGACTATCAATTTCCAGTCACACATTTATGTAAGCCACAGAAAATGTTTGTGTCCAATATGCTTTTTTTCACTGTTTACTAAAATAAGAAGGTAAGGATAAAATGACTCCAAAATTATACATACCATCTTCAAAAGTAATTTAAATGTCACAGAATTTATAATTGTTTTCTTGTTATTTGGATCTAATATTCTACTACCAATGTTAGAATAGATAATCATTCTGGAAATATTTTAAATAAGATTATGGTTTATGTATATTCTCAAACAAAATATTTTATATATATTCGTATCTATAATTGAATAAAAGTAAAGGTGTCATTTTGAAAGGAGAGAAATAAAAATGAAGTAACCGATTGTCAATTATGGCATTTTCATGTATTTGCAACTCAAATGCTATATTTTAGGAAATTTTTACTTGATTTTTTTTTTCAGGAAAACGTATTTAGAGCAATTTGTATTTGGCTTAAAAATTCATTACCAATTTACTTTCTTGTTCCTCATCTTGACTCTCAGAGTACAGAGGGAAAGGTTATATTTGCATCATGTTTAATAAATCAAGTAAAAACATCATATATAAATTATGAATAAAAAGCTATTTACCTGCATGAAAATCTATTCCAACAGCAAATGAAGTTCCTGATATAGGCATCAATGCATCCATTTTGTCACTCGGTTCCAGAGGTATTCCCCTGATTCCTTCATGAACAGAGTACATAAGAAATGACTCTATACCTAAATTGGAAAAAGAAAAAAAAAAAAGCTCCAAATGAATATTTAAAATTAAAATTATTCTACTAGCATTATTTTTAACTTTTCTTTTTTAAATTGTACACTACACTTCTGACTAGTTGAAAGGTAGATAGATAGATTAGTGGTTCTCAAACTTGGGTATGCATCAGAATCTCCTAGAGGACTTGTTAAAACACAGATTACCAGGCCCCCATCCAACAGGAGAAATCATTTAAATTTTTGAAAAGTTCCTAGGTAGTGACAACACTACTGATCTGGAACTAGACTTTCACAAAAACAGAGGCAGGTAATTCTTGAAAACACACCTGACCTCACAACCAAAATTCATCCCCTATTTTCTAATGCCCAGTTACCTTGTTGTTTATATATGATAATAAACTTTGATTTTATATATAATTTTAGGTAACTATTTCACTGTTACTTTTCTAATAAAGTTAGTTTTAAATCATTTTGAACACTAAAAATATAAAAGTACTTCACTTTTACTAACACCTTGCCATTCTAGCATCAAAAGTATGTCCTAAAATAAACATACATAAAAGCTGACTACCAGAAGTCTGCATGCTGTTTATGACTTTTTCTAATATGCTAGAACATGTTTTTGACACATATTTTCTTATTAAAATTAGAATGCCTGGGTTTACATGGGTCTTTACTACTTACTAACTGTGTGACTCAGGCAAGCTAGTTAATCTCACTATACCTCAGTTTTCACATCTCTAAAATGGCAATAATAAGAGACCTACCTCAAGGGTTAGTATAAAGATTAAGTGAATTAATATGTTTAAAGTATTTAGAACAGTGCCTAGTACATAAGTGCCATATAAATATTTTATTTAAAAGAAAGCATGTGATAACATTAACAAACATTCCTCATATAAGACTGAAACTTTTTAAAAATGAAATTAAGCTATGATTGGATAAAAAGATCATTCTAGAACCAAATTTCTTTGAGTCTTGGAGCCAGAATTCATGAAACAAGAAATAGGAAGATGGGTCTGTTGGGTGCCAGTTCTTTGGCAGGGCTCTTCTCTTTCCGCTGAGAAATTCAGAGATCTCACAGCCTTTATATACTTTCTCTTAAATAGTTAAAAGAAAGTAAACATAACTGGATTCAGATTGGATGGTAATTGTAACTGGTCAATTACCGCTTTTTACTTCAACCTTTGCCTATTCAAGTTAAAGGTAGCTTCTACTGGGTTTGGCTAAAAGTTTGACAATAAACTGTTTTTCTTGGAAATAACTGAAAAAAAGATATGAAGCTTTAAAGAACAGTAATACTTAAAATATTTTAGGTACATTAAAAATCCTTCATATATGAGACTGAGCAGTGAACCAGAATCCAAAAAGAAGCTAATATTTTTTTTCTATTTTTTAACTACATCATGTTGCCTCAAATCTGCATGGATAAAGTCATTTCATCAGAATTAAATTTTTCAAGACCTTATACCTTGACATGACATTCGGTTCTTTTGGAGATAATATCCCACTGTACACATGCAAGTCCTTGTAGTTTCAGATGTTGGTAAACAAAGCTGAGAACATCCACCATTATTTAGTTGGCAAGAATTGCTGCCTGAATAGAAGGAAAACAAGCAAAAGAAATATAAAATTCAAGAAAAATAAAATATAAAATTTAATAAAATTGGAGTATCATTCAATACCAATAATATGAACAAGTATTTATGCTTTTGTTGATTTATAAATGTAGCTGTTTTCTATTGGTTAGTATCATGTTTGAGTGTCTTGAATAATTCAAAGTGGCATGTTATAGTTGAAGTCTGCCCTCCCAAAAAAGTGAATGGAGATCTCATGCATGGCCTAGTGATTATAGGCAGCAATACTATAATTAATTTATAGTATCTATTAAACTTTAATTACAATTCACAGTTGCTGAGAGACCAGATCTTAATTGTTCCCATCACGAAGAAGAAATGATAATTATGTGATATGGTAGACTTAGGAACTAATACTAAGGTGGTAATTATATTGCAACATATAAATGTATCAAATCAACACCTTATATACCTTAAACTTGTACAATGCTTTATGTCAATTATGTCTTAAACATAAATTTAAAAATAAATAATTAAAAACTATTATTTCAAAGCAAATGATGATTCATGAGAAGATTCACAGCTACAGAAGAACAAGTGAAATTGGTTTGTCATGAATACTGTTATAGACCTTTACAATATTTTAAGATCACAGGAACTAGGAAATCTTTCTTTCTTGACTACTATATTTCACTTCAACTCTATAGTTACTTCATTTTCAGGAATACTTTATCCAAATATGTCAAATAAATCGCTGTTAAATTATATTACTAACTCAATTTGAAGACTACGCTGCTAAAAGAAAGGAAGTACATATACACATATATGTATGTGTATATATATGTATATATGTGTGTATATTATATATATATATATATATATATATATAATTTTTAAAAAGGAAATAAAGTTTGCTATTCCTAGGAACATAATTCTCCCCAAATATATTTAAAACATACCCGCAAGAGTCATCTAATTAATTGGCATATTAATTCTCCTTATTCCTGTGTAGTAGCAATGACAAATATTAGTCAGGTAATCACAGGTAGGCATTCTAGAAAGATGTTCCACTGAATTTACTAGGCCCAATGTGCTAATTAAACCTGGTAGCGTGACATTAAGTAATTTACAATCTTACCCAGCAAGTTCATTAAATATCCCATTTTTACAACATTTTTATTATTCTAGGACATGCAATGCCATTTACTGGATGTTCAAGCTCTAATGCGACGTGCAGTAAATCCAGTGAGAATTACAAAGCATGATGAAAGCTATATATCAATAGTGCTCTATGGAAAATTCAAAATACCAATGCAGCTCATTATTTCTCATCTCCTGAATTCAAGAGAGTCTGATGGGATTTAATTGTTCAATAGAAGCTGTCATGAGCTCTGTCATTTTTGAAGTGTGAAATACCCTCAACATGGGAGATTTCTCATCAGGAGATCTACCACATTCTCTCCTAATTTCCAATAGCTGCCAGTTCAGTCAATGACGAACTCCATCCTATATAGGGCCACATACTAGGATTTGAGTTGCCCTGAACTTTTGAAATGATTACCTTTATCTCTTATATAAACTAATGAAGATTAGTTGACTTATTTCCCCTTTCCTCAAGCTGACTTTTTATATACTTATATATGAAGATAAAACTTCAGACCTCTGATTACTTTAAGAGACAGTTAAATTTACTGTTATATAGCACATAGTTACATAGTTTACAGCAATCTATACTAACCTTGATCTGTAGTTATGTAGACTTACAGTAATCTATACTGAACTTAAATATATTTTATTTTATAGGAAGCACATAAACATATATTAATGCAATGCCAATCTATGGACTTCTGCATTTTGTTATAGATTTATTTCAACTATTACAAAAGGCTGAAAGACTGAGAAAAGATTGACAAGAAATGTTTTAACTATAAAGTTTGAAGAAACACCAAGTGGAGAGAAGGAGAAACAAGGAAATGAAGTTAAAAAAATAGATTCAGGAAGATAATTAAAATTTCAAAAAATATAGAGTTCTATAACCTTGATGATATAAAAATATGTGAAAAAATAACGGAAAAGGAACTTCTGGGACTGTGCATTTTTAAATCTAATTGTAATAATAGCAATACATATTGTATCATACTTATTTTTTGACAAATAATAAAATTAGCCTATGTTAACAATTATGTTGTACAACAACATGCATTTCATGTATCATTTTGGTCTCTAATAGGGAGACAGAAAGGAAAAAAATAATTGAAATGAATCATTATTTACAGTATTTATCTTTGCCTATTAAATAAAGAATTGATGTAGGAAAAGTATTAGATTTTAAAAGACAGTAATTTTGGTAGTGATTATCTGGCAAATTAGAAATATTAGCTTGGCTTAATATTTTGCAATGATACTGATGTTCAAACTTCATGCCCCAATTCCCTAGTGGAGTCAGAAAGTCCACTTGACTAACGAGAAGTCCCGGCTCTCCAGTGATCTGTGTCAAAAATGATAAATGAAGTAGCTAATTGTACTTTGAAATCCAAAGAAGTAGTAATGTTAACCTTAAATAATCCTAAATTGCTCATATTTCATAGTAATGAAGCTTTTAAGGTACCTGCCGTGATTCTGTTAATGGGATTCTCTTTAATACAGATGCTTTTATCAGCATATTTTTTCAGTAAAAATAGTATTCTCACTGAATTTTAAGCTTAGTCATATTACACCATTAATTTCTAAGTACTGCAGGTCCTTATCAATTTAGTAATACTTTCACGATGCATAAAATGCCAACTCTACTTTTGTAGGATTAAACTCTTACGAGACAACAATTTATGTACATGAGCAAAAAAGTGAGGAAACATAATAAATTTTTCCTCCAATAAACTTTATTGGGACGGTATCTAGGAATACTCTATATATTAAACTAATATACAATTTCAAACAATGTGTTTGTTCACATTTTGATAAAAAAATGAATATATATTTTTTAAAATGTCCTTTTTAGAAATAATGTATCTGTCCCTCTGTTGTATTTTCTAATGTGTTTTTGGGTATAATCTCATTAAGTATAGACTATGAACTAACATTTATCATAGTATTTTAAGTTTTTATTCTTTGCAAATATATCACATTGAAATCCACAAAAATGTCACAATATTTTATTTACTGAGTACCAGCGTTTTATTCTCAATTATATGATATATTCCCCATGACTTGTATGCCACTAAAATTATTTATTTTGATACAGAAATCTTCCATTACAAAATTACTGGTGAAAACACTCCTGTTAATTATTATAGACAGTGATTTAAAAATATATCAGAGAGGAAATACAGTTTTATGCATAAGGGTTTGGGTATTGGTATCTTCTGAACCATGAAAGGAGCCCAGTAATCACTTCATCGTTATTTTTTATTCTAAAGAAATTCTTTTAAATTTTTTCCAGGAAATTTCAGGAAGGATTTCAGACCAAAATTTGCCCATGCTTTTGTACAGGGAAGGCAACCATAAATCTGGTCTTCATTTTGTCTCTGGATATGCAGGTATGGCTCCCAATTGGTATCACCAATAAATTCTGCTTGAATGATGGTTGTTACCGGTCTTCACAATCAGCAATCCCCTTGGTTCACTATTTCTACCTATACTATTCTCTGTTTTGGTCTATATGTCTAACTCCTTTAGATGAAAATCCCTTTACATTTTCTTGAAATGTTTTTACTAAGAAGAAAAGTATATGAAGCTAAGGGTCTCATGGCAGAGACTGAGGTAAGGAAGTATAATACAGAGAAATGTTTTTTCTAGAAAACAAGTACTGCTAAATGTCATGGGTCATGAAACAAAAACTAAGAAAGGACTAGCAGGTGTGGGGCTGTCCTGGCTGGCATCTCTAATCTAATTGCCATTCGGGCAATGTGACAAGTCCACCTATGTAAACCATCTGTTAGTTCTCTCACTCCATTTCACTGCACACCATTTGGACAAGCAAAAACAAAAAAGTAAAATGCTTAGAGCCAAACAATGCAGTGCTTTTTGGATGTGAAATTCTTACGTTGACATAGTCCATTTGAAGTCCCCTGGTTCATTCAGGTTCTGGGCTTAATTATATACTGCATATATTTTGCTGGGATTTTTTCTTATTCTTATATTTTGAAATCAAGAACTCGATAAGACTTCTTTGAAGACCTGACAAATTAAGATTCCTTGGGTGGCTCTGCTAATGTTTTGAAAGCTCATTATATACCTGATGTCAAAAGAATTTCTTGTGTAGTATTAAGCAGCATTTGCCTCCCACCCACCCACCCCCGCTTTTTTTTTTTTTTACCAGAAGCAAAAATACAAACCTTTCAATTGTTGAATTGAGAAAATAATATGAAAAGAGAGAACATTATATATTCAAAAGGTGGCACAAATTCATTACACTGTGACTTGCCTTGCTGTGCTTCTTTATCGTACACTTTCATATGAACAACCCCAGAAGTCTTATTTCGTAGGACTGTGGGGTTTCTTCCATCCCTTTTGCTGCAGGTTCCCAGCTGAGCTAAGTTTTGGTCTGCCCACCACAGTTTCTTATCTATAAAAATGAAAAGATTTTTTCTATGAAAAAGATAATCATCTTATTAAATAATAATAAACAGCCAGTAAAGTATAATACTTTCTGATTTCTTTTGTTACATTCCCAAGCTCTGTGTCTAAGGGGAAAAAATAAAATCTCTTTTATTCTTTAAAAAATACAAACCACAATGATATTTGTTTAAATTTTCCTCCTTCCTCTCCAATTAGAGATTCTTGCCTTTAACTTTTCTTTTTCGTAAAACATAGACTATAAATAAAAGCATTTTCAAATTAATATGGAATACAGACTACATTATTTACATATGTACACATGATCACATTAGTGCTGTACAATATCTGTAAATAAATGGCAAAATCCAACCAAATATCCAAGCAATTATAAGAAAATATTGTCCTATTTTTGTTTACAGTATGTAAGCTTTTAATAATTTGTACTCCCCATTACTGAATTCTTCATAACTCTTTTATTTTTTTGCACAACTTATGACCCTTTCTTCAAAATGTTAATAATGTAAACTGTTCAGTGTATGTGTTGAGGACACATATTGAATGTTTTTTGGTAGTAGACACTCTGTAATGTTCCATAGATTAAAAAAAAAAAAAATAGTCTCAACCCTAAGGAAGCTAGCATGCTGGTGAAGACGATAGATTTATTATTATTTTATTTCAAATTATCATAGAGAAACTATAAAGAAACTATTACCAGTCTCATTTTATAGATGAAGACTCTAAGATTCATAGAGATTAATCAAATTAAAAAATTGTTTTTCAGTTTATTTATTTTGAGAAAGAGACAGGACGAGCAGGGGAGGGGCAGAGAGACAGGGAGACAGAGGATCCCAAGCAGGCTCCACACTGTCAGTGCAGAGTCCAATGCAGGGCTCGATCTTACGAACTGTGAGATCATGACCTGAGCCAAAACCAAGAGTCAGATACTTAAACCAACTGAGCTACCAAGGCACCCCAATCAAATTTTTATACTTTGTCTTCCTATCTCTAAAACTTGTGTTCTTTCTACAACTCCATGCTGACTGCATTAAAAATTTTAAAGAGGGGTACCTGGGTGGCTCAGTTAGTTGAGCATTGGACTTTGTCTCAGGTCATGATCTCACAGTTCATGAGTTTGAGCCCCATATCAGGATCTCTGCTACCAGTGCAGAGCCTGATTTGGATCCTCTGTCCCCCTCTCTCTCTGCCCCTCCCCTGCCCACACGCTCTCTCAAAAAGGAATAAACATTTATTTTAAAAAAATTAAGGAAAGGCAGTAATCAAAATAAAGTTCAAAATTATAAAGGTTTTAAACAATTTAGACTTTTCAACAAAAGCCTAACTAATAACAATTGGGACCGCATTAATTTTTACCTAGAAGTCAAAGGTTAATTAATTTTGTGAAAAAAAACCCAAAAAACAAAACAAAAAAACTCTTTACCTTCACAGTTCATTTATTCTCATTCAAATGCTATGATATTTTGACTAAACCAAGGCCTAGTTTCAGATATTTAAGAAGGATACTAATACAGATATCAACAATAATCACCCCTTACTGAATTTGATTTTGTACAACACACATTTGTAAACACTGAAGGTAGATTAATACATTTAATCTTCAAAACAATTCTAGAAGGCTAGTATTACCATTATTTCTTTATTATTTTTATTTTATTTTAGACAGAGAAAGTGCAAGTGGGATAGTGGGGCAGAGGGAGGGAGGGAGAGAGGGAATCTTAAGCAGGCTCCACGTTCAGCACATAGCGTGATGCAGGGCTCAATCCCATGACCCTTGGATCATGACCTGAGCCAAAATCAAGAGTCGTTCACTCAACCAACTGAGCCACCCAGGCATCCCTAAGTACTACTATTATTAAACCATTTTACAGTAGAATGCTGAGGCAAAGTGACATTAAGAAGCTTTCCCCGGGTCATACAATAAATAGAGGCCCCAGATTATATAACAAGCACCGATTTCAGAGCTGCTGGTGCCAATTTAATCTCTAGTGTCCCCTTCTATAGATGGATGGAGTTTATAGTCTTCTCTCTCTTGACATATGCATATGGAGCTTAGATTATGCTGATGACATTGAGTAGCCCATTCACTTTTGGGCTTGTTTTACACTTGTGAATTGACCTAACAAGGTAAAAGTTCACTGTGAATAGAAAATTTTACTGTAGAGACTTTATTTATTATTATTTTTAAATTTTTATTTATATTTAAAAGAGAGACAGAGACAGAGTTCAAGCAGTGGAGGGGCAGAGAGAGAGACACAGAATCCGAAGTAGGCTCCAGGCTCTGAACTGTCAGCACAGAGACCCACATGGGGCTGGGTCTCACAAAACACGAGATCATGACCTGAGCCAGAGTCAGACGCTTAACTGACTGAGCCACCCAGGGGCCCCTGTAGAGACCTTATTAAAAGGTGTATAGAACGGTACAGTAGACTAGACCCATGTATGTTCCCTTTCAGTTTTTTCAATGTGCCACTGTCATGGGAATTTAGAAACACAAAGTAGAAAAATCCATGTATACACCCATAGAGAATTAAGGACCTATAAACAATGTATAAAAGATGGTATTTTATAATGGTATAGATGGTATAAAAGATGGAGAAATAGGTTAAGTTGCAACCTGGAGTGTTCATTTTCCCCCACTCTCAGTTTTATTTCATACTCTAATTAAAAATGAAAATAAGATAACATAAAATGTGATTTTTACAATAGAGAAGTGGAAGCCATCACTCTCCACAGAACTCTAGATGACCTTGATTTCAGCCTCCAAAGAGTACAGTGGGAGTGCTAATAAAGGTTAAAAATAGAATAATTAAGTGAAGATATTTTTATATGTAATATCCTCTACCACCACCATGTCTGTAACCCCTTGCCCTGAGTTTACAGAGGGTGATAGCCACTAATAGAAATTCTCAAAAATATGACCATAGCTCTTTTTTAAAATACTCATCAAACAGGGGGACCTGGGTGGCTCAGTCGGTTAAGTGTCAGACTTTTGGCTCAAGTCATGATCTCGCGGTTCCTGAGTTTAAGCCTCTGGTGGGCTCTGTGCTGACAGCTCAGAGATTGAAGCCTGCTTAGGATTCTGTGTCTCCCTCTCTCTCTGCCCTTCCCGTGGTTGTGCTCTATCTTTCAATCTCTCAAAAATAGACATTTGAAAAAATTAAAATACTCAGCAAACAGGCTTGAAATATTAGGTCTGGTGTCTCGCAATAACATTCCCTTCATTCTGGCACTTGAGGAAGGCAAAACCTGACCCCTAGCTCCTACCTAAAGCAAAATCTGCAAGTCAGTGTCCAATGGCATGCAGAGCTCCCAGTGAGACGCCCCCTCTCCAGAAAGATACAAAGTAAAGAGTCTTATTTTCACAAAAAAAGAGGAAATCCATGATAGACAGACACCCAGTTCTCCTTTGTTACGTATCAAGGGGAACCCACAATCTCCAGTTCAATGAGAAAAGCCAATTAAAGAAACCTCTTAGAACATTAAAAAATCTTGTTTAAATAAAATATGTTTTTGTTTTTTTTTTCAGCGTTTATTTATTTTTGGGACAGAGAGAGACAGAGCATGAACGGGGGAGGGGCAGAGAGAGAGGGAGACACAGAATCGGAAACAGGCTCCAGGCTCTGAGCCATCAGCCCAGAGCCCGACGCGGGGCTCGAATTCAACGGACCGCGAGATCGTGACCTGGCTGAAGTCGGACGCCCAACCGACTGCGCCACCCAAGCGCCCCGAAATAAAATACGTTTTAAAATAGAGTGATGCCGAAATGTGTTTGAGAAAATCTTCCATAATACAAAGAAAAAGGCAGATAATATGATAGAAGAAGAAAGACAAGTAGACTATTAGTCTAAAAAGTCCAATAGTCAGTATCACTAATCTGACTAGAAATCATTGGTTGTCTACTGCTATGCACTTACAGAAAAAATAAATAAATGAATAAATCAGCCTGTTTTACTTAAGAGTGTTCTGAATTGATCAGTAAAAAGCACTAATTTTATTAAATCTTGATATTTTGGTACATGTCTTTTTAATAATCTGTGTGGCAAATTGGGAAGTGTGCATAAAGCACTTCTGTCGCATGCTAAATCATGATTGTCTGGAAGAAATGTACTTATGGAGTTTAACCTCCAGGAAAATAAGCTGCTTTTTTTTCTTCAAGTTTTTATTTAAATTCCAGTTAGTTAACATACAGGGTAATGTGAGTTTCAGATGCAGAATTTAGTGACTCATCACTTACTACAACCCAGTGTTCATCATCACAAAAGCCCTCCTTAACCTGTCACCCATTTAACCCATCCCTCCTCCTTTCCAGTAACCCTCAAATTGTTCTCTATTGTTAAGGGTCTGTTTCCTGGTTTGTGCCTCCCCCCTCTATCTATCTCCTTTTTGTTTTTTTTTTAAATAAAAATGACCTACTTTTTTCATAGAATATCATCTTTACTTGAAAGAACAACTGACCCACAATCTATGCCTCTTCAGATGTAGGTATTTGGCAGATAGTGCTCAAAAATGAATGAAATGGAGAAGAGAGTTACTACAAAGCTACAGTAATTAAGACAGTGTGGTATTGGTAAAACAATAGACAAATCAACGAAATCAAATGGAGAGCCCAGAAAAGGATCTCAGTAAATACAGTCATCTGATTTTTGACAAAGCAGCAAAGGCAATACAATGGAGCAAACAGTCTCTTAAACAGTGTTCCAGCTGGGACAACGGGGCATCTACATGAAAGAGAATGAATCTAGGTACAGACCTTACACCCTTCACAAAAATGAACTCAAAATGGAACACTGACCTAAATGTAAAATGCAAAATTATAAAGCTCCCAAAAGATAATATAGAAGCAAACCTAAATGACTTTGAGCCTTTTTAGTTACAACATCAAAGACATAATCCATGAAACCAGTAATTGATAAAATGGACTTGTTAAAAGTAAAACTTCTGTGCAAAAGAAAATATCAAGGTACTTGGAAGACAAGCCACAGACATGGAGAGAATATTTGCAAAAGATACATCTGATAAAAGACCATTATCAAAAATATACCAAGAATTCTTGGGGCACCTGGGTGGCTCAGTCAGCTGACTTCGGCTCAGGTCATGATTTCATGGTTTGTGGGTTCGAGCCCCATGTTGTGCTGACAGCTCAGAGCCTGGAGCCTGCTTTGGATTCTGTGTCTCCCTCTCTCTCTGCCCCTCCCCTGCTTGTGCTCTGCCTTTCTCTCAAAAATAAGCTTTAAACAAAAAAGTACATACAAAGAATTCTTAAAATTCAACAAAACAACCAAATTAAGAAAAAAAGTGCGAAAGACCTTAACAGACACCTCCTCAAAAAAGATATATAGATGGCAGACAAGCATATGAACAGATGCTCCACCTCATATGTGATCAGAGAAATGCAAAATAACATAACAATTAGATACCATTAGACACCTATTAAAATGGCCAAAGTTCAGAACACTGACAACGCCAAATGCCAACAAGAATGTGATGCAACAAAAACCCTCATACGCTGCTGGTGAGAATATAAAATGTTACAGCTATTTTGGAAGAAAATTTGGTGGTTTCTTACAAAATCAAAAATATTCCTACCCTATGATTCAGCAATCTACTCTGTGTTATTTACCCAAAGTAGTTAAAAGCTTATGTCTACACAGAAATTTACACACATATTTTCACAGATTTATTCATTACTGCAAAAATCAGACTTGACTAGAAAACAGAAAAGAAAGGAAGGAAGAGAGAAGAAAAGGAAAGAAAAAGAAAAGAAGACACGAGAAGAAGAAGAAAAGAAAAATACCTCTATCCCTAACCACTATAAGCTAGTCAACCTGTGGCTGACTCCATGTTGTTAACCCAACAGCTGCTCTCCTCCCTGTCGATTCTGCTAAAGAAGAATAATTTCCACAGGCAACACTCGAAACGCCAAGCACATTCTTTTGTAGCCTCCTGGGCAATAGAGGTGGCCATGTAACCTAATCTAGATTAGTTTCAGGGCAGGAGAGGCTTCTAAGAGTAGCACAAAACTATGCCCTGTCTCTGTAAAATGTCTCTAAGGATAACCAATTGGATTCTGTTGGGGCAGTACAAAGCTGTCATATAAATGGGAGGAGAGGCAGAACAGAAAGAACCATGTCCTCGAGGACCATGACCAAAGAACCTTATGCCCAGGAAGGACCATGAGGACTTGGATAATATGAATCTAAGTAGTGACCAGCACAAAAAGGACCACAGATAGCCTAGAAAAAGTATTCTAGGTTGTTGTGGCCCTCTGAAAACATACCTTTCATCATCCCTCATCCTTGCTCAAGATTCTTCTAATTTCCTGATTATATACTGCCTCAAATTTAAAATTCTTTACCAAGTTTTAAAATCAAGACATAATCTGAATTGATTCCACCTAAAATTTCTTTCCAACTTCTCTCTACTACTTGTGTTTAATCCATTCTTGTCACCTCACAATATTCATTCATTCATTTTTCAACTAATATCAGGCATCTATTTTATTTACAAGTACTATATAGGTGGTGGGAAAATGAGAGAAGACAATGTCTGCTTTTATAGATCCTATGTTCTAGTGAGGGAGAGAGAAATACATAAACAAACAGGAAAGAAATAAATGAAACTTCTACAAATCAACAGCAAAAAAATAAATAAATAACCTGATTGAAAATGGCGAATTACTTGAATAAACATGTTTCTAAAGAAGGCATGCGAATGGCCCACATGTATATGAAAATATGCTCAATATCACCACTCATCAAAGAAATGCAAATCCAAACCGGAATGAGATAGTACCTCACATTTGTTAGGAGGGCTATGATTAAAGAAATAAATAAAAAAGAAAAAATGTGAGCAAGGGTATGGAGAAATTGGAACCCTTGCACATTGCTCTGGGAATGTAAAATGGCAAGGCCACTACAGAAAATAGTATGGGGGTTACTAAAAAAAAATTAAAAATAGAACTATCATATGACCTAGCAACCCCATATATCTGGGTATATATTCAAAGGAATTGAAGTCAGGATATCAAAGACATATTAACACTCCAATGTTAATTGCAGCATAATTCATAATAGCAAAGATATAGAAACAACCTAAATGTCTTTTAAAGGATGAGTGATTCAACAAAATGTGGTATATACATAAAAAGAATATTATTCAACATTAATAAAGAAGGAAATATCCTGTACAGAATGTTGATAATGAGAGAGACTATAAATGTAAGAATATAGGAGATATATAGTCAATCTCAGTATTTTTTTTTCAGTTTTACTGTGAACCTAAAACTGCTCTAAGGAAATTAATACTTAAAAAAAAAGGAGATTTTATCACATACAACAACATGGATGAACCTTGAGGACATCATGCTAAGTAAAATTAGCCAGTCAAAAACGGACACACACTTCAAGATTCCACTTATATGAGGTACCTAATATAGTCAAACTCAGAAACAGAGAATAGAATGATGGTTGCCAGAGGTTGGGGAGAGAAGGAGAGGGGAAGTTGCTCTTCCACAGGTATAAAGTTTCAGTTATAAGAAAGGGGGTATGTTCTAGAGATCTGCTGTACAACATTGTGCCAGTAGTTAACAACACTGTATTGTGCACTTAAAAATCTGTGAGGGGGGTGAATCTCATGCTAAGTATTCTTATCACAATTTTAACAAAAATTAGGAAAGAAAATAACTAAAAACTTCTATTAGTGCTATGGTGAAAATAGGCATGTTTCCATTTTTTACAAACGTTGGTTTCCCCATCTTTGTCAGCACGTGCTTCCAATATAGGCACCCTTCACTGCACAAGTAGAACCCTTCTGTCCCGCAGCAAAGTATGTCAGACTAGGCATATCTCACATTGACACTTCCTTCCCACTGATGCTGAGGCATCTCCACACGGAATCACATAGTTTTATTTTTAATTACTGCTTTTCCCTTCTTTTCACTTGTATTAATTTTGAGTCTCTATCCAGAGATGAAAGCTCTTGAGAACAAGGATCCTGTCTTGTACTTCTTTATGTTCTTCACAGTGCTTTGCATTCTTTTGAACTGAGCACGATTTAGAAATTTCCTAAATACATGGGAAATGACTGGGGAAATAAATATCCCTAAAAATATCTCCCGTAACAAATCATAACTCAGAAAACATTTAAATAAAGCCATCTCTCCCATTCCCTGTTGATATTATCTTTTTGAAAACATTTCTTTTTAAATATATTTTTCAAATATCTCTAACACAAAGAACTTTGGTTTTGACTATGTATTACTTAGAATCACATTTGTTTCTTCCACTTTTTCTTTCTCACACTGTTATTGACTTGAATATACTAGAATCTTCAGAAATTATCAGAATGCAAAGACTACTTCCTTAACTTAATGCAAGTAATTATGAGTATCTCTACTCCACCATTATGGGTTGAATTGTGTCTCCCAAAATTCATATGTTGAAGTCCAAACTTCCAGTACTTCAGAGTGTAATTGTCTTTAGAGATAGGGACTTTAAAGGGCTAATTAAATTAAAATGAGTTCATTAGGATGGGTCCTAATCCACTATGACTAATGTCCTTATAGGAAGAGAAGATTAGAAGGACTGAGTAATGTACAGAATTGTTGAATCACTACATTGTACACCTGAAACTACTATAACACTGTAGGTTAATTATACTGGAATAAAAAGAGAGAAAGAAAGAGAAGGAGAAAACTAGGACACAGATACACACACAGGGAAGACCCATGGAGGACAAGACACCCATCTACAAGTCCTGGAGAGAGGCCTCAGTCAATAACAAGCATGCTGACACCTTGATCTCAGACTTCAAGCTCCCAAACAGTGAGAAAGGCAATTTCTGTTTTGCCACTCAGTCTGTGAGACTTTGTTATGTTAGCCCTAGCAAAAAAATACATTTACTAATAGAGCTAATAAAGGTGTTTATAAGGGGCGCCTGGGTGGCGCAGTTGGTTAAGCGTCCGACTTCAGCCAGGTCACGATCTCGCGGTCCGTGAGTTCGAGCCCCGCGTCGGGCTCTGGGCTGATGGCTCAGAGCCTGGAGCCTGTTTCCGATTCTGTGTCTCCCTCTCTCTCTGCCCCTCCCCCATTCATGCTCTGTCTCTCTCTGTCCCAAAAATAAATAAAAAATGTTGAAAAAAAAATAAAAAAAAATAAAAAAAATAAAGGTGTTTATGAAATATAAGGAAGAATTAACATAAATAACAAATATAAATTGATTCTACCATACAATCTCTTCACTCAAGAGATAGAGAAGAGAGAAAAGGGAAATAAGTTTACTGAACAGCATTAAGTTCCAGGGCCTTTTCTAGGCTCTGAACATAAGCAAATATGACTGTCTCATTTAATCATCATAAATGAGATGTGATGTGTTAATACACCTCCTGTTGTTAAAGATGAGGAAACAGAAGGTCAGAAGGTGACCTTCTCCAAGGTCACACAGCAGACCTTCTCCAAGGTCACACATGGTGCTAACTCTCAGTTGGTGTTAACTGAATTTCATTGCTCTTTCCACTACATCGCTCTGTATGAAATGGTATCCCACTAGATCTAATAACACTATACCCTGCAATGCAAATATTACTTGATAAATATAAATAGAATTGAAGTTCAGTCCCAAAATAAACAATTGAAATATGTGTCAGTTATTACATTTTAAAATTATAAAATTTTAATAATACTTTCCTTCTTAAATGTATTATCAAAATTAATAGTTGTTTTATAAATATTCAGAATATGTACTTTATTTAAGTTTACCAGAACTGTTGAGATCCATATTTAAAAATTGCATTTCCTCAAAAACTAGCCCTTTACATTTAAAATATAAAATGCCCAGTTACATCTGAATTACAGATACATGACAAATAATTTTTGTATAAGCATGTCCTAAAAATTGCATATATAAAAATTATTAATTTATATGAAATTCAAGTTTAACTGGGTATCATGCATTTTATCTGGCAATTCTATTATCTCTACTCTCTTCTGAAACCCCAAAATTTACAAGGAAGCAATGAATAAGGTATAAACCTATAAAGACAATGAGGGCTTTATAAAGGAAAATAAAGGCCATGGCTATAAAAATTGTAGTAGGTTACAAGCAGATTATAATTGGTGGCTGACTTTACAGATAAAATGAAAACCTAGACCTTCAAAGGGAGGAGGCCAGATGTAAACTAGTCTGCACTGCAGAACTTCAGAACAGGTCAGAAACTGGGAATCTAAAGGCCTGTAAAAACAGGGAGTTACATGCCATTGAAAGAAAGATGATGGATTTCATCTATTTCAGGAGTTAGAACCAAGTGTACACAACCAAGAGAGTGATCCTCTTTAAACCTGGTCAAAGAGTTAGAGATATACCCTCTGGAGAGGATCACTGAAGACACTGAAAATAAGACACAACTCAGGGTCTGTATACTATAAATAAACACACAGATTAAGAGATAATCTATATTAGCGGTTCTCAAATTTGAGAATGACATAGAATCATCTGGAGGGTGTGTTAAGACACAACTCTTTGGGTCCTACTCCATAGTCTATGATTTGGTAGTTCTGAGAGGGCACCTGAGAATTTGCATTTCCAAGTTCCCAGGTGATGTTGATGCTTGTTGGTCTAATGGGTCTCCACCTTAGGTAAACATTAGAATCATCTGGAGGACCTTTAAAATGACACCTGAGAGCCATTCCCAGAGATTGTTATTGAATTGTTTTGGCCTACAGGTTTTCCAAATGTTCCTGGCTATTCTAAGGTGCAGTGGCCATAAGAAACAACAGACCTAAGTGCTAAGCCACAAGACCTCTCTCTCCCCTTCCCCGTGCTTTGAGGAAGCTGGCATTCAGGCTAACATCTCCCACATGAGTGATGAAAGGGTTTCTTTCCTCTTTGGGGGAAACGGTCTCACCAATGCTCTGAAGAAGCTGATTACTGAGGAATATTCTCCTCCCCAAAGCATCCTGGTATAGCTATTTTTAATGATGCTTACTATTACCTAAACCCTGCTTCTGGAATGCTGAATTTCCAGTCATTAGAAAGGTGAAGTCAAGATACATCACGTAACTGAAGAAAGACTACACCATGACCAAGAACCAAATTAAGTAAATACACAGGAAGAATACTCAGAGGAAACGTAAATACACAGGAAGAATACTCAGAGGAAACAGAAGCAAAAGAAAAAAAAATTATATATATATATATATATATATATATATATATATACACACATATATATATAAACACCAGAATATATATATATATATATATATATATATATATATATATATACCAGAACAAAATACAAATTAATATACTCAAAGTTATAATAGGAACTACATTCTTAAAGCAAGAATAGGAGGGAATTAAAAAAAAAAAAGGAACAGAGAAAGCAAAAGTTGAACCCCTAGAAACTACAACTATTCTAGCTGAAATAAAAAATTTGATGTAAAGTTTGAAGCTGAAAAAAATCCTTAAGAAAATAAGAAGGAAAAAAAAGAAACAGAAAATGAAAGTTCACCATCTAAATGAAATGAGTTCAGAAATAGATCGTTGAAAAACAGAAGGGAAAAAGTGATTAAAAAACAATTTAACATTATTTTCCAAAACTGAAGAGGGGAAAAAAAATTCTAGAGAGAAAATTTAGTTAATAAATCAAAGGACACAATAGCGGAATAGCATTGGCCTTCTCAACTGCAACATCAACATTGAGAAGACAATTAAGCATGCCTTGATAGGTCTGATACAAAATTATTTCCAATCCTGATTTTCATTCTCAACTGCTACAGACTGAATGTTTGCATTCTTCCCACATGTATATATTGAAACCCTAATTCCCAGTGGGATGGTATGAGGGAATAGGGTCTTTGGGAGGTAATTAGGAGCCTCCATGATGAGAGGAATGACCTTATAAAAATAGAGCTAGCCCTATTTCTGCTATCATGGGAGAATATGCCATTTGCAAGCGAGAAAGTGGGCTCTCACCACATGATCTCTATGAATGATGTCTTCACCATATACCTAAATCTCTACCTTATGCCTGACTATCCTCTTATCTTCAGTCTGTGTATACAACTGCATAGATATTTCTACCTAAATATAAAATAGTCACTGCAAACTTTACCACAATAAAATCCATTTCATTTTTCCCATGTATGTTCCTTTCCTGGTAAATTTCTGTTATGGACTCAATGTTAATATCCTTCCCTCAGATTCATATGTTGAAATCCTGAACCCCAGTGTGAGGTGCCCAGGGAGGTGATTGGATAGTAAAGATCAAGCTCATAGATGGAATTAGGACCCTTACAAAAGACACCCCAAAGAGCTCTCTCACCCCTTCCATCTTAGGATAGGGAGAAGACAGCTATCTGAACCAGGAGGCATGCTCTCACCACACATAGAATCTGCCAGCACATTGATCTTGGACTTCTCAACCTCCATTAGGGTGAGAAATAAATGTTGATAAACTACCCAGCCTGTACTAATTTTTGTTATAGCAGCCTTAAACAACTAAAACAACTTCTCAAACTGAATGACCTCCATTTAGTCATCAGAGGTAAAACCAGACAGTCATCTTTTTGTCCCTCACCACCTCCATGGTCTCTCCTAAGTGCCAGCCAGTCTGAGCAAGCCTACTTGATTTTTCACCCTTATTACATCCAGAATGTTTTATTTCTTCCTCATTACCAATGAAACTGCTTAGCTCAAGGCCTCAGTGCTTCTCATTCTCCTCTCATTGCTGAAGAAACACTGGAGTGATCTTTCCAAAATGCAAATCTGAGCATTCAATGCAAATCTGCTGCTTAAAACTCTCCAGTGGCTTTCCCCTGCCAACCCCCTAAGCAGGGCACAAAGGCCATCCATGATTTGATGCCTGATGAATTTTCCATCACCAGATCTGTTACTGCTCCTAGTGCTCTATGTTCCAGGAATATTGAATCACAGTCAACTTTCAATTTTCCAGGGATAGATTAACCATGTTATGGCAAAAACATGCAAGGAAATAACCAAGAGGCGGCTTATTTGTAAAGAAAAATAATTAAAACTGCTGTGAATAAGAGAAATATGTACGTATCAGGACAAGTCTATCATTTCCAATTATATAGGAACTATTACATTTTTACATTGTATCCACTGCAAATCAGAAACGCCCCTCCACCTGGACCATTAGAGGTGGCTATGTTTGCTTACAGCATAAGTCTCTTAGCCTGTTAGTTGCTTTTCTGTGCAGGAGCAGCTCCCTCTACTTTGTCTGGAACTATGCAAAAATCTGTTCCTTATGGCTTTGATGGAACTATAAGTCTCTTTGCTCTGCTGAGACCTGGTTTTTGTTGTTTTTCTTAAACATAGAATTTGGAAAAGGACAGTGAAGGATGCAAAAATCTGTTCCTTATGGCTTTGATGGAACTATAAGTCTCTTTGCTCTGCTGAGACCTGGTTTTTGTTGTTTTTCTTAAACATAGAATTTGGAAAAGGACAGTGAAGGTGGTATGGAGAGCCCTGCAGAACAAAGCCCACCATTCTGTGTTGAAGCCTTTGTGACCCTGAACTGACAGATATGGCCCTAAACTCTCGATTCATGGTTACAGTGAGAGCACTGCCTCATTGAGAGCTGAGGGGGCAGTCTGAGGTTATAGGGAGAAAAACTTGAGAATGGTAGGTAATTTAATTTCCAAGTTGATGGCTTGACTGTGTTGCCAGTGAACTAGTATCCGTGCAATGATGGAGAGAGTTACAGTGAGAAGGAGGAATTAGCTGACAAAGACAAAGCAGCTCCAAATAACTGCTTGCTGGGGTGTTTAGAAAATAAAAAGCAGAGTTTATTCAATGAAAACTGATGTTATCTAAGACAGTTTTCCTTAGAAAAAGGGAGTGGAGAAAGAGCAGGAGTAGGGGGAGGAAAGAGCAAACTATGTGGTTCAAATAGAGCAGACAATTTGAACATTTTGATGGAATACATTTGTATTAAATATTCATCGTGTATCACAGTTGTGTTTACTTGTGCCTGAACTGTGTCCCACCTGTGTCCTCCTTCCATTTTCCATTATCCCAGGTAATAGGCTAATATATTGTTGACAGTTTGCATGATTTTCCAAAATGATGATTCTCAAACATCTCTATGCATTTTTGTGTTTGCCCTCAGTTTGCTTCCTTACCTCCACTGCTACACTCACTTCTACTTCCATTATCTGCATAATGGGCACATATACAGATTTTTGGACTCAGCTCAAATGATACCTCTGTTTGGAACCTTTGATTGCCCTCAAAAGATAGAGTGGTTCACCTGACCCTTTGTGTTCTGTGGTTTGTGTGTGATTCTATTGTAACATTCATAATCCCCTAACACTTTGTTAATTTACATTTATGCCTCCTTATTTAAAACGTAAGACTCTTCAGGGCAAGAATTATGTCTTATTAACTCTTGTCTTCCATACATATGCCAATGCCGGTCACATGGACAGTTTTTAAAGCTGGCTGAGAGTCATCATAATAGGTGAGAGAAGGTAATTTGGAGTCATACATACCTGCTTTGATGCCTGGCTATGACACTTACTCTCTGGGTGAACCTGAGAAACTTATTTGGACCTTCAATATTTGTCTCCTCAATATTTGTCTCCTCATGTATAAAATGAGAAAACTTCTTCCACACCCACATAATATATGAAGTATTAGCGAAATGACTTGAATATTAAAGACAATAATTGGTAGCTTGTTGAATAAACAAACGAGTCAAAACAAAATCTGAAACATATATGTGACTATATTGATTCAATTACATAAAGAATTGATAAAAATATTCCTACTCAATATTAGCAGGACTGTGTGTGGAATTACTTTTTTAAGATGGCGGATGGATTTGCATTGCTTTTCTATGATTTTATACTACTTCTCTTGTGGGTAATGAAGGGTGGCATGAGGTGCAACCTCAAAATACCCACCTCTGTCCTAAGGGTGTTTTGAGCTGATTATTTTGGGAAAAAGAAGACACAGGAGAAGCTCTGAAGATAGTATAAGTTAGCCTTTTGTAAATGACATTTATGTTTCGAAAGGAGGCCTGTACCATGAAGAGACCTAATACCAGAGATAACTTTTTTATCTGAGAAAAACTTCTGTCCATGGCAAGGCAACATTTGTTTACCAAATATTTCCTCTTTTCACCTCCCCATGAATTGCCTTCTACCTTTTGAAGCCCAAGATGCTTGCCTCTTTCATTAGCTAAGGATAATATATAAACCTCAATCATCTGGCTGTCTTTCAAGGCTCCTATCTTTAGGGGGCTTTTGTACACACATACAAATTATTTTTTCTCCTGTTAATTTCTCTTTTATTACAGGGGGCTCTCAGCCAAGAACCTACAAGAGTAAATGGAAAATTATTTTTTCTCCTCTATACTAGTCATAATCATGAATGTGGGAGTTGGTTGAAATTAGTAGTGTAATTCTTGACAGTGTAAAGTCATTATGCTAATAGCCTGTAGTGATCACTCCAAAGGTGATCACCAAGTCCAAGTTGTACCCTAGATGACCTATTAGGGTAGGAAAAATAAAATATTAGAACTTTGATTTATAGTTGTAATTGTAAACAAGTGAGATTATCCGTGTTCAAAGAAAACAACTTCTCTGTTTGATATTTGCTTATACATTGCTTAAATGAAATATTTAAGAGAATAATTTCCCCCCGTGTTAAGGGCCCCCCTTACTTAAAAAAGGTTTAAAGAGGGTTAAGTGATGATTTTCCTCTTTTGAACTGAATTGCATGTCCCGCAAATTCAATGTTGAAGTCTTAACCCCCAATGTGACTTAATGAAGAGATAGGATCTTCAAAAAGGAAACTAAGGTTTATAAGGTCAGAAGGGTGGGATTCTAACTCAATAGGACTGGCTTCAGCTTAAGAAGAAGGAAGATCAGTAGTATGAGCACAGAGTAAAGACCGCAAGAGGATCTGGTGAGAAGGCTGTCATCTACAAGCCAAGGAGGCCTATTGACTCCTTGATCTTGGAATTCCCTCCTCCAGACTTGTGAGAAAATAAGTTTCTACTCTTTAAGCTACTCAGTCTGTAGTGTTTTATTATGGCAGTCTTAGCTGACTGATACACTATCCCATATCAACTAGCTTGTTAAAAGTATCTCAGGGAAGTTATTTTAAAAAGAGTCTGAAACATTTTGAAGGACCAGGCTGAGAAGCGCAACTGAGAGAAAATTCACCCTAAACTGAAAGCAGATGTGAACCTTACCTCTAAAATATATTCTATTTACCTGCATCCACAGTCTTTCTAAGACCTCCATTCCTTCTTCCTCTACTGGTACCACACTAGTCCAAGCTATCACAGTCTCTCACCTGAACTCCTATGACAGCCTCCTGAAGTTTTCTAGCGTCTATTCATGCTTTTCCCATAGCCCACTCTTCACACACTCTGAAATAATATTTTTAAAATATATCTGATTATAAAACTCCTATTTAATCCTTCAACTGGCTTTTAGAATAAATTGCCACTCTAGCCACATTAACCACACAATGCAAGAAATTTTTGCCCTAATGGCCTTTGTATTTGTTATTTTCTCTGCCCAGAAAATCATCCTTGGGAATTTTCACAAGGCTAGATCTTTTTTGTTATTCAAGTGTAAGCCCAAATAGTATCTCTTTGGCAAGGACTTCCCGGAAACTCTACTGTTTTCCAAACAGAGATAACCAGAATGAAACTCTCTGTTCCTAGTAATCAAATACCATATAAAATGGTACCCAGGAAATATTAATCTCAGTAGATCTTGTCCTAAATATATCTTTATTATTATGTGCAGGTCATATTTTTTAGTTTTTGGAAAGAGTCTGAAATACGAGAACTAGGCTTAGAAGATAACCGTCATGTTGTAGAAGGGTCTGAGAACCATGCCACTCTGAATGAAATAAAGAAAACTAGGCATCTAACCAGATAGCTCAAGTGAGGAGAGAGAGCAGGCCAAAATAGTACCACTGCTATTATCAACTGACAAAATATCTGGGAGAGCAAAAGAAGATGAATGGCAAAGCCTTAAAAGTTTGTAAACAATTTGACCTAGAAATGCTACATCTAAAACTGTACCCTAAGCTCAGCAAATAATAGTTATTAGAATAGCCATCACAATATGTATAATTTCAAAAAAAAATTAAAAAGAAAAGAACTTTTAAAACTTAACTGTATATAGGTGATTACTTAAATGAAATATCACATAGGGACACCTGAATGGCTCAGTCGGTTGAATGTCCGGCTTCAGCTCAGGTTATGATCTCCTGCTTTGTGGGTTCGACCTCCATGTCCGACTCTGTGCTCACAGCTCAGAGCCTGGCTCCTGCTTCAGATTGTCCCTCCCTCTCTCTGCCCCTCCCCCACTCACACTGTGTCTCTCTGTCTCTCAAAAATGAATAAACATTAAAAAAATGAAATATCATATAGGCATACAGTAGAATATTTGGTAAACATAGAAATGATATTGTAGAAACATTCATTGATTGAGAAAGCAATGTTTAAGACAAATGAGAAGTGAAATGAAGTTTATATATAATTATTTTTTAAATATGTCAAATTTTAACCTAAGCCTTAAACCACAGTTTTACAATAAAAATTCTTGATATTTTAAAATGTTACTATTTTTGCCCATTTTTAAAAGAATTTACTGTATTTGCATTAATATTATTTAACTTAAATTTCACTTAAGTCATCTTTGCAGTGTGCTTTTTGAGCAATTTTTTTTCTTTTAATATGAGAATTAACCAACTAGCATTTTATTCTGGTTTGAACACACAGTATATTATAAGATTCCATTATTTTTAAAATTGCTTTAAATGGCTGTTCTAAATGGGATAATTTGCTGTTCTGTCCTTATTATTGAACTATGAATGTTGTTGCAGTTACTATCCAACTCTTCTGATACTGACAAATGATTAATATGAAAAAATGCACTGAAATAGAAATAGATGTGTGGGTCTACATATAAATAAATTATTGGGAAAAAGGTTAAGAATAGTTACAAATAATCTTTGGTGTTCCCATTTGACATGTTTTTGTCCTTCCCAAATAATTTAATATATCCATTCACTTAAAAATAAAAACATGTAGGGGCGCCTGGGTGGCTCAGTCGGTTAAGCGTCCGACTTCAGCTCAGGTCATGATCTCATGGTCCTTGAGTTCGAGCCCCGCGTTGGGCTCTGTGCTGACCGCTCAGAGCCTGGAGCCTGTTTCAGATTCTGTGTCTCCCTCTCTCTGCCCCTCCCCTGTTCATGCTCTGTCTCTCTCTGTCTCAAAAATAAACGTTAAAAAAAATTAAAATAAAATAAAATAAAATAAAAACATGTAAAACCTCCATGTTATGGCACATATCAGGGGAAAAAATTGCCCATTTACATAATCAGCAAAATATGTGACTGCAACTCAATACTTTCAACTGAGTTGGATGAGATAGATATTTGCCAGCTGGAGCATGCTCTTGAAATAGAAAATTAAAAAAAATGTTTTGTAAAGTAAAAATCATTCTATAATTCTTTATTTTATAATTTATTAAATCATAAATGTCATATTTTAAATATAAATTACAAAGTGAAGAAGAATGCATGTGCCCTTTATGGAGAAGTTCAGAATGAGTATCCTTATGTGATCATTTTCTTATGCCCTCATTTTTGTATCTAGAGAACTACTAGATAAGGACTCTATTTTTGAAATAAATCACAATGTTTCTGAAAAAGAAATATAATTCTGAATTTGAAAATAATACATTTATCATTACATTTGGGATTGAAAGAAAAAATTGTCACCTTATTGATACAAATGTTTTTTAGGAAAAAAGATGATCTGGAGAGGTGATTTTTGTCATTCTACACCAAGTAATCTCCAACTTTGACTAGATTTCTCACACCAGAATTCCCAGGAACAAATCTAGATGGCACAGTATCATGAGAAAAAAAAAAAATACACACACACACACACACACACACACATATGCACACAAAGTACATATATTAATGCTTAGATCTAATTTGCATGGAAAATGATTTGGAGGTGTATTAACTGTTTCAAAAAAGGAAATACATCTCTCAAGGGGGCTGGTTGTCCAAATAACTTTTTTTAAAGGGATACTTATTTTTTATGTTTATTTATTTTTGAGAGAGAGAGAGACAGAGACAGAGACAGAGAGAGAGAGAGAGAAAGAGAGAGAGAGAGAGAAAGAGAGAGAGAGAGAAGGGGAGAGACAGAGCGTGAACAGCAGACAGGCAGAGAGAGAGGGAGACACAGAATCCAAAGCAGGCTCTAGGCTCTGAGCTGGCAGCACACAGCCCAGCAGGGGCTCAAACAGATGAACCTGGAGATCATGACCTGAGCTAAAGTCAGAGGTTAAACCAACTGAGCTACCCAGGCTCCCCTAAATTTTCAAATAATAAAACATGGTTAAATAATTTTGAAATTTTACTGAAACTATATTTTATTCCTACTTTCTATAAAAAAGCTATTATGTATTTTGTCTATCGATGGAAATATAAGAAATATGCCAACTTAAGAGGTCTTTTATATTTTTGCCTCCATTAAAGGCAATCTTGGGGCGCCTGGGTGGCGCAGTCGGTTAAGCGTCCGACTTCAGCCAGGTCACGATCTCGCGGTCCGTGAGTTCGAGCCCCGCGTCAGGCTCTGGGCTGATGGCTCAGAGCCTGGAGCCTGTTTCCCATTCTGTGTCTCCCTCTCTCTCTGCCCCTCCCCCGTTCATGCTCTGTCTCTCTCTGTCCCAAAAATAAATAAACGTTGAAAAAAAAAAAAATTAAAGGCAATCTTGGTGATAACAAGGTCAAATCATCCGTAAAAACAAATAAACAACAACAACAACAACAATTTATTTTTCTTCCAAATTCAAATCTTAGCAGATCTTACTATGCCACATGTATTATTTTTGTATTGCTACTACACTAATTAAAGAGTTCTCTTTTAAAGGTTTCTAGGTCACCTACCTATCGTTCTAAATCTCATCACATCTTTTAGGAAAAGCTCTTACCTCTATTCCACGATTACAGTCTTTTTTCCTCCCACATATAATCTCATTTGGAGTCAATTCAGGACAAAATAATCTCATCACTGGCCTTTTTGAGTATTTTCTATCTTTGCTACATCTATATTGTAAGCTCCATGGAACAATTTTACACATAATTTGAAAATTTAAAAGCACAGTATTTTTAAAAGGTGCACATGATTTATGCTCTTTCATTTTTTTCCCCATACTACTCAGGATATTCCTTGAATGGTTATAGTTTTAATTATGGAACACTATTAATTAGAATTAAATTAATGAGGACATTTAACTTTGTAATGCATAATATTCTCTTCATATTATAATGAAATTGTGCTAATGCTAATTATAAAGGGGGGGGGGGAGAAATTTAAACATACTGATGCCCAGATACAATATTTTGGTTTTCATTTACCTAAATCTAGGTATAGACGGTCCCAGAAAATCCTTTGTGATCAAATGCCATCTAAGTCTAATTTGAGTTGAACAAAATTGCCAAATAGCAAAAAAGGCTCAAATCCTATTGTTTAACTACAGTTTAAGTGAATAATATTCACCAAATCTTACTATGATTCCAAGTTATGTATTACATCCCACATGAGATAATACGTGTAGTATAGTGGCAGACTTGTGGAATCACCTCTTTGGTTCTCTTGATTAATTTTCAAGATTCATTACACTGCTGTTGTAATCATATTAACTCAAAAATCTATTATAAATCTAAAATACGCCTTTTTCTAGTCTAAACACTTTCTTCTTTTTAAATGAAAGAGGAGACATGGGGCAATATAGAGAATTATGTCTCTACTAAAAAATATGCATTTTCAAATACACTTTTTTAATGCTATAAATATGAACAATGTAAATTTATTTTTCCTGAAAAATGATTCCAGAAAAATTAACCTTTAATAGTTTACAAAGGGGAGACAATCACTATTTAATGCTTTTAAGTATGGTAAAGCTGAGATGATTTAATTACACCATTTATGTTAACGAGACCATTCTCTGATCACTAATTATAATCTAGTTACAAAAATAGTACTATGATGTACTTTGCAATTGTAGTATTTATCCATTCTGTTAGGTAATTAGCATTAAGAAGAGCAACATATTGGAACACAGCAATTTAAGGTGACAAAAATTGCTGGAATAGTATCACATATAGTCCTTTGGAGATTTCTAGTAGTACTTTTAATGTAAATTTTGATGGGCTATTAGTTTTCATTAATGGTGGTTTGAGTACTTAGAGAAGACAACTATGTACTATACTTAGTGCTGGGCAAACTGCCTGGATATATTTCATATATTACCATTACTTTAATGAATAGTGTTATGGCAATTAGAAGACTGATGGCTTAGAAAATTTAGGTGGATATATTTGAAGTTCTTTACACTAAGTGGCATTGCTCAGTGTACTCTAAAACGTATCTTACCCCTTTTTGAAAAGTATGATTTGAAAGGAGAATTACTTTAAATATATAGCATAATTATAGTGCATTTAAAATAAACTGGTTTCCATATGTCAAATTACAGATAGAGATGCAATATAAGTGTAACAAGTCACTGGATCTTTTTCTGAAAAGTAGATGTAAACACAATTTTTAAGTAAACAGAATATCATTTGAATCTTTTTAAATGATATGTTGTTGTTCAGCTTTCCATTACTGATATTTTTAAGTAGAATACGCTTACATAATTCAAGTATAAGCACAATAATTATGTAAACATCTAATACAAGTGCACTGATGATCATTCATATGTCTAAGAGCATTCACATTTTTTCAACCCTTGAGATAGCAACTGGGGTAATTTTTCTGATCTGTTTTAATGATCCTTAACTAAAAGCATCATTTTCAAATATTATCTTCCATTTTTCATGAATTCTTTCTGAGTAATATTTTATAAATATATGATCTGGTGTCTAGAAATCATTCTCTCAAAAAAATTCAATCTTTTTTTTTTTTAAATAAGTTAATATTCTTTCTAACCCTGGGTAAGTTTAAGTGACATAAAAACAATTCCAAAAAAATATAAATCATTAAAGCTTTTAATTTTAAAACCTCTGAAATTAAAGCAACAAACTAAGAGTTCTTCAAAGTTAAGTGTTCTAAGTAACTATTGTTTTCTTCATATGATTGATTTATTTTTTTTTTAATTTCCATAAACATTAACCAGAACAGCTTGAAAGAATCACATTTACTAGAAATTTCTCTTCTTTCCTATTAAAATGCATAGTTATTAATAGTAACATTTTATGTAATAAATTGGAAATAAAGAAAACACATGCAGCAGAGCTGATTTCGTCATCATTAAGAATTTCTTAAACATGAAAGCTAAAATCTTTCCTTTACAGAAGTTACTGTAAATTACTACTTCTAGCTCATACTATAAGCATAAGTTAACTATGTATTCTATTTTGGTAAATTGCTTTAGTGGTAGCAAATGTAATATCAAGTATTTTTTAATTAAGCAGAATAAAATTTCATGGAGTGGGAAAGTAAATTGCATGCCTACGGCATTAAAAAAATGTTTTGGGCTCCCCATCTAAAAGCAACAGGTTTTCACAAATATGGTCAAATAGTCAATTTGCACTTCCTGTTCTTTCTCCCTTACATGTGCTTCCCCCACATTCCTGAATGACTCACTCGCTTCAGATTTTTGTTCAACTGTCATTTCCTAGTAAAAATTGCCACGACCTCTCTACTTAAAATTGTAATTTTTCTGGCTCCTTCCTCTCAGCTCAATTCTGCACTCCTCATTCTTATGCCCCAGTTGAATTTTTCTCCATTAGTACCTTTCACCACCTGACAAACTTTATTTCAGTAGTGCACTTGCTTATATACTTGTTTTCTCCCACTGGGAATAGCAGCCCCTTAATGATGGATTCGTTACCTGCTGTAAGCTCTGTTGTATTCCTTGTACCTAAATTAGTGCCTGGCTCATAATAGTCACTTGATGAATTGTTGAATGAGTAATGAATCAAAGTTGGGACAAATAAATTACTGCCTGCATAATACACAATAGATAAGATCAACATAAGTATAAACATAAGATACACAAATCCAAACTCCTTTTTCATTGTTACATTTAAAAGAGAGAATATGCAAGGAATGTTTTTGATATAGAGGTTTCTTAACCTCAGCAGGATGGAATGTTGAGCCAAATAGTTCCTTGTTACGGGGGCTACACTGTGTCTATAAGATGTGTACCAGTACCCCTGTTTTATACCCACTAGAGTGAGAGCAGCAACCTCTCTACCTAGCAGTTGTGTGTGCATTATGCTGCAGACATTCCCAAATGTTCCCTGGTAGACAAAATTGCCTTGGGTTGAGAATAACTGGCATAGTGAAAAGAGCTCTAACTTTGAAGTTAGAATTATGTTAGAGAACCCAGCTTTGACCGTGGACACTCCACATTGTTTCCAGCAGTAACACTGCAGTCCTGATATATTCTTTGCATTGGTACCATGCCTATTAGCACTAGTATGTGTACATTTAGAGAGTAGATGCTCTATAAATAATAGTTACTGAAATAAACAGTGCAGCAAAATGGACAAAAATATGATTTAAAAACATATCTAAATTTGTATTTTTAAGTGAAGAAATGCATACATATAATAAATATTGGAGCAATCTCCACAGACTTTTTGGTCCTAGCTATTATAATTAAAATATATATCTTGGGTAATAGTTCAAATCAATATATAGATGTACCCCATATTTAATAGCTGCACTGTATTTCACTGTACAGATATTTCATGATTCATTTGGCTAGTCCTTTATAATAGATATATAGCTTTTCCCCCTCACTTTTGTATTCACTACAATTTCAAATTATATTCTTATACACATCTCAGTGTACATAGATCTTAGGGTAACTACGTCTACAGGACAAATTCCTAGAAGAAACATAGACATTAAAGTCTAGGAATGATGGACTAGAAAGCTTGCTACACTATTTATTAACTAGGTAACCATGAGTGATTAATTTAAGCTAGCTGAGACTCTGCTGAGACCTCTTGAATAAACAGGGCCAATGCTACCTGTCTCTAGAGATTGCTGTGAGAATTACATGAGGTAAGGTTTGTAAATTAAACACTAGGATGCTTTATTTATTTAGACTGTCAATTATTATTATTATTAAAGAGAATAATGCTGTTAGACCCAGCTGTGAGAGACTACCTTCAAGAGCCTAAAACATTCCAAACACTAAAGTTTTTGTTTCATTTTGGAAGTCTTTTATTTGTGTGTGTTTGTATTTAATTTTCTTCTTCCATTAAGCTGTTTAGTTTCTTTGAGAACAAACACAATCCAATATAACCCTTCTTTCTCACATTTCTATATGCATATGTATATATATATATATTATGTGCCAGAAATCATTGACTATATTTTACACCTTTATCTTATTACTCATTTTTCCCTTTCCAATTCAAATCATTATATTATAAAGTATTTTCTTTTAAAGTTTATTTCAATACATATTTAAATTCTATATTAGACTTATGGTTGCGATCAATCTGCATAAACATGCATGCTTTGAAAATATATTTTGATTGCTGTGGCAGATGTTTTTGCATGTAAATGGTCATTGTTTTATTTATTCATACATTCTATTACTACTTACTGAAATGTACTCAGTGTAAAGCATCTTGCTGTGTATCATGAATGATGCATATATGAATAAAATGTCCCAAATTATGGAGAAGTGAGACAGATTCACACATTAGAAACAACTATATATATATATATATATATATATATATATATATATTCTACTACATTCGGAAAATACAAAGGGGTTCAGAAGAGAGAAAAATTTCAAATCACACTGAGGTAAAAATTGAAGTGGGCCTTGATGGGCGGTATTTCGCCCATTAGGGTAGATGATAAATATGGAAATTCGTACAGGAGCAAGAAATAGAAAGACAAATAGAAATAAGTAGGGCATTGGGGCGCCTGGGTGGCTCAGTTGGTTTAGCATCTAACTCTCCATTTCTCATGTAATCCATGAGATCACATCATGATCTCATGATTCGTGAGATCCAGCTGCTTTGTCTGGCCCTGGGCTGACAGCATGGAGCCTGCTTGGGATTCTCTTTCTGCCCCTGCCCAGATTGCACTCTCACTTTCTTTCTTTCTCTATCTCTCTCTCTCCTCAAAATAAATAAACAAGGTTTAAAAGAAAAGAAAGAAGTAAGGTGTAGTCAAATATAGGCAAAGTTTTCCTGGATGTATCGCAACTGAATATCAGAAGCAGGAGTAGAGGTGCATCACACGAAACATCAAGTTATGACCAGGAAGGCTTTTCCTGGAGGTGGAAACTGCACTTAACTTGAGTCAGGATCTGAGCTGAGTCCCAGGGGAATGACTTTTCACAAATCCCATTGACCCTAAATTTCTTTTTCTATAAGGTGGGACTAATAATACTTTGGGTTTTAACTAATCTTATTGACTCTCTAAGGTGAAACTAATAATGCCCTGACAGACAACTTTTGGTGAATGAAAAGGAGTTTAAGCTGTGAGTGCTTTTCAGCCCCTGAAATGTTATAGTGAAGTAGGTGGCACCACAGCTGGTATGAACATAGGAGGTCTTGGTAGTTTGGAGACTGGAGATTCAGAACGTGAAAAAAAGGTTAAGGGGCCATTGCAGTAGCCCAAACAAAAGTTGTCAAGTACCTAGCTAGACTGTGAAAGAAAAGCCAACAGACCAACAAACAAGCAACAAAACAAATAAAGGGGCATAGGTATCAGTAATAGAAGAAGACTGAACTCAAGGGACAGAGAAAGGGATAGAGGATTAAAAGAAAGAAGGAAAGGAAGAAAGGGAGGAAAATTTTTTCACAAGAAGCAAGGACTTGTTTAAACCTAAGGTTTAGCTTTTTTCACAGTCAGAGGGAGAGAAATATTTGGCAAGCTTTGATTTAAAAACAAAACAAACTAACAAAACCCTGCATTTGACAACATGTAAAGTGGACTTGCCTTGTACAAAACAGGAAATGACTCCTTAAGGTGGATTATTAAAGTCAAGAATTCTTAAGTCATCAGACTTGTCGCCTTATCATAAGAAGACAACATATAGGATCCTTCTAAACTAAATTGTATTTTGAATCTGTGAGTGCTTAGCCTTAAGATCATAGCAAGACAAACGTACCACACTCGTAGCCTGTCACTTGCTATCATTAATAATATCTCATAGATGCCATGAGAACCTGCCACAATAATTTATTTCAGGAAGTAAAGCAGAAATAAAAGGGGCTTTTCATGATTTCTGCAAGCCAATTATTTATTGTACATATATATCTTTTCACATTTCTATTGTTATTTATGAGGTATATTATATATCTGAGGAAATTCATAACACTTATGCAAACTAAGTGCTAGATAATCTATGCTTTATTTTTTTAATGTTTATTCATTTATTTTGAGAGACAGAGAGAGAACACACACAGGGGAGGGATAGAGAGAGGATGGGACGGAGAGAATCCCAAGCAGGCTGAGAACGGTCAGCATAGAACCTGATGTGGGGCTCAATCTCACTAACTATGAGATGATGACCTGAGCTGAAATCAGGAGTTGGCCACTTAAAAGATATGCTTTATTTTTAATAAATCCTAACATCAGTCATTACACCAAGTGATATTTTGCAGAAAAGAATACAGATGTGTTAAAAAAAAAAAAACATCAAAAAACAGAGAAATCAGTAGGTAAAGACTAATTCTTTTTGCCATTAGCTTAGCATTTCCTCAGTCAGCAGAGAGACAGGACATTGTAACTGTTTTTTTGTAGAATCTCTTGTGGGAACATTGGAAACATCTACATCCCCAACAATATTTACACTGTTTTCATTCTTAAGCAAATAAATATGACCTTCTCTGATACTCAGATGGTGCTGGAAGCATTTTAATCTGTCAACCTTGGCTTTCCCAAGACAAACCATCCATGTACTGGGAATCTCCATAGAAGCTATTATGATGACCTCAAATCTGTGAAGTGAGCCTATGAAAAGTATAATCAAATGCCGTTAGGAGTTATATTTGTTAAAGCCTTTCAAGGGCTCCCTAAAGAGCAAACGATTCATTTATTTTGTTAATGCCTACTTAAAACAAATGTGTGTATAACCAAATCAACAGAAGTGAGAAGCCAACTTTTTACTCATTATAGGGCTGAGTTTGTTTTTGATAGGGGACTGAAAATGTACATGGAACATGCTTTTTTCTTCTCCTTTATTGATCCTAACAGTAGCCAAAATTCAATATCCTTCTAATATTTACATATTAAGCTTATTCTGGCAAAGTGCTACTTGAAACAGATCAATAGTATATTTAACTGTGATTGAGAACAGAAAAATTCAGCTGAGAGAGCTTAAGTATTCATAGAAAATGAATAAAGATTTTTTTTTTTTTTGCCTTTACCTGTGATTCAATCTTTCTTTTATTTTAAAGAGAAGTTACCAAGTTTTGCAAGTGATTCTAAGATTAGATGGGTATTGGAGACTGCTACTTAGATATTTATAAAAAGTATAAACCTATTCTAAGACAAGTAATCTAAGCAATTCTATGTTGTAAACATCCATTGAATTCTCAAGTAAAAGTCAAAATAGAATATTTTTGCTTCACATCCAGAATACATTAATATGAACTCTGATTAGCATAATTTCACAAGAAAATATTTTTTATTCAAAATTTTTGTTGTCTCTAAAGTATTGCTTCCAATTAATTAACAGTTTATTTTAAACTATTTCTTGTGCCTTGGATCAACCCATGAGCAATAAAATCATACAAGGTTTTTAAGATCTTGTAGCTCATATGGTCCCAGCTCATATTTTGCAGAATAGAAAATAAAGGACCACAGTTTAGTAATTGTCCCAGATCCATAGCTGGTTAGTGAATAGTAGATATCAAAAGCACACTTTTTAAATGGATAAATATAATAACTTTAATGATTTCTTACATTAAATTCTAGAAGTTGATGATTTAATCACACGGTAAAGACTACTTACCTATTTTGTATTTATGCATTGACGTTATAGAGGCCCAGGGCAGGCTGACCCACGATGGACCAGTTTGACATAAATATTATTTTGAATTAAAAGTAATCAAAACCCAGCAAATGCAGGAAAAGTTCTTTGCCTCCCACACAACTGCCTAAATTTACATTGGAAATGAGAGACTGTAATGGGACGAGATTACTACCTAAAAAACATATCTGCAATAGTAGAGCAATCTGGTTTCCCTAAACATATCCTATTCCCTTATTCCTAACAAGCTTCCTCCCCTTTGTATCCTCAGGCCCCTATCCCTCTCCCTAGTTCATATAAGCTTCATATTGCCTCATTGTCTTTGGAACTTCATGTCTGTGTGGACTCCTTGTGCATATGCCTATTAAGTTTGGTTTTCTCCTGTTACTCTGTCTCATTCAATTTGATTCCATGTCCAGCTAGAAGGACTATAGGGCAGAGGAAGATCTTTCAGACAGTATTCAAGGAGAACATGCAATGTTAACTTTGGTATTCTCATTTGTAAATACAGTTTCCAAAAGTCACATGGCATCATAAAACAAAACAAAAACTAGATGCACAATTGAATCTCAATGAGATGAACTGCACATACAGTGGAGTAACAAAGAACAATCAATAAATAGCTCTTAAGAGTGTGGGGTGGGGTTTTAAGTTCAAGGTTATACCTCTTGGAGTGCCCAGAACTCAAACTCTTGCCATATAAAAGCTTGACAAATAACTCCACATACATTTTAATGGACTATATCAAGATCAGCCTGTGATTAAATAAGATGCTGACCATTAAATCCACAAATGCCAAGGATTTTTTATGTAGACATACAGATTTCTTCTAGTTTGCCTAAGTTCCCTAACCCTCACTTCTATTTTAAATCTGTGGTCCATTAGGCCCATATCTTGCATGCCCCCCCCCAAAAAAATACAAAATGCAGATTAGTCACCATCCTACTATTTCCTGAATTCCATCTTAATTTTCTCCAAATACCAATAAACCTGTTTCTGCCAGTTCATTTGTTTAATGTGTGTCTTTTCTCTCAGTACCGCAAATTGATTTTTCTAACTTTCTCTTCAATGTGAACACAATATATAGACTCTGCTCTCAAATTGCATATGCTGACGATGAAAAGGAATAGTATGTTAAATATAATCCATAAATAACTCACAAACCCTAATTTTAGTCAATAGTTTCAACCTCTTCCTTCTCCTCACAAAGGCACTTAAAATTGAATGGCAACTTGATTAATTTAAGTTTACCTCACTATCTCCTGCAGGCGTTAATGATCAGGAAAATGCCCAAAGTTATGAGGGAAGCTGAATACAGATAAACAAAAAAGCTCTGCATCTAGGTAATCAATAGTTAAATATAGCAGAGCTGACTGAACACTATGTTATAGCACTAACCATCTAAAAATCATGTAAGAAAATGTTCTAGAGTATCATTATTTCATGAAACTGAAGTATATTTATGAAAGAAAATTTCCATAAAAAGAATGGCTAAATATTGAGAAAAATATCTAAGACAAATAAGTAGCAGATATAACTTTAGATCTGCCAGCTATTGTATTT
Source organism: Puma concolor (assembly GCF_028749965.1). Lineage (NCBI taxonomy): Eukaryota > Metazoa > Chordata > Mammalia > Carnivora > Felidae > Puma > Puma concolor. The sequence goes on from NC_141674.1 coordinate 132,910,963, forward strand.
GAAAGCAGTTATTATTGTTTTTGTTGACTCTGACAGTTTGTGAAAGACAATTGACAAGGTCATTATATATATATATATATTTTTTTTTTTAATGGGGAAGAATTTGATGTTCCAAGTTAATAGGCTAGTGAGCTGAACTCTAGTACCTGGTAAATTGTCTTGGCTAATTTGGAATGGTATAACAGAAACATCATAGGTTAAATGGCACAAAACACAGAAATATATTTCTTACAGTTATGGATGCTAGAAGTCCAAGATCAGCCATCACTTCCTTGTTATGTCCTCATATGGCTGAGGGAGAGATTAGCTCTCTGGTTTCTTCTTAGAAGAGCACCAATCTCATGGGAACTCCATCATCAAGACCTAATTACTTCCCAAAGTCCCTATTTCCTAATACCATCACATCAGAGCTTCATCGTATGAATTTGCGGGAACACAGGCATTCAGTTCACGGAAAAATGTGTTAAGAGTCCTCATCCAAACAGTCATTGTACAAATGACATTATGTCTTATTATAACTGACATGCTTTACTATTCACAATTATTCTGACTCTATTAAATAAGTATTGGATTTTATAAATCTGTTTATGAATGAGTTCTGTAAATGCAATGACATACAAATTACTTATCTTTTGCTATTGTAATACATACTCCCAAAACTCTAGTATCTTAAAACAATAAACATTTACTATGTCACAAAGTGTTTGTGGATCAGGAATTTGGGAGCAGGTATATGGGTGGTTCTAGTTTAGGGTCTCTTCTTGAGGTTGCTGTAGTGCATTGGCTTGGGTGATAGTCATGTGAAAGCTTGACTGAGCTTAATGAAGTTTCCGCTTTCAAGATGAATGATTCACATGGCTGTTAGTGGAAGGTCTCAGTCCCTTGCTGTGTGGACTTTCCTATTGGGCTGTGTGGATGACTTCATGACATGTCATCTGGCTTTCCCCTGAGTTAGCCATCCAAGGAAGGAAGGACAAGGAGGAAGGCTCATGCCTTTTATGACCTTCTCTCTGAAGTTACACACCATCACATTTGTCTTATTTTATTCATGAGAAATGAGTCACTAGGTCCAGGAAGGACTCAAGGGAAAGAAGTTAAGCTCTACTTCTTTTAAGAAGTATCAAAGTGTTTGTGAAACTTGGATAGAGCAATCTTGGTCTTCGGGTCTTGGACTTGGATCAATCATCAAACGATTACTTTATTTAATATAGGTATTACCAAATAACTTCTCTTTTACCTGATTTCAATATTTCAAAGCTCTCTTCAGTCTATTTTGTATATATTATTCCAAGTAAAACTGGAAACTATAGTGACGATTTACAATCTTTGAGGTTTGAAAAAAATGATAAGAAATGTCTAAGATTTTTCATTCAGTTTCAGGAAAACCACATCTAAATTTAAGTGTAGCACAAACTTTCAGCTAGTTATCATCCATTGCTTAGGTAGTATGTCGGAGGAGCCAGTATATGCTGGTATATAACTGGTAGCTTCATTGCACAATTATTTCCTTGTTTTCCAGATGTGTAATTTCAGTATTACTGTAGGCAAATATCTTCTTAAACATTTGTAGCTATAATCATCAGTAATCCCCTGGATAGTAAGTTGTAAAGCTCTTCTGTTTAATTTTTATTGCCTTTTTATTATGACTATAATACTCAGCCTCAGCAGGAAACAGGTCATCACCCTTTCTTCCATCCCCAAAGAAAAAGAGAAGTTCTCAAAGAAGGGGGAATCTGAGCAGCAGGGCAAATTCAGGGCCAAACTAGGAAACTTTGTAAAATAGAAGTTCCTAGACTGCTTTTCCAAGTTACTGTCCTGTAAGTTTTAAACCTCCAACTAAAGATGTATTTTGATATATCCATCGAATACATTATTGACCCTAGAGGCACTGATATTTTTAGTTATATTTTTCTCTTTAAGATTTAATGAAATTATGGTGGCAGGGAGGGGTATACATGCATGGCCATTCACTTTTATAAGACTTTTAATTTATGTAAGGTTGGATTCCTAGTTTCACAGTGATGACACAACACAGGCATTATGATTTCCCCAAAACTTTCTCTCTTCTATTTTATCAAGGAACAAAACTTTATTTTCTTTTGCCACAAGGGAACGCTGCTCCATTTTTGCGACTTTGTTCATAGCATCGAGTTCTGTAAGTTTAGTATTCATTTGCTAACAGCAGGGTGGGTACCAATCATGTTAACAGAAACTTTTATAAAGCTTTCCATTTTTCTATGAGGCAATGTGTGTGTGTGTGTGTGTGTGTGTGTGTGTGTGTGAATAAATCAACAGCGTTCTTTGAAATGTTATAACATTTTAACAGTTTTCTCTAATTTATTATGTTTCTTGGCTATATTATTTGCTAATTAGGGTTGATTTCATAAGATATATTGGAATTCAATTTTTAAAAACATAATGTGGGTGGTGATTTGGGGATTGCTGCAGAATTTAAACTCTGCTATTTTTACCCAGGTAATTTAAAATATGTACAAATATACATAAAACAAAATTTTCTTATTAATTTGGCGAAGCTGAGTAATATAAAGTAACCTCATTTCCATATTGCTTTATAAGAAAATCATAAACAAATTTCTCCTTTAAAATAACCTACTTGTTGGGTACAGTCCGTGTGTGTGTGTGTGTGTGTGTGTGTGTGTGTATGCAACTTCTGAACACACACAATGAAAAGAATGGCAACATCGTGTTATACAAACAGTACAGGAAATGTCCAAATGCTAAAAAGAATATTGGGAAATTATTAAAAATAACATATTTTTTTACAAGTTTAAATTCCTCCCCTGGTCAAAAACTCTTATAAAAGAAATACTGGGGTGCCTGGGTGGCTCAGTTGGTTAAGCATCCGGCTTTGGCTCAGGTCATGTTCTCGATGTTCGTAGGTTCGAGCCCTACATAGGGTTCTGTGCTGACAGCTCAGAGCCTGGAACCTGTTTTGGATTCTGTGTCTCCCTCTCTCTCTGCCCCTTCCCTGCTCATGTTCTCTTTCTTTCTTAAAAATAAATAAACATTAATAAATAAATAAATGAAAAGAAACACTAATTCTAAGAAACAATAAAAAAATTGTGACAATGATAGCTGGAAGACAATTTAGGAATAAAACTTAAGCAAAAGAAAACTACTAAACGTCTGATTCCACACTATGTCAGATATCTGCAAATGCCCAAGGAGGTAAAATTAAGAAGTGTTTTAAAGATCAAATTAAGTGATGCCAGATTCCACCTTTGAAGTTTGTATCAAACTCCACTTTTTCGAAAGTGTATTCACATACATTTCCATGTGATTCTCACTACTTTATGATAAAAGCAGTTATATTTATTACCTGCATTTCTCAGCGACCGAAACTGAATCATTCTTTGTGATTAATGATTGGTTGAAACAATCCTCTTTTCTCTCTCTCCCTCACAGAAATATACATTTTGTTTTGTTTGAGAATAGTGTCCATGTTTATATTTGTACTTCAGAGATGAGTACACTGCCTGTACTTAAAAGATTCTAAATACATGTTGAACTGAACTGAATTTAAGATGTTTTCTCTTGGGGTGCCTGGGTGTCTCAGTTGGTTAAGTGTCCGACATAAGCTCAGGTCATGATCTCGTGGTTTGTGAGTTCGAGCCCCGCATGGGGCTCTATGGCTGACAGCTCAGAGCCTGAGGCCTGCTTCAGATTCTGTGTCTCTCCCCCTCTCTACCCCTCCCATGCTCATGCTCTGTTTCTCTGTCTCTCAATAATAAATAAACATTAAAAAAAATTAAAATGTATTTTCTTACTTCCCACTCTCCTCCTGTTTTAAATAAAACTTTGCAAATCTAAACCTCATTTACTTTCATTAAGATATTTTAAATTTAACTGAAGTCAAGGTGATAAAACACTTTTTTTTTTTTTTTTAACGTTTATTTATTTTTGGGACAGAGAGAGACAGAGCATGAATGGGGGAGGGGCAGAGAGAGAGGGAGACACAGAATTGGAAACAGGCTCCAGGCTCCGAGCCACCAGCCAGAGCCTGACGCGGGGCTCGAACTCACGGACCGCGAGATCGTGACCTGGCTGAAGTCGGACGCTTAACCGACTGCGCCACCCAGGCGCCCCTAAAACACTTTTTTAAATAAGGAATAAATTTTCATATCTTTCTCGATTAACAACTATGTACTTTTAAACTTTATATACTCATCAACAGTCATTAGTGAAAATAAAACCAAAAATAATTAACATTCCTTCTGGGGAAAGGATAAAAGAGGTGAAGATTATGGAATATTGATTTAAAAGACCTAATTTATCACCTATATAAATAACCTTTTAGATATATTTTTGAATTGGCTTTCATACACACACGTGTATATGAATGTACACATACACACACTGTTTGTATATATGCTATCCTGAATATATCATGTTTAGAATTCCAAATTTGAAATCAGTTTTCTAATTTCCTGTAACCAAACCCAAGTACTAAGATTCTATGTGGAATATATAATCTTCATACTGCTGACCCACCCTGAACTCCAGTTTAGAGCCAGCCATTCATTCTAACCAAAAAGCACTTTTTTTTTTTAAATGGAATCTACTCTTACACCTTTTTAAAAATTTGAACTGTTATTTAATTAAAATTCACATTTCAAAAATCAGCTTCCAATATCAACATAGAAGTTGATTATTTATTCTATGAAAAGCCATACCTCCCTGTTAGCTTCCTAATTGTCTCTCTGGTTAGCATCTTTTTTTCCCCAAAGGCTGAAGCAAAAAGAATGGAAATGAGGCTCAAATCTATAAGATCTCTACTCATCCCTAAAAATTGGAAAGAATTATTTGTGGGAGAATAATTTCAATCTTTGGTCAATGGGCTCTTTGGCCTTGTTTTTTGAATTATCTGTGTGGATCAAGCTATCCTTTACAGGCAGAGATAAGCCAAATTTGACTTTATTGTGACAAATATACAAGGCCCTTATACTTTAGAACACTGCATGAGAATAAAGAAAATGATCGTAAAAAAATACAAGTCACAGCCCAGAATTAATAATGGTAAAGTTTGTACTGGTAACAGCACAAAGTCCCAATCTGGATAATCTTACAAGTCTGTTTGCAAGGTTAAAAAAAGAAAAACAAAACAAAAAACTCTCTCAGAGATGTGTAATTTGAATGTGCTTCTGGTGTTAATGGAGCAGTAACTTTTCTAAGCTTTTAACAGGTCATAATTAATCAACCCCAGTCAATACGAAGCATCCTAGCTATAGAACCGTTGCACTTACCCATGATGGTTAGGGCTGTAGCTTTTGTTAATTCTTCTTTCATTGACTCTATTACTTCTAAATTACCACCATCCAGGTTGCATCTATTTATGGTTCCATTTCCCGAACTGATCCAATAAAGCTTGTTTTCCACATAGTCTATCGATAGACCTGTAATTAAATTATACAACTTAAACATAACAGTAGCCACTTAAATAGTAATGTTCACATAGCACTAGATTTGAGGGGGAAAATAAGTTGCAAGCTTAGATTTTTGTCTTTAAATATAAGTTCTGCCTAATAGGGAAATATACTGTTTTTACTATCTGTGAAACCATATATTTTTATAGGCACTTAGTAGTTATCTCTGTTGATTATCACAACAATCCTGTGACACTGAAAGCAATGACTGTCTCATTTCATGAATAAGAAAAATAATACATGGAATAGTCAAGAAATCTATACGAGTCCATAGTTAGTAAGTGTACATTACAGAAATTTTAAGAAAGTTTCTGTTTCCAAATTGAGTGCTTGCTCTCTTCATCATACCACTTTGCCTCAGAAAATTTTAACACATAATACTCTTTTGAGAAACTAGCATCATTGATGAAATTATTAATTTTCCCTCTACTTTCAGTGAAATATACTTTAGTCAGTTATAGATTCAAATTGTTGGTTTCAACTCTTTTGAAGTGAAACAAAAGTAGAAGAAATTTCAAAAATTGATAATGTCACTGAAACACGGAATTGAATTGGGCTAATTTAGATGCTGTCATGGGGAGATAGACCATTTGGTAAAGACACCAAGCCAATGGCTTAAGGCCATTATTCCCGCATCACAGTGAATCACTGTAGGTTAGCTTTATTGTATTTTATGGGCAATTTCATGTTATAGTAGTATTCGAGGTTTTCAAAGGTCTCAGGATATGTATATTTTGATTGCCAAGGGTTTTCAGTATACATCTACATAATTACTTGCATGCTTATCAGTAGACTCAGGGTCCATGTCATAACAATAAGACCATGGCTCCATGTTGGTCCTCTAAGACTCTCAACTACTTATGGAAATGCACATGTGGGTATACACTCAAGCATACAATGCAATAAATTATTTCTGGAATCTTCTTCAGAGAAGAAAGGGAACAAACCACACACACACACACACACACACACACACACACACACACACACACACCTTCCCTACTTAAAGAAAAAAAAAAAAAAAAAAAAAGGAAAGGAAACACCTGGAGAGAATCACATGAGTTCTAGTGCATTGAGTCCCAACTACAAATAGTCCCAATCTGGAGAACAGAAATGATTTTTCAGACCAATTTTAATCAAATAGAAATAATATTACAAATCTATACAATAGATCAGCTATTTATTGACTTATTGGTATGTTTTACTAAATACAAGTATGGAAGGTTCAGAATAAACCTAACAAATAAAATTAGACATTTCAGGATAAAGTTTTCAGATTTTTTCTCCCTTTGAGGACTACTGTGGATGACTGGCTTTAAACACTTTGTAAAATAATCAGATAAAAACTATTCCAGTTATATACTTTGATACAATATTTTCAGTTTGAAAGTGATTCACCATTCAATTTTTTATGAGAGAAATTTTGGATATTCTATAGGTACTTCCTGAGTTACTTCTGTGCTTTTTTTTTTCTAGTAAAACTCCTGATTTAGACCACTTAATGTTCAGATGTGTTCTGTTTTATCTTCTGTTTACTTGACTATCCAAATCACGTAATTCTGTCCTTAATCAGCAATGAAGAATATCTTACTAGAGATTTATGGTACAAAATATAACTCCAAACATTTTGTTGTCAAATGTTCATCAATAACTGAATTAATAAATACATTTATGAAGAATTCCTTCTAAGCAAAATTACCTATTCTTCTAGGTATTCCAAATATTATCTTTTAATCAAGGTAAACAATCGGAGAGCTATCCACATTTTTAGATCATTGGATTTTTGTCTCTCACTTAATCTGCTGCTGAATTGAGCTCTGGCATTGTGCTCTTGATTTAAATGAAGGATGCTATAAGAAGTAGCCATAGGAAAACCACTGTTGCACTTCCCAGGATATAGTGTCTAAAATAATATACCACATAGTGACCTCTTTATACAAGAACCCATGGGAGAAATTTCTTTCAGGGTTCAGTGCCAGAAAAAGCTATAGTGGAAAATATAAAATTGTAACTGATCATATTTCTCTCTTTGTTTTGGCTGCAAAAAACCTGAAGAGTCATATTTGTGACCCATCTGCAGCAATTGCATTGCATTTACACTACTAACTTCACTCCTGGCTTCAATAGACTAATCTATTATATTTTCTTCACCTTGATTTTTAAAAACAATACTTTTTGGCCTTACTTAAGGGATTGTATTTATCTAAGTTTCCTCAATACTTTTTTTTTCTTGAAGGAAAGGGTGCATTAGTACCAAAGGTGCCCAACTCCAAATTAAACCAAATGTCAGAACTTTCTCATCCACCCAACACCCAGGGATTTCTAGATTCTAACTTGTGATGTGTAAAGTAATTATTATACAGAATAGGAAAGTTACATTGTTAGGGTCAGAATTACCCAGAGTTTACTACTCAACATCTTTGTTTATGGAGTTTGCTGAAAGAAAAGAGGCTGTTTGGTAGTGAGCTTTGATCTTTAATACCTAGCATAGTACGTAGAGCAGAGAAGAAAATTTATAGACGTTGAACACATGAATGGGTTGTTTAATTAATTCCATTATTAAAATTATAAGTTGTCTCCAAGGAGTTCTGCCTAGTAGTGTTGAATTATCTCTACAAAAGAATTTTGTAATATACTACTCATAGCTGGATGCTATGACAACAGGGAAGAAGGGAAGGAAGTGCTCCAATAGGCCACCTGGCATGGCTTAAGTTTTCACATCGATATTGAGATGGAATAGTTTAAGATTAATCATTTTAAGATTTATAGGAAAAAAAGTAATGAAGTTCCTATATTAACATACATATTCATGTGATAGATCACCTAGTCACCTACGTACATCTTGTCTTCTATTAAATGTATTAGCTTAACCTCTGACTGTTCTTGAGCATGTTTATTCCCAGGTTTATAAAACAGAATTGAAATATCTTTAAAATCCTATTATGAATTCAAGAAATTGGTGATATATGTTTTAAATTCATAGATATATACATATTTTGGAAGTACATATTTATAAATTTTTTAATGTAAATTGTTTCACAGAATAAGATTTTTTATTTTGTTACTATCATACATTCAGGTCTTAATAACATGGAAGAATTAATTAGTGTCCACTTATTGGAATAAGTTCTGAATCAGGTCTCTTTTGCACTATTTCAAAAGATGAATCACTGAGCAGTAAGCTGATAGTGTTTTGATGCAGGGGAAACTGCTCAGTGATTTTAGAATGCTAAATCAATAGCCATGAGAAAGCAGATCAAATATGAGCACGTTCATAAAAGTATCCTAAAACCTATGCAAAGAAATATGATTGTGTTTGCACTACAATGTTCTGAGAATGGGTGACTGATATAAAAAAAAAAATCCTCAAAAGGACTGCCGGATCTTTCTGAAGAATATACCACTACTAATATAGACTTATTTTTGTTAGACATAATTATTTTTAAAATCACCTGGATTTGGTAATCAAAAGAGGAAACCTAGATTCAATAATAATAAGGTATGTCAAAGGAAGAAAAGTCATCATTTAAACTGAAAAACCTATGAAAAAAGAATCTACCTTTTTTATCTATCTTTCCTATTATTGTAAAAATGCAGGGTTAATTCATATGCTTTCATTCTCACCCTATTTGAAGCCAAAGATTTCCCTTAAGGTATTATTTCAACATTTTGACTAAAATAGCCCAGCTTATTTTTTAATTGGGATAACATAATTTGCCAAAATACATTTCCAATAGAAATATGTTGATATAAGAAACAACTACATATTTTTAGAAAAATATCACCTAATTATTTTCCATAATTATTAAAAACATTAAGTTCATTAAGTTTTCAGTTTTGTTACAATTAAAACTGGAAAGTTCACTTTACATGTCTCATTTCTTTTTTAAATGACTCAAATTAAGTCAATGTACTATGCAATATGGAATTAAAACAAAAACGCAAATATATAGAATAAGGAGTTTTTAAAATTAAGGCTTTCTAGAGATGGCAATTTTCTAATATTTTTCTAACACTCACTAAATTTCATTTCAAAATTTTCAGCCCCTGGTTATGCATTACAATTACCTGGAAAACTATTAAAAATACTGATACCTAGGCCTCACTCCCAGAAATTCTAATTGGTTTGAGTTGGTCCCAGAAATCAGTATTTTTTAAAAAATCTCTTCAGTTGATTTTAGGATTAAGAAGTTCCTTTTCAAAATTGCCTATTGTGGGGGTGCCTGGGTGGCTCCGTTGGTTAAGCATATGACTTCTGACTTCACCTCAGGTCATGATCTTGTGGTTAGTGAGATTCATCCCCACATTGGGCTCTTTGCTGACAATATGGAGCCTGCTTAAGATTCTCTCTCTCCCTTTCTCTCTAAGTTAAAAAAAATGCCTGTTTTTAAAAACCTTCAAAACTGAATACTTAATAAGTTTAATGAGGCCTTTAAAATACTGCTGGAAAGTGTATTATGAGGAGATCTTTGGGGACAGAAGAACATTAAAGATATACATGGGGAAGAACACATACTATAGATATTAAAACCCAGATGATTAACTTTAAATACTCTAGACATGTATAAAAAATAACATTGAAATCGTCTAAATATTCTCCTGTAGCATTACCTTCAGACAATAGAACACACACTCCTTCTGCATCTAGGACTGTGGTAGTTGTAATATTGAAAATACACAACAAATGAAAAAAAATCATAAAATTATATCCTTATTATACCTGTAGAAGAACTATAATATTCTGGATACTCCAAAATGGAAATCCTTTCAGAGTTAACCAGAAGTGGCATGATTTTTCTGGGGGGCAAAACTATTTCTAAAACATTGAATTTTTAGCTCCAAAGGAGCATAGTTGTTCCATGGGGAAGTGGAATGGGGTTAATTGCCTATTCACTATGAGCCTATCTCAAAAAATACTTTATCCCTCTTAAGAATGCTTAGATTTTGTAAATGCTAGAATAAATATACTGTGGAAACCCAAGCATTCTTTGTGCTCCATCCCTGCTTCTCTCTGAAGTAAATATAAATATAAGGTACCACCTTTCAATCACCTTGTCTATTCATCTCTGGGTTCGTCTGAGAAAAGACTAGTCAGCCTTCACCTGGCTACACCCTCACTACACCATTGTGAAGATGTAATAATAACAATAATAATATAGTGTCTAGCACATAGAAAGCACTCAATAAATGCTAGCTATTTATTAGTACTACAAGTTTTTGTATCTCCTTTTCAAGCTAAAGTCTTATTCTAAAATTTGCAACCATTTCTTCGGTAATCCCCACAACTGATAGTTTTGAGATGGTTTAGTGTGAGAAATACTTAGACTGTACACTTCATTCGTAATTACAGCATTCCCTCAATTATGCAGGTCTATCAAAGTTAGAAACTGTTGTTCTAGTTGGTCTGTGAAGACCAATTAAGACATGCTTCCGTCTGGGAGAAAATATTTGCAATCCACATATCAGATAACAGAACAAAAATCCTTCTGTGTCTGGAATTGTGATAGTTGTAGAAACTGACCACTGAAAACACACAACAAATGAACAAAAGGCTAGTGTCTACAAAAATGCACTCAAAACTCAAAAAAAAAAAAAAAAACCCAATAAACAAATGAGCACAGGAAGTGAACAGACATCTCACATTAGAAGATACAGATGTCAAGTAAGCACATGAAAAAGATGTTCAACATCAAAAGAAAATGCAAATTAAAATGACAAGGATAAAGCAGTATACATCTGTAAGAATGGCTAAAATACAAATAGTGACAATACTAAATGCTGACAAGGATACAGAGAAAAACTGGATAACTAATACATTATAGGTGGCAATGAAAAACAGTACAGTCTCTCTGGAAAACAGCTGGGCAGTTTCTTATAAAACTAAACATACTATTTCCGTGGGACCCAGCAATTTCACTCCTGGGAATTTATTCCAGAGAAATAAAAACTTGTGTTCACACAAAAACTTACACATGAACGTTTGTAGCAGCTTTATTTGCAGTAGTCAAAATTTGAATCATCCCATCTCCTTTAATAGGAGAATGCTTAAGTCAACCATATTTATATACCGTGGCATACCACTCAGCAATAAGATGAAGAAAAGTATTGATACATGAAATTTCAATGACTCTCCAGGGAAAAATGCTGAGTGGAAAACAGCCAATCCAATAGGTTATATACTGTATGATTGTATTCCTATAACATTTTAAAAACAGAACATTTTAAAAATGGAACATTTTAGATGGTGTATGGAGAAAAGGGAAAGGGGGTGGTAGGCAGGAGAGAGTAGGTGTGGTTATAAAAGGGCAATAGGGGGCGCCTGGGTGGCGCAGTCGGTTAAGCGTCCGACTTCAGCCAGGTCACGATCTCGCGGTCCGTGAGTTCGAGTCCCGCATCAGGCTCTGGGCTGATGGCTCAGAGCCTGGAGCCTGTTTCCGATGCTGTGTCTCCCTCTCTCTCTGCCCCTCCCCCGTTCATGCTCTGTCTCTCTCTGTCCCAAAAATAAATAAACGTTGAAAAAAAAAATTAAAAAAAAAAAAAGGGCAATAGGTAGGATCATTGTGGTGTTGGAATTTTTCGGCATTTTTTTAATTCTTTTTTTTCCCCACTTAGCCACAGAATCTGATTCATTTTATTCAGTACCTTGAAGGTGGTGCTGGATATAGAAACCTACATGTGTGATACAATTCAATCTAAAATTAAACACACAAATACAAATAAAACATGAAATCTGAATATTAATGGACTTCATTAAGGTTAGTTAGTACCTGGGTGGTAATATTTTATTGTGGTTTTACATTATGTTCCAATGGGGGAAAATTAGATAAAGAATATGTGCAAACTCTCTGTATTGTTTTTTTATAACTTCATGGGAATCTAAAATTATCTCAATGTAATTTTTTTAATTAAAAAAAGCATGTTTCAACAAACGTTCAATATTTTTTCAATATTATTCAACAAAAAGTTGAGTATGTAAGGGATCGAAATATGCCACTCCAAAACAAGCCACTTTGGCTTAAGAATTACTTTGACTTGAAGAACTGAGAAACAGAAGACAAAAAAATAAAAGCTCTTTGCCCTCATTTTTTGCTAAAAGCAGTCTTAGCCTCTTAATCACCAGAGACTAGTCTAGACTCTGAACAGCCCAGGGATGGCATGGAGAGGAATCTAGAAAACAAGCCTTACTAAAACAATCTTTATCTTCCATTAGTGTCCTTCAGGTAGTTACCTTCCCACAGTTTGCCTCCCTTGCAAGTCTAAATCTCTTTTCCTTTGTTTTGATATTATTCTACAAATTTGCTGTTGTTTGTTAAGATGCTATATAAGCCCAACTTCTAACCCCTCCTTTGAGTTCCTGATCAGCGAGGTTTCCTGCCTGCATGTGTGCTACTCTGTTTAATAAACTGTTTTTCTCTGGGTAGTTTGTCATTGTGTCAATCTAATTTCCAGGTCCCTAGCCAGCGAGAGGTAAGAAAAACGTTTGTTCTTTCCTCTATTGCACATGTCTATACTGCCAGTATCTTAACTGGATCTAAATTCTTTCTTGAAATCATCGCTCTCCATCCACTCTGCTTTAAGAAGTCACTGACAACAAATAGAGTTACAGAACTACATTAATTACTTTTTTGTTGCTTATCGCATAGAGCTAAGATTTCAGCATCTCCCCCATCCTCTGTCACATTAGTCATTTTACCTTGGACAATTTATCCTGTATTTCAAACTTTTGATGATCAGCAAAAAGTATGTGCCTTGTGAACAAAACACGTGCAAAAGTGGAAGCAAAAACAGGCGCAGTGACAGGCTATTTCCTGAGAAGTGTTTTGCTTTAAAAAAAACATTTTAAAAGCTTTAATACCTATAGTTTTATAATGCACCAAAACTATATTTTATAGCTTGATAGGTAAAATAGAACAAAATATTTTAAAAGCACTGGATTGTGCCATTTGAACATTTTAAAATTACAGCTCCTGTCAATATAATCCTAAACATTCCCTTGCATTAGATTTTTTTCTGTAGACACGCAGAAAAATTCAGTTTTTTAGACACTTCACATGTTTGTACCTTTTATGTTTATTTTTCCTTTCTACTAGGAATGAGATCAGTTTCTTCTCCTTTGTCACTTTCTTAAAAACGAACTATATTTTTTCTTCAAGATCAGTTGAAATTTCAAATATTACTAATTTGGGTACTATTCTCTATTTTTCTTCCTCACACAAAATTAGTTGTTCCCTCTATTTTCACAGTGTCTACTTACCTTTATGGTGTCTGGAAATAGTACCCAGGAATGACACTGCATCAAATGGTTTGTAATTATTTCTGTCTTTTTTACTTCACTGGACTATGACGTTATTGATAATGTATACCAGGTTTTATTTTCAGGTCTGGCACCTACTATATACTTCATAACCTTTTATAACAACCTTTTTTTTTATAGTTAATATCATTTGAAAGAATAAGAAAATGATCAGGTGAAAAAAATGTAAATTTAAATTATTTGTCTGTATATTAATGTGTAATTTTAATATCCATTTGTTAGTTTCTCTGTCCTTTTTTTGTAAGATATTTTGTGAGATAATATTGATCATGTTTCATACATAATAAAAGTGAGTGTGCCGAGTATAAATATATTTAAAAAACATAACTGCATTATATCAAGCAAGGAAATATATACCAAAGTTATTTTTTTTTAATGTTTATTTTTGAGAGAGAGAGAGAGAGAAAGACAGACAGAGACAGAGACAGAGCATGAGCAGGGGAGAGGCAGAGAGAGAGGAAGACACAGAATCCGAAGCAGGCTGCAGGCTCTGAGCTGTCAGCACAGAGCCAGATGTAGGGCTTGAACTCATGGACCACAAGAACATGGCATGAGCCAAAGTCGAACACTTAACCGACTGAGCCACCCACCGACATAAATTTGTTTTAACTTTATTTTTAAAAAGTGAGGTCCCCTGAATTCTTTTGATGTGATAAAAAGTGCTTGTGAATGTTATCCATGAATATACTTCAAAATTCACGTTATACAGCATATAGGTTGGAATGATTAAATAATAACAAAAAATAGGTTTCAAAAAGATGTACTTTAGGGTTGAGTAAACAAGTGACTTTTGGTTGAGATTACATTGAAAATGAAGAGAAAATATCAAGAAGATAAAATATACAGTACACTAGATTCGAATAAGCCATGAAGAATAATGCTGATTGACAAGCCAAGTTGCTTTATATGAGGCTTAAGGGATAAAATTCATAATATGTAAACATTTTAAACATGGAAATGGCTTTAAGTAGTAAATTAAAATCTTTTGTTATGCAAACTGCTCTAAGCACTTAATGTATCCAAGACAGAGCAATAAATCTTAATTGAGAATATTTAGTTCAACAATGGGTAACTGGAATGTTGATTTGTATTTAACAGAAACAAAATTATTCAGCCCAAACTGCCTGAAGGCTGCAATTGCTTAGTCTTCAGTGATACACAGTCCTGAAATGCCAAATTGGGTGTTTTGATAAGATTATGACATACTTCTATTTCAAGTATGTCACACACATGGATTTAACCACCAACAAGTAAGGGAAATCCAGTGAATTACAACATAAAAACAATTTCACAAATTAGAAATCCTAGTATATCAGCAACGTTGCTGTGTAAAAGTAGCATTTAAAGATTCAGAAATAATTAATTGCAAGGTACAATTCGCACAGAGGTGAAATTGCTTCATGTGTTTCCAGGCTGCTTAGAAAACCTGACTGCTGCGTCCTAATTGGGCCCACGTTTCTCAGGAGTACCCAAGTTCTGAGCTTTTTCCCCTACTTGCCATGCTTGAAAGAGTACCAGTTTTATTCCCTGATCTTAGCTTGAGGTCAGGTAATTACTATATGAAATCAGCCTCTCTGGGCAAAGCATAATGGTTAAGATTTAATACGGCTTTCGAAGCAGATAAACTTGGATTTGAATCCCACTCTACTATCCATCACAGGCAACTGACTTCTTTCAACAATCCTCACTTTCTGAATCTGTAAAAGGAGGATAAGAAACCCTTCCAGAAATGATTACCTTGACATGATTAATGCAAAGCATTTTATAAGTGCTTGACATATTCAAAGTGCTTAAAAAGTAGTCACTGTAATTATGTTATTTTTGTCGCCAAAGTGATAATGGTTCTACTCTATCACACATCCTAGGCTAAGTACATGCAAACACAAAGGTATGGCTTCCTGAAAATACAGGTTCCATAATGGATGACAGATAATTATTGTTTTGAGTTGATACTTCCCAGCCACACCACACAGAATGTGTTTTCTCCTTATATTCTGGGAAAAATAACTTATAATTTGATAATCCATATGCCTGAGGAGAAAATCAACTAAACAGTAGCTCCTTGTTTCCTAATCACCTAATTTTCTGCATGGAAATGGTTTAGAGAAGGCAGTGGGCAGGAATTTAAGCCAGAGATTGCCCATACAGACTTGTCATGAAAAAATGATTAAAATAATTTCCTGAAGTGCAAAATAGCAGTGAAGTTCAATAAGTAAACAACAAAGTAATAAATATCCCTAAGCATATGTATTTCACGGGTATGGCAATCAAGTACACCAAGAAAAATAGGTTTGTATTTATTTTTTACACTTACTCATGTGTCCACTCATGGCACTGGAAAATTCCATTTTTGAATTCATCTCAGGGCAATAGTTCTAAGAGAATCTTATAAAGTGGGATTATGTTGGCATGAATTCTTGGGAGTATTCCAAAGATTCTTCTATACCAGTGTTTCCTTATGAGATGTAACCTTGATGCTGACAGAGGGATTTAGATGCCTCCATTTTTGACCTCAAACTTTCTACTTTCCACTTTGTTCCTTGGCTCATGTGGAAGACCATGAGGGTAAAGCATTCCCTGATGGGAACCAAAACTACCCCCTCAAGCAATAAGGACTATCCTGAGCCAGCAAAGCCTGCTGAAGAGTGACTCCAAGATGCTGATCAATTTGAATTTCACTTCCTACCTGCTCCTATCCCCCCACCTTTGCCCCACCCATACTTTCCTGAAATAAGTCTATAAGTATTTTCAGCACTTTGGGGGCAGTCTTTGAGATACTAGTCCACTGCCTTCCTGGTGTTAATCTCTCCGAAATAAATTCCTATCTTATTTCACCATCACTCTTTTCTCTGCCTTTGGATTTTGTCAGTGCTGAGTGGTCAAGCCTGGTCTGTTTGGGACTCCTGGAGCCAGGCAGGTCCTCTTGCACCCTGTGTACCAACTACAATGCTGCAGTAAACAGCAATTAAAATCTATATACAAAACAACAACAAAAAAAAAACAAAAAATTATGAACTTATTTTCATCACAGCTCTAAACTGTGCACAGAAGGGGTGCCTGGTTGGGCTCAGTCAGTTAAGCTTCTGACTCTTGATTTTGGCTTAGGTCATGATCTCACGGTACATGGAATCAGTTCTGCATCAGGCTCTGTGCTGACAGTCCCAGTCATGCTTGGGATTCTCTGTCCTTCTCTCTCTGCCCCTACCCTCCTATAAATAAACATTAAAAAATAAATAAATAAACTCTCCAGAGAGAGAACAAATAAATAAATAACAGCAAAAATAATAATTTTTAAAAAAGAAAACACAACAATCTGAAATGCTTCAGATTCTGTGTCAAGTAGTTAACAATATGTTATTGAATATATTTTAAGACAATGTTTCAAGCACACAGGAAAAACACTAATTAAAAAAAACAGTTATTATGCAACATAATTTTAACCTATCTTATTTTTTTTTCTAATTTTTAACCTATTTTAATAAGCACCTCTAATACTCCTTGAAAACAGCATCATCTTAACTGGCCCAACCCCTCACAAATAAAGAATTTGACGTGACTGAATAAAGACAGGGCTTTCCTGCTCTAAAGACAGGACTTTAGAGGATATTTTTTATAGTTAATTTACAGATGATAACAGTTTCTCTAGCCTATTGGGATAGATCAAAAATTACAATGACATGGTCAGAATGAATAAGGTATTATTGAAAAAGAATTTAGTTTTACTTTTATACCCAGTACTAAGAGGATTTGTCGATATGTAGATAACCAAGTCTTTTTTGTCCTATTCTTTCTTTCTATGAGAAAGCTCTGAGGTGCTAAGGAAAGCCAAATGGTTACAGGGTTAGACAGGAGAGAGAGGAGAAAGAATAAAAGGAACGTATGGGAAAGCCAATTTAGAAACCAAAGAGTTCCAATTTTTCCTCTTTAGCTAACCATGCATTGATTTATAAGCAACTCCACTAACATAATTTTTGCACTCCAAACTTTGAGAAAATTATGACATAAATATAAATGTTTGCTACTCTTCAGATAATTGAATGCAATGCAACATGATTGATATCCAGGTCACCAAATATACACTTTTTCACAAAGTAATTTTATTCAACGAAGATACACAAATAAATCTTGGATTTACTTAATCATGTAAGAGCCTGTTGCTATTGGATGGGAAATAGTGGTCACTTCATTCAACAAATATTTTTTGAAGATATACTTACAATGTGCCAGCATTGAGTTATGAGTTGCGGACACACTGATAAAAAAAAAAAAAAAAAAAAAAAGAGCAATCGGGGCGCCTGGGTGGCGCAGTCGGTTAAGCGTCCGACTTCAACCAGGTCACGATCTCACGGTCCGTGAGTTCGAGCCCCGCGTTGGGCTCTGGGCTGATGGCTCAGAGCCTGGAGCCTGTTTCCGATTCTGTGTCTCCCTCTCTCTCTGCCCCTCGCCCGTTCATGCTCTGTCTCTCTCTGTCCCAAAAATAAATAAACGTTGAAAAAAAAAAAAAATTAAAAAAAAAAGAGCAAATATTTTCACTAATTTTATAGTTTCCTTTCTAGTTGGTAAGCAGTAATCAAATATTCAACAAACAAATGGAAATCTAAAATAATGACAAGACTAAACGATGAAAATGTGGTGCTAAAAGTGTCTATTTTAAGAGACTTTGGCTTTGTCAAGGGAGGTCAGGGAAAACCTCTTTGAGGAAATAATCTTTTTTTTTTTTTTTTTTTTTTTTTTAATTTTTTTTTCAACGTTTATTTATCTTTGGGACAGAGAGAGACAGAGCATGAACGGGCGAGGGGCAGAGAGAGAGGGAGACACAGAATCGGAAACAGGCTCCAGGCCCTGAGCCATCAGCCCAGAGCCCGACGCGGGGCTCGAACTCACGGACCGCGAGATCGTGACCTGGCTGAAGTCGGACGCTTAACCGACTGCGCCACCCAGGCGCCCCGAGGAAATAATCTTTAAGTTGAAGTCTGACAGATAGGCAGACAACTGAGATGGGAGACATTTCTGGGCAAAGGAATACATTGCTAAAATATACTGTTGGGGGAAAGAGCTTGACAAGTTGAGAGAAGCAGAGAAGGAAAATATGGCTGGAGTGGATAACGTTTAGTCATACTGTAATTCCTTTTAGATAGTAAACTCCATGAGGAAAAGACTGGTATCACCCTTGCTTGCCTTGTTTCCCAGTAACTGGCACTCTGGGAGAACACTTTCTCTTCCTTTTTCTTCAAGATGCCCACATACATACAGACCAGCATATGAACCCTTACCCCATGTTCCTGACCCTCTTTCTCATTAATAAGTATATCATTGTTACAAAGCAACTATTACATAAAGAGTTATTTTTGTGTCATCCACAGTGCTTAGCATAACAAATTATAATTAGCCAATTAGTATATGAATTAGGATTTTAAAAAGACAGGTTATTGTAGAGATATTTGTTTTTCTTTCATTTTCTTTTATCTTCTTTCTTTCTTTCTTTCTTTCTTTCTTTCTTTCTTTCTTTCTTTCTTTCTTTCTAATTTATATGTGGATATTTTTGAAACATCCTCAAGCATGTTTCTTTTTCTCTTCCTAGGTTCAAAAAGGACATGTTATCATACTTCATATAATAATTTTTTTTTTTTTTTTTTTTTTTTTTAGTGGGCTCCACACCCAGCATGGAGCCCAACATGAGGATTGAACTCACAACTCAGAGATCGAGACCTGAGTTGAGATCCAGAGTTGGATGCTTCACCGAATAGGCCACCGAGGTGCCCCTTAATAATCTATACTGAACACATTAAATTCACTATAATAAAGTCATTTGCCCAGTCTCCATTCAGAAAGCATGGCTATTTAATGCCAGCTAACTTTTGTTCACTTACGTTTCTGCTTAAGAGACCTTTTACTAAAATGTAGATAAATATTTACAGAAATCTATGTTTGGATCAACATACCCAATTGTTATATTTGCAGGCATATAGATCAGTGGATAAAATATAAGAAAGTTTGTGTTTAAAAATTGTGATGTTAGTTTAACGTGTCAACCTGGCTAGGCTAACGTCGCCAGTTATAGAATTAAACACTAATCTAGATTTTTTCTGTAAAAGCATTTTGTAGATGTGGTTACTATATGCAATCAGTTGACTTTAAGTTAAGGATATTATCCTAAAAAATCTAGGTGGGTTTAATCCAATTAGTGAAAGGCCTTAACATTAGAACTGAGTTTCCTCTGAAAAAGAGGATGACATTCTGGCAAAGATCTAAAGCTTAAGCTGCTGCCTGAGACTTTCCATCTTGCCCTAGGATTTCAGCTTTGCTCAGCTAGCTCCCACAACCTCAGTAGACAAATCCTTGTAATAAATCTCTTTATATATCTATGTTTGTCTATCATCTCTCTCTCTCTCTCTCTCTCTCTCTCTCTCTCTCTCATCATCTATCAATCCTTTAACACTATTGGTTCTGTTTCCCTTCATGAAACACTGACAGATATACAAGTGTCTCCTATCTCCCATTGTAGATAATTTTTCAGAATTAGCTAGTGAAGAATATATTAGTGTACACAATTCTTTACAAAAGATACTTTTATTTATTTAAAAATTTTTTTTTAATGTTTATTTATTTTTGAGAGAGAGACAAACACAGAGTGTGAGCAGGGGAGGGGCAAAGAGAGAGGGAGACACAGAATCTGAAGCAGGCTCCAAGCTCTGAGGTGTCAGCACAGAGCCCGACGAGGGGCTCGAACCCATGAGCTGTGAGATCACAACCTGAGCCGAAGTCGGACACCTAACCAACTGAGCCACCCAGGCGCCCCACAAAGGATGTCTTTAATATATTTAAATGAGTAAGAAGAAAGGCCATAAAGGACATATGAGACAAAGTCTTAATTTTATACATGAGAAAACCTAAAACACAGCTACTGTCTACATTAACATGGCTTTACTATCCACTGTCTTTTTAAAAAAATTTGTTTTAACATTTACTCATTTTTGAGAGACAGAGTGCAAACAGGGGTGGGGGCAGAGAGAGAGGGAGACACAGGATCCAAAGCAGGCTCCAGGCTCTGAGCTGTCAGCACAGAGCCCGATGTGGGGCTGGAACTCATGAACTGTGAGATTATGACCTGAGCTGAGGTCGGACGCTTAACTGACTGAACCACCCAGAGGCCCATACTATCCACTGTCTTTAATGTCATAACTTACTATTCTAATAAACTCTTGTCCAGTAAGGTAATAGTTGAAAACAATATAACTGCAAATTTCAGGAACTTCCTGGACAGCTCATCGACTCCAGCAAAAAAGCAACAAATGACACTTTATACATTAGTCTCTAACCCATCTTCCCTCAAATTCTTCTTTCCATATCTATCAATCCAAAATTATATACTGATCTTTACTCAATGATCCTAATCAAGCTTCATTTGACACCTGCCTTAAACCAGACTTCAAAATCTCAATTACTATTTCAGTGCTGCTTTTCCCTGTCTCAGACACTGCTGAGACATTGATGACTTAATGTTCTCCCTCAGTGTGTGAAGTAAGAAACTCATTTGGTCTACACAACGGGTTGTTTGGTGATATTTTGAAGAGCCAGCATTTAACACAGAAGAGAGAAAAACTAATGAACAATCATACATTTACTACCTAGAACTGGACATTATTTTTTTAAGTTTATTTATTTATTTTGAGGGGCAGAGAGAGAGAAAGAGAGAGAGAGAATCCCAAGTAGGCTCTAAACCATCAGCACAGAGCCTGAGGTGTGGTTGAACTCATGAACCATGAGATCATGACCTGAGCCAAAACCAAGAGTCAGATGCTCAACCAACTGAGCCACCCAGGTGCCCCCATAACTGGACACTATTAACATTTTACTGTATTTAATTTGAATCTTTGTATGAAATATGAAATAAATTCTATTAACACAGTAAAGTATCTTTTGAAAAAGATGAAAGTTCCCTTTGAATGTCATTATTGTTCCTAAAGAGAACTGTTATTATAAAATTGGTGTGGATTATCTCCAGTTTACTTTTTCCATAGTTTTATAAACATATTCAACCAGGAGCAATATCTATTAATGTTGTATGTTTCATTTTGAACTTCTATGAATGATTTCATAGCATAAGTATCATTCTGCTAATTACTTCTCTCACTCAATGCTTCTAAGATCTATTACATCTTTTTGTATACATATATACATAAACATATTCGTATTTGTATATAGTATTTCAGCACATAAATATGCTGCATTTATTTACTATTCCTCTTCTGATGAAGATTTAAAGCCTTTCCAAATTTTTTAGAGTTATAAACAATGATGCATTGAATATCCTTGTACGTATTTCTTTGAGCATATATTCTTTAGAGTATATAAGTGTGTGGTTTGTGGAACATAAGATATTGCATATGAGCCTTTAACTCTAAAAATAGCTCAAAAAGATAGACTGTTATCTCTATCTTACAGGTAATAAAACTGAGCCTTCAAAAAGGAAAGAAGCATGTTTAAAATCACGGAGTTAATAAGTGTCAGAGATTCAAATCTCTGTTTGTTATGATCCTAAAACAACATTTTTCCAAAACCATATTATCCCTCAAGCAGTAAAAGGAATGTTTCATGTGAACGTGAAAATTACTACAAGTTGTCCCTAGTTTCCAAGCTCCTTAAATTCATTCTTCCTCTTGTACCTTACACCTTGAACAATTTAATTCACTTAATTTGAAGTGGTAGTTAAAGATGGTGAGTGTTAACTGATGGTTAATGACCTACGAAGACAGAAATATTCCTCATTGCAGGGAATCAAGGGAGAATAGAGGCAGGATAGAATTTCACCTGCTCACTTTCTCCCTCTGTACATCAAAAAAAAAAAAAAAAAAGGTATCTGTGGGCAGAAGTGTAGTAGAATATGTTGGGCTGAGTATTCGCCAGCCCATTTGCCATTCAGATTTCAGGAACATAAAAAAGGGAAATGATTTGTTACGTTTATGAATGGACAACACAGTCTCTTATTAAGAACAGCAGAGACCTGGTTAACATGTTAGTTTACTAAAGTAGAAAATTACAGAAGGAAGTTGTAAGTAACCATTTTTGTAAACAACATCAAGACGTACAAGAGGAACGGGTGCTTGGGTGTCTCAGTCTGTTAAGTAGCCCACCCTTGATTTTGGTGCAGGTCATGGTCTCAGGGTTCATGAGTTTGAGCCCCACATTAGACTCTCTGAGTGTTGAGCCTGCTTGGATTCTCTCTCTTGCCCTCTCTATTTCTCCCTGCCTCTCTCTCTGTCTGTCTCAAAATAAATAACTCAAGTTAAAAATTAAAAATTAAAAATATATTTAAAGAACTACAAGAGGAAGATGAGGGCCCAGTTGTCTTTTTGCCCCAGGGATTATTTTGGGAAGATCTGAGAGTACAATCCAGCTATTTCCACTTGTTTACCTCTTAGCATTAGCAGTAAAACAAAACAATATGGAGTACATTCCTCACATGTGCATAAAAATTTGCTCATCTCAGAGGCCTATTTGCTACATATAATCCTCTGCAATATTTCAATGGATGCTATTGCATATTTATTCTTTACTAAACTCATTTATACTCTCAATATTGCAATCAAATAATTCAAATTCTTCTATTGGATCCAACATACCTTGTATTATTACTCCTGACAGGTTCTAGTATTAAAGGCCAGATGTTCTCTTAATAAATTTTCCTCATTCAGTCCTCATGGGAACTTTATAAAATCGACATTTTGTCTTGATTTTACAGATGAGGAAAGCAAGTACCACCAAGCTAACAGTACTTTGCTGAAGGTCACTGAGTTAAATTTACTTAATGGAATCTAAAGTGATTTAGGTTCTTGTGCCCCTTAAGGAAAAGGAGGGTATCAAATTTTTATCAATAGTCCTAATACAAAATCTGATACTCAATAAAAATCTGCTATTGAATGAATGTCTGACTTGCAAGCCATACTCATTAATGCTGATTTAAGGTAGGGTTCACAATGAGGTTCTGGGTTATTTTGGTCAAACTGTTGTATCTTGGGCAAATTAAAATTTAAAAGTATCATTTTGAATTAATTTAAGGTGATTTTCAAATACAACAATAAGTGTAAACAGTAACACTATTTTTCTTTATAACCTTTCTTTATGTAAGCTGGGAGGGTTTTTTAAAAATTTATTTTGAGTAGGGGAATGGATATTTAGCATTTAAGAAGATAAGGGTTTCCCATTATCGAAACAAGCATATAAATTAACATTTTGGTGTAACCTGTGGCTACCGCATTACAATGTAAGGATTTTATTTGCTCATACTATTTTCATCATACTCACTTTTCCATATTAAATATTCTGCACCATTCTAGATAAGCACCAACTGAATTGCTTGAGTCCAAATTAAGTCTTTTGTATGGGTCCTAATCTTGTAGAGGCCCATGTTTCTTTTGTCCTATCATTTTCCACACAGAAGTATTAGCATTTCAATTTGCCTTTAATTTCTAACACTAACTTGAATTTCAATTGTGTATCAAATCTTAGAACAGCCAGTCCAAAGAAAAGAGTTGTTAATTTTATCATTTCCTATCAGAGGTTTCGTCTATAGACTACATGAAAAGAATTATTTATTGTAAATCTTGGTGACACTGCACCTTTACCGAATCACCAGTAGTAAAACGAGCTCCTTCAAATAAGGATACTACCACATTTCTAAAACTAAGAAAAAATGCTGAAAAGCTTCATAGTGAATTAACTTTCCCCCCAGAATTAAAAATACACTATGTTCAATTCAAGGCAATTACGACTTTCGTTTGTACATTCTATCACTCTCATTTAATGTGATATCAAAATCCAGGTTCATTACTGGACTTTTTAAAAAAGATACTTGAGAGGACAAATAGGCAGTGTGATAAGCCTTGCCTCTTAAAATTAAGAAGAAATAAATAGGAAAATAGGAGGAAAGTGTGATTAGGATTTGAAAACTATGTACATTACAATGTAAATCTATCTATGCATACATATGTAACATTAACTTCTAAAAGCATCTCTGTAGTTAAATTTTTAAGAGATGTTTTACGGATAGGCATCAGAGCTTTCTTTCAGCACGATCGAGTTTTATCTAATGATTTAAATGGTTAGCAAAGGTAGAATAACAAACCAAGCCAATCTACTCCATAGTGAATAAAAAACTGCTGAAAACAGTAAATACTTATATTATTATAACTACTAATAACAACACAATGACGATCAGGGAAGTCTTGGTACATTATATTGCCACTGCAGCAATGTATCAGATATTCACCACTGAAAATATGAGATTAAGTAATTACATCAAGCTTTAAGCGACTTCAGTACTTAAGATACTATAAAAATTCTCATATCAAAATACGTTATCCTTCTTATCTAGAAAAAAAGAGTGTTTCCTCCTTCACCCACCTAGACCCAATGGATTCAATGAGAGTGATAAATTCTTGAATTTATATCATTAATCTGTAATATTTCCTTTCAGGCTCTAGAACAGAGATATATTATATAAGTACAGGTTTGCCATATTAAAAACTGCAGTGACTATTCAAAAAGAAAAAGGCAAACAAACTTACCAACTGGTTCCTTTTGATTTTGAAAGAGAATCTTGCTATTACTGCCATCCATGTTTGCCATGTTAATTGTGTTTCCATCTGTCCAGTAGAGTTTCCTTAATTTAAGAGATGTGGATTAAAAATATTAGATGTAGGCTTACTTGTTGACCAAAAACTTACACTGAAGAAGAAAGTTAATATCAACGTAAATTCTTGGCTCAGGATGAATTCTTTTTAGCAAATTGGTGAGACACTTGCCGACAGTAACACACATGTGTGCCTCAGAAGAAAGTATCACTCCTGCTTTTTCCTGTCATTGAAGGACAATCATCTCACTTCCTTTTTCCTCTTACATTCACAACTGAAATATCTGTGACTATCGTAAATCATTTCTATGTAAAGTAATTCATTAAGATTGAATCTTCTTGGTTTAGAGAAACCAGATACCAAAGAAGAAAACAAAGTCACTTCAGCCATTCCCATTGAAAGCACTGGGGAGAAAGTATTTTAGCCCTACACAAGCTCTCTCCATGTGTATATGATGATTAGCCAGAAGGTGGGAGAATTTGAGCTACTTAGCAGTTACTGTAACATCAGCATGCAGTAAATATGTTACTAATAACTGGTATTTGAAATGAAATCAGTGACTTTTCCCTGTACTTCTTTTTTCTTTTTTTATTCTGAACTGTTACTCCTTAGAAACATAAATTAATAAAATGCTATAATAATATATAAAAATCTGATTTTATGCAGATACCAGAAATCTCTAAGCAGGGATCTCTTTTACAATTTTCATATTCACTTTTTTTACCGTATGGCTAATAATTCCTCTGAATTAAACACAGTTTTTATATAAAATCAAGGTAAAAATGTGTGAAACTTTTGAAAACCTTTACAAAAAATAATCATACTTTACCCCCTGACTGGGTGAGCTGCAAGACACTGTGGCTTATCAATTCCATGGATAATTGAGGTTTTCAAAGAGCCATCTAGTCGTGCCACATTAATTTGTGTTTCATCAAATTCAGAGCTAACCCAATATAAATTACGTGAGACCCAATCCACTGCTAACCCTCTGATACTCTGAATATCTGTAAAACAGGAAAGAGAAAATTAAAAGTGAATGAAGTTTCTCATTCTTTTTGACTTTCCAAAGTAAGTCATTTTCTGTCTCAGGAAAATTTAATTTACAATTTAATTTGTTAGCTAAAATTGTACAAGATTGTAATCTCATTCCCTTATCAGCCCTTCTTAAGGCATGAATAACCATTAATGTCTTACTGCTGAGCCATTTGAAAACCTGAAGCAACAATTAGCATTGAAATTACACTAACACTCAGCGATTCACTAGTAAATACTTAGGAGCAGACACAGGCAGCAGTCTTATGGTCCAAGGTGACCAAAATTCAAATTAGAGTAACAGCTTTTTCAGTTGGTAGCACATCTTTCTAGTCAGGAGAAAGTACTTGTGGGCTGTCAACAAATGGGCTATTTTACGTTTGAAAGTGCCAATTTGTTCCTGAAATGAAATAAAACAATTCAACTTTCCTAAAACAAGATCACCAGAGTTGAACATCTTGCAAAATAGATAATTAACAGAAATGGACTGAGATATGAGCAAAGAAACAAAATCCTTTTAATATTCCTCCAACGTGGATTCTACAGAAATTACTAAAACCGAATTAAGTTTCGATTAATTCATTACTGCCTATATGAATATTTGGGTTGTTATTCCTTGATTATTTAATTAGGCATCTTTAAAAAAAGGATGGAATTTAGGCTTAAATACAATTGTATACTTTAATTAGAAACAAATCAAAATCAAGTGTAAAAAATGATGGATCCTATGAAAGCTTTTTAAGGTATTTACTAGAAAATCTTTTTAACATATTAACATATAAAGTAGGCCCATTTAGTCCCCAATCTGTGGCACTTGAATCCTCTAATTTGGTTTTGTCTTTATTTTACACAGTTCTGTTATTTTCAAGCATAATGAATGTCCAAAGCTCTTTAGACTAGTGTTATTCAAACTTGTAAGACACCTGGAGACTGTTAAGAGGAAGATTCTGATGCAGTAGGTCTGGGAAGGGGCCTGGCATTTGGCAAGTTCTAACTTGCTCCCAGGCACTGCTCCAGAGCAGTGGTTCCAACCCAAGCGCCGCTGGAACCACAGAGCAGCTGTTGCTGAACTCTCCACATTGTTAAATCTTCCAATTTTACCATTGTTGAAAGATGCCACGACGCTAGATTTTTCATGTGAAAGTGACAACACCAGATTTGTAAAATTTGGCAATTATTTCAAAATTTAAAAGAGCAAAATAGGACATGGAGACCTGGTGGTTCTAGGTCTGTTATACTGTCAGTATTGGCCCGGTAGGTTCCAGCGTCCGTGTATGTCTTTCCAAACCTGACAGAGCCTACTTTCTGCTCAAAATGCTCTTATTATTTCTAAATAACTTTGAATCACAGCTCCCTTAGAAGGTATCTTCCATGTTTTTATTCTCCTCTAATCAACATCCTTTCCTCTGCAAGTTACCTTTCATCATGAATTTACTGGTAAGTTGGTGAATCTCAAATGTCAACTTTTTTTTTTGATCCAACACTAGAAATTTCTTTTTAGTTGTCCTCCTCTGGATCCCTCTTCTTGAGAAAAAGTACTACAACACCTCTGTAAGGCTAAACATGCCATGTCTGATACTTATTTATTTGCCCCATCCCGGATATTTATTCCTTCTTCTCCTTCACCCTCTGGACTTAATTGGTTGCTGAGAGACAGTCTTGCTATAATGAGAACACCTGGCTTCATGTTCTAGGTTGGGTGCCTATTTTTTGTCTTTAATCAAGTCACTTAAATTTCAGCCCCTATTCTTATCAGGAAAATGAGGCTAATTACAGATAATACATAGGATTGCTGGGAATATTACGTTAGATGATGTTATTTATTCGGTTTAATGCAGGGTTGAAGGATATTTTGCCAATCCAAGGACTTAATATTTTCTGCATTTTTTACTCTGGACTGCTTGGTATTGGCAAAAATAACACAGTATGTTTTTATTTTCTCTAAAATACATGTTTTCCAAAGGTTTTTGTTTTTATTTTTTGGCTGTTTCTGCTGCTCAAAATCCTTTTATTTATTTCTGATTGACTCTTAATCATATGGTCTAGAGAATACATTGCACTCCTACATTGGAAAGCATATTCAAATGTAAGCTATTAATACCTATTTAGTCCTTATCAGTTCTATGGTTCATGCCCTCTCAAATCTATTTCTGTCTTTAAAATTGCAATAGCATCCATTCTTTTTCCTTATCCAACCAAATGATTCAGTTGCTGCTAGGTTATTTTTCTGACTGGAGAGTTCTGCATCATGACCTTTGTTTGTCCCAAAGATATTCAGTAGCTTTCAACCACTCAGAAAGTGATGTCTAAATTCCTTAGCCTGGCTTCCTGTATAATCTAAATATAACTACCTTCCCAACTTTGTTTTTCCACTATTTTTAAGGAATTACCTTACACTTCAGTCGTACTGATGTGTTTTCAGATTTCCAGACTTATCCTGACCTTTTGAACCTATAGGGCATTACCTGGAATCCATACCTTATTACATTTCCCTCTACCTGAATCTCACACAAAAGTAAGTAAGCAGATAGACAACATCACCCTTCAACCACAAAAACCTAATCAATTTTATGTCCTAGCCAGAAAGTTTGTCTCTATCTACCTAACAACAGGACTGTATCTGGTCAATCCCTTTGTACTTAATGTGATGGTTATTTGCTGACATATTACTACTCTTATATATATTTCTTGCAGGTAGATTCCTTGCTAATATATCTTTATAGTGCTGCTCTCCAAATGTATACAACATTGCTTCAACATAAATATTTTTTAATGAATTGATTAATAAATTCATGATATATATAATCTATAATTTGAAGGATATGTGACCTGAGCTAGAAATATCAGATAAGGTCCTCAAGTTCATTCTCAGGAGTACATATACAAATATATACTGAGCCAATATTAATCATCATTCTTTATCCTTACCTTTTTTTCTACCCACCATTTAGAGCTTCTAATTACCAACTTTAAGTCTAAAATAAAACTTTTGTAGTTTTTGACCATTACTAAACCCATGTCTGTTTTCTATTTGTTTGTTTGTCTGTCTGTTTGTTTTTCAGAGCAACCTGGCAAATTCACCATAAGGGTGGAGTGGGATACAAACTGCCATGTTTAATGACAGTTTTCTTTCCTTGATAAAAATGTTAAAATACTATTTTGACTCTTAACTCTTCTTTTCAAGTAAGTCAAAGACCTCTGAGCAAATTTCTCAGAGGACTCAATTTTCTATATTGAGGGACCTTTACCTTTTTTGAAAAGCCTTTATTGCAATAATATTCTCTGAAAAATGATAAACTATACCATTTAAATGATTTATCAAGATCACAAGACAGACAGGAAAGTCTCTAAGTGCTGACACAGACTTGTATGTTAGCTAAAACCAGAGAGAAAGGCAAATGGGAACACAGAGGCTGGTGCAGCTATAGGGCAAAAAGTTGAGAAACCAAATCAAGTGATAATCCAGAGATTCACGGATCATTAGTTGCTTAGTCCAATACAGTTCTTAAATGCATAAAGACTAGGAAAGCTAAACAAGAAAAATACCAGGTATATTAGAAGAGTATACATCCTCAGTGATACAGGTGAATAGGAAAAAAATAAATCTCCCTGCTTGCTTAAAAAGGAGAATAACTGAGGGGAGCCTGGGTGGCTCAGTTTGTTAAACATCCAACTCTTGATTTCAGCTCAGGTAATGATCTTGCAGTTTCTGTGTTCAAGCCCCGTACTGGGCTCTGTGCTCAAAGTGTGGAGCCTACTTGGGATTCTCCGTATCACCCTCTCTCTGCCCTTTTTTCTGTCTCTCTGTCTTTTTAAAGATTTAATTTTTTTTAAAAAAAGGAAAATAATTTAAAAATAAAAACTAAACTTATTTTTGCTGTTCTTTCTCTAAGTACAGAAAACAAAAGTCAACAAAACCAAACCTAACCCAAACGAAACAAAACAAAAGAAATAAACAAAAACTTTAAGCATTAGTTTATACTGGGGCAACAGATGACTAGTCTGGTTGGATGGGGGACAAATCAAATTTAATTGATTTCCAGTTTATTGTGACTCCCTTTCCCTCCAGCAGAAGAAAATTCAAACCCTCTGTGGAAGAAAACGTATTCCTCAATGTAGGCCCTCAGAATTCCCTAGATTGAGTTCATTCTCATAATAGATCAGAACACAAAAATAAAGCACACACAGAGAAATGAAACATAAGAGCAAGGATTAAGAGAAAACTTCACAATAGGTTTAAACTTCCAGAGCTTACCTGTTTTTACATTGTTGTGTGAGATAAAGAAAAATGAGTGGAATATTTTAAATAAAAAAATATGTTTTGAAATAATAAGTCAATAATTTATTTTAAAAATACCCTTGGAAGACATAAATGATAACCAAAAAATAACTTATAAATATTTTTTAAAGTAATATTAAAAAGAAACAATTTATTAAGTGGATTAACCAGCAGCTTAGATATAATTCAGGAATTGATACAAGACAAATTAAAGGAGTTATCCAGTGCCAACACAGAGAAACAAGAAGATTAAATGAGTTGGAGGTTAGAATGAAGTCTAGCACATCTAATCAAATTTTGCAAAGGAGGAAATAGGCTAGGTTAGAGAAAATGGTCAGAGATAATATTTGAGGGTTTTTTTCCTCCCTGAGCTGATAAAATGACACGATCCCATAGGAAGTAAAACAGACTCTAGAGGCCTAAATAAAAACAGTGCCATGAAGACAGAGAAAAAATGTTAAAAGCATCTCGAGAGAAAAGACACAACACCAAAAAAAGAATGATAGTTAGATAAACATGGAGATTCTCAATAGCAACAAAAAAATGCAAAAATTGTCGGAATAATATCTGTCAGCAAAGGGTTGAGAGAAAATAACTTGAAATTTGTACTCAACAAAATTATCTTTACATCTACATGTCAACAATAACAAAAGTATTTTTTATTTAAAAAAATGGGTAAAGGAATGGAATAGTCATTTGTCCAGGGAAGATGTATAAATGGCCAAGAAGAACATGAAATGATGTTCAACATCACTAACCATTAGGGAAATGCAAATCAAAATCACAATCAGAAACCACCTCACACCCATTAGGATGGCTACTATAACAACAACAACAACATCCAAACATTCACAAGGAGGTAGAGACATTGGAACCTTTCTGTATAACGTTGGTAGGAATGTAAAATGGTGCAGCCTCTGTGGGAAACTGCATGGCAGTTTCTCAAAAAAATTAAAAATAGAATTACCATAGAATCCAGCAGTTCCACGTCTGGGTATATACTCCCCAAAATCGAAAGCAGGGTCTTGAAGACACACTTATGGTCACAGCAGAATTACTGACAGTAGCCAAAAGGTACAAATAACCCAAATGTGCATCAATGGATGAATGTATAAAAGTTGTGATACATATATAAAATGGAATATTATTCAGCCTTAAAATAAATTCTGACACTTGCCACAATATGGATACACCTTGAAAATATCAAGCTGTGTCAAATAGTCCCTTCACAAAAAGACAAATACTGTGTGATTCCACTTCTAAGAGGCATTTAGGGCAGTTAAATTCACAAAGGAAGTAGACTGATGGAAATCTGGGGAGTAAAATTACCTGGTGTTGGGAGGAGGGGGTATCAGGAGTTGTTGTTTAATAGCTATAAATTTCAGTTTTACAAGATGAAAGGAGTGCTGACGATTGGTTCACAATGTGAATGTACGTAAAACTACTGAATTATATACTTACAAAGAGTCAAGATGATAAATTTTATGTGTATTTTACCACGATTAAAAAATATCTTCTAAAAACAAAAGCTAAATAAATATATTTTCAGAAAATATATCAGGTTATCACTAAACTAAAGGAATATTAAAGGATGTAATTCAGAAAAAAGAAAAATGATCAAAGAAAAAAAGGCCTTAGATGAAAGAGGAATGGGGTAACCACATAAACTGGTTGAGGTGTAGATAAATCTAAATGAAAAAAATAAATAAATACAGCACAATGGTTGTCAATTCTCTGCTTATGAAATTTATTTTTTTCTTTCTCTCTCTCTCGTTTCTTTTTTTTCTCTTTCTTTTCTCTCTTCCTCCCTCCCTCCCTCCATGCCTCCCTTCCTTCCTTCTTTCCCCTACGCAGTGGACTTGCTGACACCAGCATCTTGGAGGTAGGCATAAATTAGGCTTTTACCCTAAATCATGTATGTCTTCAAAAAAGGAGGGGATCCCAATGCTCATAATTTTCTGAGGAAAGATATGGTTATATCCAATCAAAACTCATTTGAAATGAGCTTCTAGGCAATTACATATCTGTTCTAAGGGGCCATGTTAAAAAAAAAAAAGCAAATTGGTAATATCTTTGAAAGCTGTCTCAAGGGAACTTGGTAAATATTAAACATCCCATTTGTTGCAACTATGAGAAACTATATACACACAAACATATATATTACCATATTTACTACATGGTATGCAAATTAAGAAACAGCCTAAGAAATAGAATATTACAAAACACTTTAGGAGCCTTCTATGTACACCCTCACTAATTTTATGCTTCTTCAACTCTGAATAACTTAGTATTTATCATTGTCTTGTTTTGTTTGTTTGTTTTAGTTTTAACCCATATGTATGTATCCCAAACCTATGTTGTTGTTGTTTTTCCTAGAGAATATACATCTCAATCTCCTAAACCTATAATTATTTGTATTTTAGATATGCTGCTGATTTGGGAAAATGTTTAAAGTAAGGCTGTCTCCTTTATTTTCATCTAGATCAATGTCTCCAATATCTTTCCAATTATCTGTTGAACTTCACCTCTCTCCCAGTCATCAGGTTCAATTACTTCTATATCTACCACACCCTTGGTGTCTGTCACCTTCTTATACCTCTCATTGTTCTAGTCTAATTTTTACTCTAG
Organism: Puma concolor; assembly: GCF_028749965.1. NCBI lineage: Eukaryota > Metazoa > Chordata > Mammalia > Carnivora > Felidae > Puma > Puma concolor. Next base: position 132,944,293 of record NC_141674.1, read on the forward strand.
ATTTAGAACATTTCTTAAGTTCCTAGCTGTAATTTTTTTAAGTTTATTTATTGTGTGTGTGTGTGTGTGTGTGTGTGTGTGTGTGTGTGTGTGTGTGTGTGAGAGAGAGAGAGAGAGAGAGAGAGAGAGAGAGAGAGACAGGGAGAGAGAAAAAATCCCAAGCAGGCTCTGCATTGTTAGTGTGGAGTAGGATGTGGGTCTTGATTCTACAGACCATGAGATCATGACCTGAGTCGAGATCAAGACTCTGATGCCTAACTGACTAAACCACACAGGTGCCCCTCTAGCTGTATTCTTATCTATAATTTATCATTTTTCAATATTTCAGATTTCTATCTGATTTATCTTCAAAAGGGTCTGAATCACCTATAAACATCTATAAAATTTTTCAGTGATTTCCCATTGCCTTTAGGGAAAAAAAAATACAAAAATACAAAACTGCTGCTCATCCTGACACAAGACCTTCTCTGATGTGCTGTCACATTAACCTTCTAAGTTATTCTTCTGGAAGATCTAGCTACCGCTCACTACCTGCACCTTTCTACATGTAAAGTGTCCAGAGCTTTGTACCTCCTGATATCTCAACCTGGATTGATCAAGCTACTGGTTTGACTATTACTTCCTAAGGTAATTAGGTAATTACTTCGGTAATTCCATATAATAACTTAATACTCCTTGTGCTAATTTCCTAAGTAGCTGACACCCTTATTAAACTTCATATTTCATTTAGCCTTATATTTTAGTTAGTTGTTTATATCTCATTCTTTTACCAGATATGAAGCTCCCTGAGGTTATGAACTGTCTTAACTAAATAAAGCCATCTTTCTACCCATCTAATGTTCCACATATATAATACATACATATATAAAGCCTATGGGGAAAAAAAAAGAAAATTCTATCCTTCTAACTAAAAGGTAAAGAATAAAGATAGGAAGTATGACTCAATTAGCACACATTGCTGTAGATACATAGTTCTCAATGGAATGGCATTTATAGGTGTGATTTTGCCTTTCTTTGTTTTTCTTTTCTCTTTTTTTTTTTAAATCACAGATGTTGACATTCTTCCATAAAAGGCTTTCCTGGATAAAAGTGAAAATTGAAATCCCACTCAGAAAGAGGCAAAACAACAGATGTTACCTATCCAAACTTTCTACTTTAATTCAAGGCCTGGTTCCAAAATCTAGATCTCACTGTTATTACTGACCTGTTTTCATTTCTTTCAATCTCTCTGGACCAATTTTCATAATAGTTTTTTTTTCTAAGCGTTTATATTACCATATTAAATATGGTGTTTTGCAAAATAGAGGGAATGAGTGAATCGTTAGTACTCACTGACAAAATAATTGTTGGCAGAAGTGGATAACAATTTCAAATAATAATGGAAATCTACTCTGAAATAGATCCAATTAGATTCAAAGTATCACTGAGAATTAAATTTTATATAGTAGCAATGTGATCAAAAGGTTGGCATTTGAAGTGGTTTATATTTTTGTAGTTAAAAAAGCATATGATTATATGATAATTTCCTACCATGTAAGAGAATGTTCTTTATAAATAGATATACTTCTAATTCATATTAATCTTCCTTTTGTTCATTTTAGCATCTGCTTAACTCAACTTAACAGTCCAGTTCATTCTGATGGTAGATGACTCTAGTACTAAAAAATACTTTGCTGAATCAATTGTATTTGCCCAAAGTTGAGACCTTAATTTTCCAAAGATGAAAAATTTATACTTTACCTTAGAATAATGAGGCACACCAGGATATTTTCCTAATAAAAAACAAAATTTTATTGACAGTAGCTTGGAATCTAATAAAACTGCCAACATATTTCTAAAATCTTTTTCTCATATTTCAGAAAACCAGTAAAACTGTTGACACTGGGATGGAATGACCCCCAACTTCACCCAGGTACTACTAAATGAACTCTGCAGAGTATGCTGAGTGTATATTCAGTGAACATTGGAAAGAAATATTTGTACAAACCATGTGGTTACAATAAAGTTTCTGCTCCCTACTTGCTGAAGTTCCTTATTTGTAAAAGGAAGGGATTCTCAGGAGGAAACATAGCACAACTTCAGGGTCAAAATCCAATTAGGATGTAACAAAGCTCTGGTATTTCCTAGCATGGCAAACCTGAATTAAATGCCTCCTCATTTTTAAAAGCAAAAAGTAACATTTACCTCAAACCACTGACCTCAAAGCACTGTATGGAGAATAAATGATAGATTAAAGAGGAATAGATACAAATGTGAAACTCAACTATCTTACTCCTGGTCTGTATAAGGAACTTTAAGGTGTATTAACTAATGTCTTCTTTTTTTTTTCTTCCTATGTTAATTGTAAGTGAATTTCTTGTCATGTTATTTAGAGCTTGGGGAGGGACAATCTTGTATCCAGTAAAGTACAATAATCCCGGGTAAGATTATGAACATTCAGGAGAGGCAAATGAGTATAAAAGGACAACACCCAGCCACTTGGGATGAAGTCCCAAATTCTCTTATTGTAGGGTAATGAGGATGATGGGAGCTGTAATCATACAGTCCTAAGTATGAATGTGCCCCCATTGTTTCCTCATTTTATTTCTGAGACAGAGTTTTAGCTTTTAGGACTTTAAGCTTTCTCCTCTGCAGAACGAAAGTAATTCTTAATTACAGGTTTGGAAAGATTATATGAGATAATGGTGCTTGTCCCATTAATGGCAGCTGATATTATTTATCACATCAGAAAAGTAAACCTGGAAGTATAAATAATTGAAAAATATTTGGACCAAGCAGTGACTCAAGTATAAGGATTAATTACCACCAGAGAGTCAGGCCACAGACCACTAGCAAGAACATTTGCCATGAATTGTTAGTTACTTTTTCTTAGAATAAAATTATTTTTGGTTTTTGTGAAAGGGACAAATATACATATGGTAATAAATATTTGTTAATTTATACTATGAATGAGCCTACAGTCATGTGTTAGTATTTATGCTTATAATGAAGTGTACCTTGTACAAGTCAGTATAACAAATAGCTCTTGTAGGTAGTACATAAATTAAGAATAGCTTAGTACTTCAGGATATGGAGAATGACAAAGCAGGCAAACTATTTCTAGACCCCTTCATGAAGGCTTGACCCAAAGAGCTTCAGTGTTTTTCTGAAAAAAAAAAAAAAAAAATGGTCTGCTTCGGGCAATAGACAAATGTAGAGTCTGATTTTTGAAGCAAGTTTCACATTAGACTTAGGCTAAGGAAGATAAGGAAAGAAAGCATCTCTCAAGAAAAAGTCCAGTAGAGGAAGGATAGCAAAGTAAGAAAATACAGAGGCTGACATGTAAGAAGTAAGAGAAAGGTCAGACAGACATTCTTAGGGAATCTAAAAGATGAAAGGATAAAATAAAGTACAATTACTGGCAGGATTTGAGATACTTTGATGAGCTCACAAACTGAACTGTCAAAAGTTCATCTCAAGCTTTCTAATAATGGAAAGATAAATCAGGCCTTAACAAGGTTTCACTCTGGAAGAAAGGAAATCACAACTTCATTCAACTTGTAGGGTAGCCAGAAATGAAGGACTTATCCTTGACAATGCCTATTCCTCAACTTTCATATCCAATTAAGTTCCTTTATATTTTCACTCTTTGATATTTCTATAATTCGCCCACATTTCTTGATCTCTATTGTTTCCTTTCTAGTCCAGGTTTCTATCACTTCTTACTAAAGCCACTATAGCAGCCAGTAAACTAGTCTCCCAGAGTCCATGGCCCACCTACCCCCTACCCGAGACCTCTTCAATTCTCTACTAAATCTAAAAGCTAGACTATCTTTTCCAAAGGCAAACCTAACTATATAGCTGTGCCCTCCTTAAAACACTTCCTTAGTTCTCACTATTTTCAGTACTAGCATAAAAATCAACAACCTGTAAAGGCTGGAGTTATTTGGTTTCTATTTATTTCTTTACCTCCATCAACCTGTATATAGTGTGTCCTCTTGTTCTCTGCTCAGTCAATACTGATCCTCTTTCAATTTCTTATCTTATATAAAGTATTCCAATATTTGTCAAAGTAACTGAATTAACGATAGTTGATCCTAATGAATATATGTATTGTTAGTTAGAAAATTTCATGGCTCAATTTTTGTTAATAATTATAAATAGAGTTTCTTAAATGAAAATAAGTCTTTGAGATTTTCTCAAAGACAAACTCCAAATTACTACTGGCTATCAATCTATAATTACAGACAGAAAATTGTCCCCATATTTTCCTGAGGTATCACGTCTTTTACTTCATACAGTTCACAAAGCTTTTTGGTAAGGATTTCTCATTCATGATAAAGTGCTTAACAATTTTCTGTTAGACATTGATGAATTTCTTATGAGAAGATCACCTGACAGTCAGTCTCGGGAAGCACCTAATGTCCTTCAACTGATCTTTCAAGGTGTTTAACTGATCTTTCAAGACCATTACCTAGTCTAACAGTGGTTATCCAATCATTCCATCTTACCTCTGTAAAAAAAAAAAAAAAAAAATCCTGTACAAAGAAGAAATCTTTGCATTAGCCTTTTTAGAAAGGTTCCTCTCTTATGGCAAGTTTGAGATAAATATTTGAATAAGCTTATAACCAATTCATTTAAGTTGCCTTAACAGTACTAAACTTAGATGAGTAAAGAGCTAGCACAAATAAAAAAGCACTTAGGTGGTCAAATACTCTCAGATCTACTAGTGGTACTCAAGCCAGCTTTCTAAGTATGATATGTGGAAAACTCTTGAAAGCCAGTGAATTTAAAACCTGTACTTCTTATTGCTTTCACTAAGGGACTGATCCTTGTTCAAATAAAGCCTGATTTAAAATTGTTAGTATGCTTCAAAACATGAGAGTTTGCTATATCTATATGGATTACTGATCACCCTTTCTTCTATCTTTTTCCAAATCACTCTGTCATGCTTATGGAGCCGGAAATTGAACAGGCATGTCTTGTTTGGTTTTGCAGGAGTGGAAAAGAGCAGATACTCAATTAAGTTACACTAAAATAACAACAACAACAACAACAACAACAGACCAAGAAATCACACTTTAACAAAATTTTAAAAAAGATTAGGATAATTCAATGTTAAATATTTAGAGTTTAACCACAGCATTTACATGTATGTTTCACTTCACTTCAACATGTTTTCCATTTTGGGGAAGTTACTTGTTTTTTTAATGCTAAGTTAACAACATTTACCAATAACCTATGATTCCACCTGCTAGGTCAGGAGGTGGATATGAATAGTCTTATTTGTGGAGTCTAGTTCTGTAGAAATTTATGCAAAGTAAGTTGATAATAAGCATGATTCAGAGAGGGAAACCCAGTCCTTTCCAAAGTCCTATATTTTCCGTGTGCCCTAACTATAATTCCCCCATCAGCAGAAAGGAATCTTCAAATATGTTTGTTTAGAAGTCTGTAAATTTTAAGGAGGTCCCTTTTGAATTTTTTTTTTCCTTTGAAACTAAATTTCTAGTTATTAGAGTACTATGTGCAACATAATTATAGCATTCTACAATTGCTAAGACATAGCATATTATTAAATCTCTGAATAATCAATTCCAACTTTCAATTAACAACATACAATTGGATAATAGAAAAAAGAATAAAAAAGAGACTTGTGATTATTACAAATTGAGTAACATTTTTTAAGTTGTATTTTGCAAAACTCTTACCTCTTGAAATAACAGTTTCTAATCCAGTTCCATTAATAAAAGCCCGCTTAATGGTTTGTGTTTTAATATCTGTCCAGTATAAACGTTCTTCAGATGCATCAAAGTCTATCACAGTAACGTCATCAATGTCAGGGACTGTAAAGGCCGTGATAAAGTTAAAATATGGATTATCAATATCCACTCCTCTGATTTCAGAACGCCTTGCATATAGAAGAAATTTTTTCATTTCTAGAAAAGAAACAGAAATAAGTGATTTCCTCTTATAAGCTTGCCAAGTTTGAAGCAATCTAGAAATTCTAAAATATTAATTGTTGATGACTTAATAGAATTTTACCACCAGAAAATCATAATCAAGATTTGATGGGCAGAAATGACTTATCTATTATTTAAATTAAAATACTTAATAGAAACAAATGTAAAACAACTTAGAATCCTTGCCATTATTTTTCTTTTGTTAGAAATGACAGGAAATTCTCAGCAATTTGATCTTAGAATTTTAAACAGTTGCTAAAACACATGAACTCTACAAATGTCAAACAACCATATTTATTCTTTGTATATTTTAGAACAATAATGCATTGCATTAAATGATTTTTGAAGAAATCAAAGAGTATTTTTTCTATACTATCTCTGAGTAAAACAAAATTAAGCATGGATTTAAAAGTCATGTTCACATTTTCCCTATCAAAATTCAGGTTCAAATAATGTTAAAGCATGCTTTCTTACAAAGTTTTGTAAATCTGTAGTAACATTGTGAGTGATGTTGCATCATTTTCCTTCCATAGGCATTTTTCTTGAACAGAGTTTATAAAATAGGAAATAAAATAGAAGAAGTCACAGATATTCTATTATTTCATTGCTCTCTTTGAGATTATTGTTGTTGAGATATGCTATGATTATATAAAATTAATTAAATCGACATGTACCTAAATTCCTAAGTGAAGATTTTGTGAGTATATTCTTTTCTGTCCTTAAAGGTAATTGCTCTGCAAATAAAAATTACTTAAAAGTAAAATAAAACAGAAAAACTCCACAGTCTGATTTCATTCACAAATTTCATTATCATTTTTTCTAGTTTAAATGTGCTGTTTAAATATTTTTTAGTAATATTTCAAAGTTACCCATTTTACTTCACTTCTCACCCCTTCAAGTCGATAATCCCCTATAAAATGATGTGAAAATAACTTTAGAAGAGCAGGAAGAGATTAAAGCTATTGAGTACCTCTTTGTTACATGGGTTACCTACATCATCACTTTCTGAAAATGCACTTTCACTTAAAATCTCCCTGTTTTGTAGAGATAAATTCTGCTAACACACTAAATCAGAAAGTGGCAAGAAAAAAATGAATAAGGTAATAAATAGCAAAGTGCAGTATATCACATATTTAAAGAATTTGTCAGTCTTCCCCAAAGTCGATGAATCATCAATAGAGTCTGGAAATAGCACTACCTCAAATGTTTTTAAGGACATTAAAAATATCTTTTGGCTCACTTTGAGGAAAATCTTAATGCTAATACAATTTGAGAGAATTCAATTTAAATTTTAGATGAGAACTCCAAGAAATTTACCATAGCAGGTCTTCTTGTCTGAGGAAAGCTTCATCAAGTGGGGGCACGCACAAGCAGCACTCCTATTATGATTGATCAGACACATGTGAGAGCAGGGGCCTTTGCCGTCATTAGCTGCACAGGGATTGGTAGCTGTAATTACACAGTGAAATATTAACAGTGAAAAAGAAAAAATATATATCTATTAGGGAACCTCTGAGGTTGACAAGGGTTATTCAATAATGATTCAAAGTGAAGTTCCTATATAGCACCCATTACTGCGGTGATTAATATGACAATAACAGACAATCATATGTAGCAATTACATTAATAAAAACATTTTTCCTCTTCAAAGATAACAACTAAGTTAATTCCCTCAATTTTCTGTAAGTTGAAGTGTATGAATCCTATTGCCTTAGAAGCAAAGAGTTTTTTAAGGGTTTTGTATGAGAAAAAAAACAAAACAAAACAAAACAGGATTAATGATTCAATTTAGTTTATAATAAACTAAAGTAAACCATAATCCAGGAATTGGGTGCATCAATGGATGTTTTTATTTTCCTAACCTACCATATAGATCCCATTCTTGCCTTAGCACAGCACTCTTACTGTTTCCCTAGGAAACTGTTGTTGTTATATATATATCCTTTCTTCAAGCCATACCCTTTGTATAAAATCAGAGGCCTAAGTGAAGAAATGTTGATCCTCCTTCATTATTAAGACATCGACTTCTTTTTTTTTTTTTTTTTTTTTTTTGGTACTAACAGATTGAAGTTTCTTCCACATACACAGATTAGCTAAACTCTATTGTATAAGTAAGTTATAGTATATTCAAATATAGGATGGAATATTAAATTTTATAGTTCAATATCACTGTCTTATTCTTTTTGTGTTTCTTGTCCTGGCATTATGCCTTTTGAATATGATTTTAATCTCAGTTGATCAATAACTCTTCTTTTAAATCTTATTTTTGTAAACCATATCTAGTAGAATAAGGATACTAAATTAAAGACAGAAAAGTGTTACAACTTCTGATCCCAACTTCTGATTCAAGAGTTCTTTTAAGGCACAAAGAGTAAAAATCAATGCAATAAAACTGTACAGGATATGAGAAATTAACTGTATTTGATACACAATGTGACTTGTGTCAATATTTAGCAGCCTCCCTAAGGTAATGAAAATAATCCATGTCTTTGAATTTGATTAAAAATAAATAAATAGGCTGCCTGGGTGGCTCAGTCAGTTAGGCATCTGACTCTTGGTATGGGTTCAGGTCATAATCTCACAGTTTGTGCGTTTAAGCCCTACATTGGCTCTGTGTTGACAATGCAGAGCCTGCTTGAGATTTTCTCTCTGACCCTCCCCCACTATCTCTTTCTGTCTCTCTCTCAAAATAAATAAATAAACTTTAAAAGCAAGCAAACAAATAAAATAAATGGAAATGAAAGACACAGAAATATTTTCCTAAGAAAATCAGTTAAGGAGAGATTTTAAGATGGTGGCATAAAGCCATCCTGAACTCACCTCCTTCCATGAACACAACAAATCTACAGCCGTATATAGAACAACTCCCTATGAAAAGGACCTAAAAGCTAGCCAAACAGCACCTCCATAGCAAAGAATAAAAGGGCCACACTGAGACAGGTAGGAGACAGAGAGACATGGTTTCAGAAGAAATCACACCCCAGGCACTGCAAACCACAGTCAGGAGGGACCTCATTTATAGAACTTGTCCCTGAAAAGTGAGTAGTTTGTGTCCCACACCAGGCAACCCAACCATTGGCAACTGCATTGAAGAGATGAGCCCCTAACACAGCTGTCTTACTTCCATAGGTTTACTTCCAGGAAAATCATAGTGCTATAGGGAATGGAAAATCCACTCTTAAATGGCTGACACACAAACCCACTCACCCTGGAACCAGCATTAAAGCAACAGTTTGAAGCTTTTAGATCATATGAAAGGAAGCTTATTTGTTAATCTTAAACCCTTTGTCAGAGAGGCAGTGATATGATGAGACCCTCTCTAAGGACAGAGATTCTCGCAGGTGCCATTTTGCATTTTCCTTCTGCCTTATTGTTACTAGAACTAGCAGGTGCCATTGTTGCAATCCCTCTCACCTCTTCACCCCTCACTGCTAGCTCAGTCAGATTACACTGATCCCACACACCATAGCCACAGCCTACCCGCCCAGACCTAGCTGATCAGCCATACATTCCACCCCCATGTACTGTAGCCACTGACTGTCTCACCACAGCTGGCAGGTATGTACAGCCCTCACAGGAGACAGCACTTGAGAATCTGGTTTTGTGGATAGGGGTTACATTTCTGGGCCTCATGGGTATGAAACATTTGGAGAAACAGACAATGACAGGCTACCAGCCACAGGACACTGCATAAATAGTAGACTGAAACACTCCCTCAGGATTTGTGTGAAAAAGGCCTATTTTCTTGTTCTGTAGCTTCAGTCTGAACATATCCAGAGATCAGAGGTGCCCCTGGGAAACTAAATAGAGAAACACCACACTAGTGCTCACTCTTTTCCTACTCACACCTTAGTGATATCTCCCAGAGAAGAGATTATGCATATATCTAAAGCCATAATTTTTACAACTGTTGCCCAGATCCCCCAAGTTTGAAAGTCAGTGTGGTTTATGATTATGAACCCATAAGACTATATTTACACGCCTTAAAAGCTGCTGCCTGAGGATCTGGCTTACAATTAGTCTGAGAGTATGCACTAAGATTCCTCCCTTTAGAACACTGACAGGTCTTGGCACACCCTCAACAACTGGGACCTCTGAAGAATGAATTAGGCTACTTAAATAATCACAAAGGTCTGAGAAACAACCAACAGGGAAAAAAAAAGTTTGAACCTTAAGTTTATGTACTATGCAAGTTCACACCTTTAAGACTAAGGAAGACAGCTATTTTACCCCATACAAAACAAATAAACAAACAAACCAAAAAACAAAAACAAAAAAACAAAACACACAAACAAAAAAAGAAACAGGATCAAGCAAAATGAGGAGACAGAGGAATATGTCCCAAATAAAAGAATAAGACAAAACCCCAGAAGAAGATCTTAATGTAGCAGAGGTAAATAATCTACCAGATAAGAGTTCAAAGTAATGTTCATAAAGATGTTCACTGAACTCTGGAGAATGGATGAACATAGTTAGAAAGGGACAGAAAAATAACACAGTACCAAAGGCAGTCACAGACATTATAAAACAATACAATAGCTGAAATAAAAAACACACTAGAGGAGTTCAACATAAAACTAGATTAAGTAGAAGAATGGATAAGCAACCTAGAAGACTAGGCAGTGGAAATGACCCAATCAGTCGAGGAAAAAGGAAAATAATAATAAATAATAATAATAATAATAATAATAATAATAATAATAAAAGTGAAGATAGGTTAAGGGACCTGTTCAACAACACCAAGCAGAATAACATATTCATTATAGGGGTCCTAGAAGGAGAAGAGAGAGAGAAGAGTAGTAGTTAATTTATTTAAATTAATAATGGCTGATCAAAACAGTAAGGTACTGGCACAAGAACAGACACATAGATCAATAGAACAAAAAAGAAAACCCAGAAATGAACCCAAAATTATTTGGTCAACTAATCTTTGACAAAGCAGCAAAGAATATCCAATGGGGAAAAAGACAGTCTCTTCAACAAATATTGGAAAATATGGACAAACAACATGTAAAAGAATGAAACTGGACCACTTTCTTACAAGATACACAAAAATAAATTCAAAATAGATGAAAGACCTAAATGTGAGACAGGAAACCACCAAAATTCTAGAGGAGAACATAGGCAGTAACCTGTTTGACATTGGCCATCGCAACTTCTTGCTACATATGTCTCCTGAGGCAAGGGAAACAAAAGCAAAAATAAACTATTGGGACTTCATCAAGATAAAAAAGCTTCTGTGCAGTGAAAAAAACAATCAACAAAACAAAAAGGCAACCTTTGGAAAGGAAGACGATATTTGCAAATGACATATCTGACAAAAGGGTAGCATGCAAAATATATAGAGAATTTATAAAAGCCAACATCCAAAAAGAAATAATCCACTTAAAAATGGGCAGTAAACATGAACAGATATTTTTCCAGTGAAGATATACAGATGGCTAAGAGACACATGAAAAGATGCTCAACATCACTGATCACCAGGGTAATACAAATCAAAACTACAGTGAAATATCACCTCACACCCGTCAGAATGGCTAGAATCAACAACACAAGAAACAACAGGTATTGGCAAGGATGTGAAGATAGGGAAACTCTCTTAAACTATTGGTGGGAATGCAAACTGGTGCAGCTATTGTGGAAAACAGTATGGAGGCTCCTCAAAAAGTTAAAAAGAAAACTACTCTACAACCCAGCAATTGCACAACTAGATATTTACTCAAAGGATAGAAAACTACTGATTGGAAGGGATACGTGCACCTCAAAATTTATAGCAGCATTGTCAAAAACAGCCAAATTATGGAAAGAACCGAAATGTCCATTGACTGATAAATGAATAAAGAAAATAAAGTGTGTGTGTGTATATATATATATACACACACACACACACACACACACACACACACATACAATGGAATATTACCGAGGCATAAAAAGAATGAAATCTTGTCATTTACGATGACATGGTTGGAGCTAGAGAGTATGATGCTAAGTGAAATTCAGTCAGAGAAAGATAAATACCATATGATTTCACTCATGTCAAATTTAAGAAACAAAACAGATGAACATGGGGGTGGGGGGAAAAGGAAGTAAACCAGAAAACAGACTCTCAACTATAGAGAACAAACTGAGGGTTACTGGAGGGGAGATGGGTGGTGGGATGAACTGAATGTGTGATGGGTAATGAGGAGGGCACTTGTTGTGGTGAGTGCTGGATATTGCATGTAAGTGATGAATAGTTAGATTCTACACTTGAAACTAATTTTGTACTGTATGTTAACTAACTGGAATATAAATAAAAACTTGACAAAAAAAAGGAAATGATAGTTGAAAACTTTCCTAATATATGGGAAAAATAGGCATTAGGAATCCTGTTCCAGGAAGCACAAAGAGTTCCACATAAAATAAACACAAAGGGATCCAAACCAAGATACATTATAATTAAAATGTCCAAAGTTAAAGATGAAGAGAGAATCTCAAAAGCATCAAGAGAAGAACAAATTCTTACAAATACTGGAATCTTAAGATTATCAGCATATTTGTTAGCAGAAAGTTTATAGGCCACAAGGGAGTGGGATGACATGTTCAGAGTACTGAAAGGAAAAACAAACAAACAACATTCCAACCAAAAATACTTTATCTGGCAAGATTCTTATTTGGAATTGAAAGAGAAATAGAGTTTTTTAGACAAGCAAAAAGTAAAAAAAAAAAAAAAAAAAAGTTCATCACCAACAAACTGGTCTTACAAAAAATGTTGTGAAGAGATTTCTCTAAGCTAAAAAGAAGAGGGAACAACTAGTAACAACAAAACATATAAGAGTAAAAGTCTCATTGGTAAATATAAATATATAGTAAAGGTAAAGGCTTCACCACTTATAAAGCTAATATGACGTTTAAAATACAAAAGTAGTAAAATTAACTATAGTTACAATAGTTAAGGTATACACACAATGAAAATATGTGAAATATGATATTAAAAATAGAACACATGGTAGAGAAGGGAAATAAAAATGTTACTTTAGAATGTGTCAAACTTAAGATGCTATCAACTTAAAATATACTGTATATATGTGTGTATATCTATCTATTTATCTATCAATCCATCCATCTATCCATCTACCCATGGTATTGTATGTGGACCTCACGGTAATCACAAATCAACAACAGTCTATAGTAGACACACAAAAGAAATGTGAAAGGAATTTAAATATAACACTAAATAAAATCACCAAACCACAAGTGAAGAGAGCAAATGAAGAAAAAAGGAACAGAGACAAATTATAAAAATGGCCAGAAAACAATCAACAAAGTGAGAGTATGAGAGTATGGCAATAAGTACAACAAAGAGTATGGCAATAAGTACATACATATCAATAATTCTTTAAATGTAAATGGAGTAATTCTCCAATCAAAAGACACAAAGTGGATGAATGGAAACAAACAAACACAAACAAAAAACAAAACATGGGTCTTGCTTGCAAGAGTCTCACTTCAGATCTAAGGACACACAGAGACTAAAAGTGAAGGGGGTGGTGCCTGAGTGGCTCAGTCGGTTAAGTGCCCAACTCTTGATTGTGGCTCAGGTCATGATCTCAACATGGTGGCATCCAGCCCCGTGTCAGAAGCCTGCTTGGGATTCTCTCTCTCTCCCTCCCTCCCTCCCTCTCTCTCTCTGTCCCTCCCTTGCACATGCTCATGCTCACATGTACTCTCTTCTGTCTCTCAACAATAAATAAACATTAAAAAATTTAAAAAAATAAAAGTGAAGGGATAAAAAAGATGCAAATGGAAAGTTAAAAAAAAGCTTGTATAGGTTATACTTATATCAGACAAAATAAACTTTAAAATAAATTATACAAAAGACAAGGGCATAACATGGTCAGTCCAACATGAACATATAATATTTGTAAATGTTCACCCAACAAAGGAGTTCTTAAATACATAAAGCAAATATTAATAGTCAAAAGAGAGAAACTTACAGCAATACAGTAATAGTAGAGAACTTTAATATGCCACTTATATCAAAATATAGATGTCCAGACATAAAATCGATAAGGAGACATTACCCTTAAATGACACATTAGACCAGCTAGACTCAGATATATACAGAACATTCCATTTAAAAGCAGCAGACACATATATCAATGGAACAGAGTACAAGGCCAAGAAATAAACCTATACATATATGTTTAATTCATATATGACAAAGAAATCAAAGATACACAATAGGAAAAGGACAGTATTTGCAATGAATGGTATTGGGAAAAGTGGACAGCCACAAACCAAATAACGAAACTGGACCACTATCTTAACCATACACAAAAATTAACTCAAAATTGACTAAAGACTTGAATGTAAGGTCTGAAGCCCTTCAGAAGCCATAAAATTCAGAAGCCAATTTTATGAAGCCATAAAATTTCTGGAATAAAACATAGATGGTAAGCTCCTTGACATTAGTTTTAATAATGTTTCTTTGGATCTGACTCTGAAGGCATGGAAACAAAAGCAAAAATAAACAAATGGGACTACATTAAGTCTAAAAACTTCTACATAGCAAAGGAAATCATCAACAAAGCAAAAGGCAAGGTGCTAAATGGAAGAACATATGTGCACATCATATATACGGAGTTAATATCCAAAGTACATAAAGAACTCATATAATTCAACACCTAGAGGAGAAACAATCTCATTAAAAATGGACAGAGGATCTAAATAGACATTTTCCCAAAGATGACATAGAGGTGGCTGACAGGCACATGAAAAGATTTTCAGTATCATTAGTTATCAGGGAAATGCAAATCAAAGCCAGAATGAGAATGTCATCTCAGATCTGTTAAAATGGCTTTTGTCAAAGAGACAAGAAATAACATCTGTTGGAGAGGATGTGAAGAAAAGAGAATATTCGGACATTTTTGGCGGCAATGTAAATTGGTGAAACCACTATAAAAACTCAAATGGAGATTCCTCAAAAGATTAAAAACACAATTAACATGATTCAGCAATTCCACTTCTGAGTATTTACCCAAAGAATACAAAAACACTAATTTGAGGAGATATACGTACCCTGTGTTCACTGCAGCATTATTTATAGTAACCAAGAAATGGAAACAATCTAAGTGTCAATCAATGGATGCACTGATAAAAAAGATATGATTACAGATATATATATATATATATATAGATGATATAGATAGATACAGATATATAGATATTAGATATAGATATAGATAGATATGAGGGAATACTACTCAGCTATAGAAAAGGAAATCTCCATTTGTGACAACATGGATGGACTTTTAGGGTATTATGCTAAGTGAAATAAGTCAGATAAGGAAAGACAAATGCCATATTATTTCACTTATATATGTAAAAATAAAACAAATTAACCAATGAAAACAAAACAAACTCATAGAGAACATGCTGATTATCAGAAGGGATGGAGGTTGAGGAGGTTGGCAAAATGGGGGACAGGTCTCAATTGTAATGTGATAAATGATCACTAGACTTATAGTGGTGATGGTTTGTAGTGTATACAAATACAGAATTATAATATACAGCTCAAACTCCTACAATACATACTCATTTTACTTCAATTAAAAAAATAATAAAAAATAAAAACTATTAGAAAAGCATGGAAGCATGCATCTAAAGATTCCTTAGGAGTCCAAGTCCCTCTATCACACGGAGTAAGTGCCGCATATTTTGTTTTCTTCCTTTTTAAATTCATGTATTATGGTTAGATTATGATTATAAAGAATTGTAGATTAGAGAAGCAAGAGAGCAGATGTAAGAGCAGAGCAGGAACCAGAATAAAGAAGAGGCCTTGTTTGAGAATCATTAAATACCTAGCGTCAGGGTAACTTAGCTGAAGTAGTAAGAGAAAAATCCAAGTTTTCAACACTTAAGACAAAGTACAGAAGATGAGGAAAAAGAAGAAAAACAGAAAAAAAAATAAAAAGGAGTAAAGGGAGAAAGAGGAAGGAGGAGAAAATTTTTGTTTAATAACATTGACATAGGCAATGTTATTCCTCTCAAAGAAATTAAAAGCATAATCCAAGACAGCTCAATGATAGGTACTTGGATTTTATTTTGAACACCACTATTTTTGGCCCGGAATCATATTAGCTCTTCTCAACATCCATAATTGTGATAAAATATTTTTAAAAGCAAAACCAAAATACTTTCTGTATGCACAATAACGTAAAAAATTACATTGGCTTTGTAGCCCATATGTATTAATGATAACACTGTAATGTAATATTCACAATCTTTTCTGCTTTCACAGTGTGCAAAATCCAAATGACTTTTTATTTTCAATTTTTAATATTTTCTCACTTTGAAATAACAGTGTTAAACATTTTTAGTTCCTAACCATGCAATCGAACAGATACCAAATTACCATATTAAGGAATTTGATTCACAATACTCACATTTTAATATAAAGCAGGTATTAGCAAATGGTGACCCCAGAGTCAAATATAAGCTACTGCTTGTTTTTGTAAGTAAATTTTTATTATAACATACCCATGCTCATTAGCTTACACATTGTCTATGGCTGCTTTCACACTACAACAGCAGAGTTGGGCAGTTTCAGCAGAGATCATATGGCCCACAAAGCCCTAAAATATTAATTATCTGGCTCTTTACAAAAAAGGTTTGCCAATACTTGGTATAAAGCAATTAACTATTTTATAAGAAATGCTATTGCAGAATCCAATTATCAATACAGAGGTTGTAAACGGCTACAGAACCAAGGCTATCTCATTTATTTCTATGCAGGAGATGGGAAAAGCTGACCAGTGAATGGAATGCTGTAAGCAATCTTAACAGATGAAATGCAAATACAACTGTGCAGAAATAGAGTACTGAAGGTTCATATTACCTAAACTCAAATTGGACCAAAGAATCTTAGAGATACATGAAACACCCATCTGTATATTTATGCATTGAATAAATATTATTCTGCCTACTTTTAAAAAGCTTGAATATAATAGTAGACAAGACATAGTTCCTGTAAGGGATTTAAGAGCCTGTACTCTAACCATGTACACCATCCCCTGTAATTCCATGGTGTGTGGCTTGTTTTAGGTTCTCTCCATTTCTCTCTTAGGTTGCTACACTAACTTTCTAAGTAATCTCTTGATTTCTGGTTTCTCCCCAATGCATATATTAGTTTTCTGAAACACAGACTTAATCATACAGCTGTCTTGCTAAAAAATCTTAGATGGTTTCCCACTGTCTTATTCACAAAGTCTCAATCTTACCTCCTACCATTTCTCCCATGATACTTTTGGCACTGGCTAGAGTTTACCTTCTGCTTTCTAACTTCCAGGTGTTTTTTTTTTTTTTTTTTTTTTTTATTCTGATCCATTCTGTTTATTTTTGTTCAAGATGTCATCAGCCTTCCAAACTCACAAAACTTTTCATTTCAAAGCATTTGTTTCCACTTCTTTTTCATTAACATATTAAGTATTATTTGAGTTCCCTAATATGTGAGTCCTTCTTTCCATTTTTACCTTTCCTATTCCAACACAAAGTTTTATTTTGTCACCTTTGCACGACCCCTATGGCAGCCTTGTATCTGGTACTCTGCAGCACTGCTCAGAATATTCCAACCTCTTCTTTTTCTTCTGCACACATATTATGCACATGCTCAAATCAATTCTTCATTGTTGTCTGAATATCTATATCTTGCCCTTTGCCACTTCCACATGGTGTCCTTCTCCCATGGAATTTCATTACCAATATTTTAACCTGCCCTCATCAATCAGCCTAAGTCCTTTTTCTTTCACAGAATAGTTTCTAATGAAGGTAGCTAGTGCTGATGTCTTCCATTAATGAACATTAGTTTTAATTATTGCCTATACAAGGCATTAAGCAATTTATTATTTACTGTCCTACTTTCTAAATTTTTTTTTTTTCAACGTTTATTTTTTTTTTGGGACAGAGAGAGACAGAGCATGAACGGGGGAGGGGCAGAGAGAGAGGGAGACACAGAATCGGAAACAGGCTCCAGGCTCTGAGCCATCAGCCCAGAGCCCGACGCGGGGCTCGAACTCACGGACCGCGAGATCGTGACCTGGCTGAAGTCGGACGCTTAACCGACTGCGCCACCCAGGCGCCCCACTGTCCTACTTTCTAATTATCTGTGACCTATATTGATACATTTTATGTCTGTATGTGCTGGTAAATACTGGTAAATCAAAGATTAGGATTTTCTTTTCCTTTTTCTTTTTTTTCTGTAAAATGCCAGATAGTAAATATTTTCACTTTTGTAGGACTTACGCCCTTCATAGTAACTATCCTACTTTGCTATTGTAGCACAAAGGCAAGCATAAACAATATGTGAGTCAAAAGGTTTACTTGTGCTCAAATAAAATTCTATTTACAAAAGAGGCAGGAAGGTGAATTTAGTCTGAGGGCCTTAATTTGTCAATCTCTGAGTGTGAGTATCAGTGTCATGCTGGCAGGAACTATGACACATGTATAATATATTGTTTGTACATATGACTTATATACATAACATTTTTTCTTGTAAAATTTCTCTGGTATCTATTACTGTGTTATACTTAAGGACATTTGGATTCATATGCATGCTCATGCTCAGTGTAGGTGGGATATGTTCTAAAGAGTCAGGAATCTAAATATTTGGAAAGTGAGTTAATCTTCTAAAGCACATCATAGCTGTAGGTAAAGAGACTAAATAATGCATAATTACAATATTTTATAGGAGAACCAAATGTTAATTATGCAATCACATAAGACTGATGTGTGCTCTGTGAAGAAAACAATATCATTAAAAATAATTTCATATTTCATGCAAACCATGTTTAATTGTAGCCCATTTCTCACCAGCAAAAAATAAACCCTTTAAACCCAAGCAATTATTTTATCCATTAAATTCAAATAAAATATATGCAAATGTTGGTGCAATATAAAATATGTATGATATTTATTTATTTAATAAAACTCTGCTCAAGGCAGAATGCCAGAATACAATTTGTTAGGTAAGAGAAATATTTTTCTCCCTCTTATGTAGCCATTTTTATAGTAACTAATATTCATTCTGCTAATAAACTTTATTGGTACAAAATAATTACTAATATAATAAGATAATTTATCTGTATTATAATTTTCCTTTTAGAAACTAATTTAATATTTTTAAAGAGAGGAATTTTCAAAAGGATGTTACAATTAAACACTAATCCCAAATTCTATTTTCCTTTTGACAAATACCTTGAAATTATAATTTTAACATTTGAAGTTGAAGAACTGAAATTAATTGCTTATTCAAAACACACATATAACAAAATATGTGCAAGGGAAAGATGTTCTTATTGCTTTAATATCACCAGATCCCAGAAATACTAGGTATGTAGGGGCTACTTTCATCAACCTTATCATATTTTATGGATTAATTTTAAACCGTACTCTATTTTTATGAAGTAAATAAAATGTCTAAAAGAATCTTATCTGATCTTTTATAACTATCTGTATTTCAATGGGAAAAATTCTAAAAGCCACAAATACTATTTCCATTTATTTGTGCATAGTGCTTTGTAAAAGGGTGAAAACAAACATGTCATATAATGTTATATTTAGTGGTAATATATATCTTAAAATACCAAAGAACTTTCAGTTATTCTAAAGAAATGACTTCAGGTGTCTTTCTGATATTTTAATTTGCTTGCTACTCATTGTGCCTGCTGTATGATTTGAAAGAACAGGCATCAAGTTTCTAGCTTTATGATGATTTTATAATTATAAAAAGCTTTCTTATTTAAAACAGTGGTTTTCAACCAGTGGTGGGGAATATATGGAGACATTTGTGGTTGATTAGAGATAGTATTGGCACACTAGTAGCCAGAAATGCTAATAAATGTCCTGCAATGCAAAAGGAAAGCCCCTCCCCTCCTCCGAACTAAGAATTATCTGGTTAAAAATGTGAACAATGTAGAGGCTGAAAAATCCTGATCTTGGAGTAGAACCATGGATTCAGCGATTAGTGGATTTGAATGGAGGGCTCTAAATCACTTGGGTTTGCATGGCTTAGGCAAGTACATCAAATAGTGTACCAAGGCAGAAAGAATTCTGATGATTCCTTTTTTTACTAATCTTTTCTATTGCTGCAAGGTAGATCGCATATTTCAAAAATAGCAATTTATAAAGCGGCTAAACTTACTACCTGCATATATTCTTTTGCAGTTTAGTTGTTTGATATTTCCATTATATTTTGCCAAAGAAACAATGATAAAAACGGTAATTTAGATTTTCAGATAAACCAACCAATCCCATTAATTTATAATATGCTTTTAAGATAACACAGAAGAATTCATTACGAAACTAAATTGGGTGCTAGTCTATCTAACTCTTCCTGGAAGCAGAGGTCTATGTATTATAGGAAGAAGGTATAAGAGGAGAACGTGAGTTCCATTTTGTCTTTTTATATCAATAGTTAGAATGAGGTAGCAACATGTCTTTGGCATGTTTCAACTCTCACTTTTCTTCTTCATTGTTCATTTCTTCTCTCTCTTCTACCAGGCTCTCAGTACTGTATGAAGTTCTAAGCTCCTCATTATGGAAGCCTCACAGGTTTACTCAAATCTCAAAAATTCCTCCTTGCTCTGATATCACATATCTTTTACTTCACCTCAGTCAGAAACCTCATCTCTTCAAAGCTGCTATCAACTACAAGTAAAAGTGAAAGCATTTTGATTTAACTATTTCACACCAGCTTACCATTCTTAGAATATTAGCATTTGATTTATTTTTTATGTATTATTTTATTTATTTATTTATTTATTTATTTATTTATTTATTTTTAATTTTTTTAACATTTATTTATTTTTGAGACAGAGAGAGACAGAGCATGAACGGGGGAGGGTCAGAAAGAGAGGGAGACACAGAATCTGAAACAGGCTCCAGGCTCTGAGCAGTCAGCACAGAGCCCGACTCGGGGCTCAAACTCACAGACCGCGAGATCATGACCTGAGCCGAAGTCGGACGCTTAACCGACTGAGCCACCCAGGCGCCCCTATTTATATTTTAGAGAGAGAGAAAGAGAGAAAGTGCAAGTGGGGGAGAGGGAGAGAAGGAGAGAGAGAGAGAAAGAGAGAATCTTAAGCAGGCTCTGGCTGAGTGGGACTCGATCCCATGATCCTGGAAACATGGAGCTAGCCAAAATCAAGAGTCAGATTCCCAACCAATTGAGCCACCCAGGCACCTGAAACATTAACATTTTAAAATAGGGCTCATGCAAAATAAAATAAATCCCTTACTAATAGCACATAAAATTTTGAAATAAAGAGATACTATAAAACAGCAGGAGAAATAATATATTTTTAACACTGTCAATAATATGTAGGATGGAGTGTATCCATACACACATATATATGTGTATATATACATCTATATACATATACATCTATAGAAATACATGGAGAAAGAGAAATTTGACTTTTATGACAGGTAGTTAGATCTTGATATGGTAAACTGTGGAATTAGATGATTTAAATAATTTGCAAATATTTGAGATTCATCTCCATGTTGTAACATGATTGCAAGAGTATTTTTTTTCTCAAACCTTTTTATTAACAAGATAAATGTTGGTTATGATTAAATATATTTAGACGCCCAAATGGAATCCCTCCTTCTTTCAGTTTCATAAGTGAAATTTTGTCCCCTGAAGGAACAATGATATTACTAGTATTCTTAGAATATAGAATCTTTTCTTAAGTAAGATAAGCTAATTTTCTTACAATGTGGTCAATAAAAGTTTTATTTTCTCTTGATACATTTTCTTGAAGTGATAGTAGGTACTTAGATCATTTCAATGTTAAAACTACTCTTTGAGAAATAGCCCACAGTTCTTATATTGCCACATAACATAATAGGCAAGTGAGATAAAAATAGATAGAAAGAGTAAGGTTCCAAAATGGAATAATTTATTTTTATCACGATATAAAGCATTTTATAAGCATTATTTCCTTTTCTCTTATTAGGCAGTTTTGTTTATAAAAATAAATTGCCCCCATTTTTTAAATTTTTTTTTTTTTTCAACGTTTATTTATTTTTGGGACAGAGAGAGACAGAGCATGAACGGGGGAGGGGCAGAGAGAGAGGGAGACACAGAATCGGAAACAGGCTCCAGGCTCTGAGCCATCAGCCCAGAGCCCGACGCGGGGCTCGAACTCATGGACCGCGAGATCGTGACCTGGCTGAAGTCGGACGCTTAACCGACTGCGCCACCCAGGCGCCCCAATTGCCCCCATTTTATAGAAGAGTAAACTTAATTTTTAATACGGTAAAAAAAAAAAAAACACTTTAAAATCACAGAACTATTAAGAGGGATATAGGTTTCAGATTTTAGAGTTTGAGCCTCCAACTATTATACATACTACTTCTCTAAATGAACCAATTGACTTAGATTCATTCATTCTCTTAACTACTCATAGATATTTTACAAAGCAGGCATGTGGGATGGATACTGCCTTGGAGTATAATTTTTATAAATACATTTAATGTAATTGTTGTAACTGAATAAAGTCCTCATGTCTCATTCATGTCTCTGGGTTTTGATTTTTCTAAGGGATATTGTCATTAATGTATTATATAAGATAGTTTGCACATTTGACAGTCACTATGGGTTCCAAGAACAAAATTGAAAAGGATGATTGAGCGAGAAGCCTGTCTTTGAAAGTAAAATAAAGTGGTTTCTACTGAACAGTACTATTTATATCAACAAATATATATATAGTCCCCATTGAACTGAGATCATTTCAGAAAGAGAAAAGTTTCTTCAGACTGGAAAAACATCTCGTAATCGGTAGAAGTCTAATATACAAAGTACTTGCAACACTCTATATTTAAAGTGACAATCATGAATGAATTCTTTCAAGAACAGATTCCAAACATAGCAACTAAAGAAATACAGAAGACAGCCGCCACCACAACCAAGGCCACCACCACCATCAGAGTAGTGGAATCGTTCTTGATTCATGAAAAAACTGAACTACTCTGAGTATTAAACACAACTGAAGTTGTGATTAAGAAAAGACCTTTGAGCTGAGAGAGGACACAGAAGGATGGCCAACATGCTGGATGGGAGAAGGTTTACATACAAAAGAAGAAAGGTATACTTTCTCCATGTTTATAAACAACTCCTCTTCTAATGGGAGGGGAGAGATGGTGATGTGTAAAACAAAGTAACTAAGGGAATTGTGTGTCTATCTATCTATCATCTATCTATCTTATTATCTATTATTTATCTATCATTTACTTAACAACATTTATATAGTGCTAAGTATTTGTCAGATATCTTGTAAGTGCTTTAAAAAGAAACTAATGCAGAGGCACCTGGGTGGCCCAGTTGGTTAAGTGTCCAACTCTTGACTTCAGCTCAGGTCATAATCTCACATTTGTGAGTTTGAGCCCTGTATCCTACTCTGTGTTGATGGTGCAGAGCCTGCTTGGGATTCTGTCTCCCTCTCTCTCTGCCCCTCCCCCACTTGCTCTTTGTCTCTCTCTCAAAAAAAAAAAAAAAAAAAAAAAAAAAGAAACTAACACACTTAATCTTTTCAATGATTGCATTTTACAAATAAAAAGATAGGATAGATAATGGTCATACAGTCAGGATAGGAAAAAATTAGAATGTGAACCCAAACAGTCTGGCTCTAGAGTTGGCTCTAGAGTTCTCCTCTTAATTACAAGCATCTTCTAAGCTAATTGTTACGACGCTTGTTTGTTTTTTTTTTCTTTGCATTTACATTGTGCTACTTAATAACATAGCCCTTTGTTTAATAAATTATATTTATTTTTAGTAAAAAGGCTTGAATATTTATAATAATGCCTAACCTCAGACATAGTTGTGATCACTAGGATACAGGCAAACAGCTCCACTGAAATTGTTCTAAATTAAATTATGGCCGACTGTCCTCCAAATTACTAAATCCAATGAATACACTTATGTCTTTATCTTTCTTGACTTCTCCATGAGAAGTGGCCACTGTCACTCAGTCATCTTGAAACTTGTCTTAGTTTTTTTTTGTTTTGTTTTGTTTTTTCGTTTTTGTTTTTTGTTTCTTTTGACTGTTATCTCTTTGTTTCTGGTCACCTCCTCAGCATTCAGCCTTGCCTTCTTCTTTAGTGTTCGCTTACTTCAAGGCTCTGTCCTTGCCCTCTTCTCACTTTCTGTAATATTCTTGGGAAATCTCATTTATCTTTTTGTCTTCAACCTAAAATTAAATGAATACCGAAGCTCTAGTTCTTGCTTAAATTCTCCTTGCCTTATAGCCCTGAACATTCCATCATGTCCCAGAGGTACCTCAAATTGAGTGTATCAAAAGCTTATTTTTTTTAGTTTATCCTTTAAACCAGGTGTCAGTAGACTTTGGCCTGCAAGCTAATACTGTAGGGCAAAAAAAAAAAAGAATAATACTCTATAACATGAAAAGTATATGAAATTCAAATTTGGTGTCTATAAATAAAGTTTTATTGAAACATAGCTACAACAGTTCATTTTCCATGTGATTACTTTCACACACAGCTAAGTTGAATAGCTGCAACAGAGACCATATGGCCTGTAAAGCCTAAAACGCTTACTATCAGGTCTTTCACAGAAGTTTGTGGACTCCTCCCTTAACTCAATCCCATGGACTCTAGGTCATATTTTGATCATAAAGCCAATTACAGAAACTAGAGAAAACAACCATCTCAAATTCTTCCTTTTCTTCCCAATCTCCCCCACTCCACAACTTCTATCACCATTTTTATTGATTTTGCCTCAAGCATATCTCAACCATACCATTCTCTCTGTTCTTATGACCGTCATCCCAGATTTTGCATCACCTAAGCTCTGGATCTACTGAAGTAGCCCACTCACCAGTGCTACCTGCAGTGCTGTCTCTCTGCAATCTATCCCCCGCACAGATGAAATCGTGTTTCTAGCACCCAAATCTGCTCTTCTCACTCCGTTGACCAAACAAATAAAAATGATTTTCTCCTTCACTTAAGACTCTAAAGTGGTTCTTTAGGCAGCATCACCATCCCCTGGGAATTTGTTAAAAATGCAAAATCTGAAGCCACACTCTAGGCCTACTGAATCTAAAGCTCTTGAGCGCAGCCCAGTAATCTGTGTTTTAGTGACCTCTGTAGGTAATTTGGATGTGCATTCAAGTCTGAAATCATTCAAACTAGCTATCCTAGAGGATAAAAATTAAAATTCCTTGAATGCGCCATTTAAATACCAACATGGTCTGATCCCTGCCCAATCTTGTTTTCCACTTATTTCCTCCTTACCTCTAGCTGCTTCGACTTACAAATGAGGAAATGAGATCCCAGAAGTGAATTATTTTGCCTCAGCTAGACAAGTCTAGTTAGTGAGAGACAGAGCAATGGGTTGAATTAGACTAACCCAAGGTCTTTTTAGGAACACACCCAACTGCCCTTTAAAATCTATTTGCTATACTCTTACATTCAAACTCAATCCATGATAACAGTTATTTTATTGATCCTAGTTTTTAATTTAGTTTGTTCCCCTTCTAGACTATAAACTCCAAGAAGGTAAGAATTAGTCTGTCCCACTTAAAAGGCAATAAAACGACTCTCTACTGCCATCTGGTGACATAAAATAACAATTCCAAGGAGAATCTCAAACAGGAACTTCCTGTAGAGCAGAGTGGTTAAGGCAAGAGCTCTGAGGTCACTTTCCTGGAAGTCAGATAACTGGGCAAACACCTTCTGGCTATAGACCCTGAGGAAATAACTTAATATTTATCTTCCTTAGGTTCCTTATCTATAAAACTATGTTGCTAACACCTTCCTCCTACAATTGGAATGAAAATTAGCAAGTGTCAGGTGCTAATAATATTATAATTAATAACATTATAAAGGACTTCGCTATATAGTGGACACAAATAAATAAGTGGCATTCTTCTACTCAAATATTGTATAATGTAGTGGGTAAATAAAACAGAGTAGGAAAATATTATATAACCATACAAGCTCTAAGTGCTAAAGGAGTTCTTGTAGTGTTAAGCATGAACATGAAGGAGGTGAAATCTGAATTGTGTAAAGATTCATAATTGTTATATGGCTTTGAAGTGAGAAACCTCTCAGGAGGAGAATGTTTCTTGCAAGTCTTTGTGCAGATTGAAAGTAATGCCTGTAAAGGACTAATAAAAAGGCAATATAAGTGCATACCTTCCTTATTATTACAAAGTCAGGATGATGATATAATTTTAATTTAATGCTTAATCATACAAGCCCAGATCTCATTATCCAAACAAAACTAACATATTTCTCAAAAATAGTTTATCATAAATTTTGTTGTTGCTGTTGGTTTTTAATGCACTCAAAATTTATTCAATTAATAGCTGTGCTTTACTGATAAAAATGTATTTAAATTAGATGGCTTCATAAATGTTTATTATTCATTTTTACCTTAAAGGGAAATCTATGATGGTGTTCTTGTGTAACAAATATTATAAAAGTAACAGATATATTTATTTATATGAGCTCTCTATGCTAAGAAAACTACCATCTCCCATGTATTTATTCAGTAGGTTGGACGTTAAGTATCAACTACATGCTGTCAATTGCCAATACACAACATATATAGAAAATAGAGAATTCAGGGGCGCTTGGATGGCTCAGTGGGTTGAGCATCCGACTTCAGCTTAGGCCGTGATCTCACAGTTCACGCGTTCCAGACCTGCATGCATAGGGCTGTGTGCTGACAGCTCAGAGTCTGGAGCCTGCTTCAGGTTCTGTGTCTCCCTCTCTCTCTCTCTGCCCCTCCCCCCGCTTGCATTCTCTCTCTTTCTTTCTTCCTTTCAAAAATAAATGAATAAAACTTTAAAAAAATAGAAAATTTAGGTTAAGTGTCTAGTTGTCAGCCCAATCAATGGAAAAGGGCATATAGGGATGAAATGTGACTATCCTAGCCAGTGTGAAACTACAGTACATGTTATGTAACATTCTTATTCGAAATTTCTCAATATTTTATTTTCATATTTCTGTCCTCGGTTCCTACAGTATCTATCAGCATAAAACTACTACTCTGTCCTTACTTTAAACTTTCTTGCTTTGCTTTTTTGGCATAGGAGATGTCATATGCACTCTCATGTTCATTGCAGCACTTTTTTTATAGTAGCAAACACATGGGAACAATCTAGGTGCCTATCGATGGATGAATGGATAAAGAAAATTTATATATTTCAAAATATTTAGTCATGAAAAAGGAAGGAAATCTTGTCATCTGCAGCAACATGTATGGACCTTGAGGGCATTATGCTAAGAGAAATAAGTCAGAGAAATACGAATGCCATATGATCTCACTTACATGTGAAATCTTAAAACAAAACAACAACAGCAACAAAACACTGAACGTAAAAATACAAAGAACAAATTGCTGGTTTCCAAAAGAAAAAGGTGGGGTTTGGGTGAAATGGATGAAGAGAGTCAAAAGGTATAAACTTCTAGTTGTAAAATAAATAAGCCATGACAATGTAATGTACAGTGTGGGTGATTACAGTTAATAATACTCTATTAAGGGGCGCCTGGGTGGCTCAGTCGGTTAAGCGGCAGACTCTTAATTTCGGCTCAGGTCATGATCTCACAGTTCACAAGTTCGAGCCCCACATCGAGTTCTGCACTGACAGTGTGGAGTCTGCTTCTGATTCTCTCTGTCCCCTCTTTCTCTGTCCCTAACCTACTCATACTCTCTTTCAAAATAAATAAAAGTCCTTTATAAAAAAATAATACTATTATTTGTTTTTTTTTTAAATTTTTTTTTTCAACGTTTATTTATTTTTGGGACAGAGAGAGACAGAGCATGAACGGGGGAGGGGCAGAGAGAGAGGGAGTCACAGAATCGGAAACAGGCTCCAGGCTCCGAGCCATCAGCCCAGAGCCCGACGCGGGGCTCGAACTCACGGACCGCGAGATCGTGACCTGGCTGAAGTCGGACGCTTAACCGACTGCGCCACCCAGGCGCCCCATAAAAATAATACTATTATTTGAAAGTTGCCGAGAGTAGATTTAAAAAATAAATAAAGAAAAACTATAAAACAAAGACTATGGGTTAATTTTCATTAGGGTTTAGTGATACATTTTGGAAGGGCTTATGTTCATCTATCAGTTTCTGGCAACTAAAAGACCATATGACTTGCTAATGAAAGCAACAAACCCCAAAGTTATTAAGTAAAGATACATATTTATGTATAGAAACATGCATTAAAATGATCAATGACAGCGGGGTGTCTGGGTGGCTCAGTCAATTAAGCCTCTGACTTTGGCTCAGGTCATGATCTCACAGTTTGTGAGTTCAAGCCCGCATAGGTGTCTCTGCTATCAGCATACAGAGTTGGCTTGGATCCTCTGTCCCCTCTCTCAGTGCCCTTCTCCCAGTTGTGCGTGTGCTCTCTCTCAAACATAAACGTTTTTTAAAAATTAGATTTAATATACCCACTATTGCTCCTTTATATTGCATACGTTTGAGCTTTGATTGTTTCTTCTTCATCCCAAATAACAACAACATTAGAAACCAAAGGTTCTAAAATACATTTTCCTTTTGAAAAGTTTTACTTTTGTGTTCAATAACCAACTTGGAAATTTATGCACAAGATGAATGTATGAAAACTGGTATTAAAACATTCATTAACTTCCTACTTGGAGGATTAGATAATTTCAAAGACTATTTGTAACCTTTATTTCTTTAATTTTTGAAAGATATATTTCAATTTTATAGCACTGAATGTCATGTATTTTTAAAATTTATTATTTTCCATGAACTTTACATTATTATTCACCAGAAAACAGGGTGCTATTATTATTTTACTTGTATTAACACTGAACCTTTGCCACCATTTTTACTGCAACTCTATCCTTGGTAATAGTCAATATATTCGTACATATTTTTTTATTTTTTCCCATAGCAGTGGAAGTGTTACTTCACTGAAGCAGATAAACAGGATGGATAATGATTGTTATATGCTCAGTGATCCTTATAATGGGGAAAAGTAGAATGCTCTCTGATCATTCTCAAAATTGGAAACTGACTGAATTTCAATTAGGAAATAGCAAGGTCTCGTAATAGGTGACATTCTCTAAAAGTATATAAAGACTAGAATATCTGCCCTGAATTCTGTATGTTAAATCAGATCCATAAAGTAAAAACTTCTTTATTTTCTGTAAATTGGAGAAGTCTTATATAAATCATGTTTCAAGTTAAGTGAAGACGTCAATTGGTGCCTGGGTGGCTCTCAGTTGTGCATCTGACTCTTGATTTCAGCTCAGATCATGATCTCAGAGGTGGGATTGAGTTCTCCTCAGGCTCCACACTGAGTGTGGAGACTGCTTAAGATTCTCTCTCTCTCTCTCTCTCTCTCAAAAGAAATTAAAAAAAATGATGTTGGGGCACCTGGGTGGCTCTGTCAGGTAAGTGTCCAACTTCGGCTCAGGTCATGATCTCATAGTTCATGGGTTCAAGCCTGATGTCGGGCTCTGTGCTGACAGCTCAGAGCCTGGAACCTACTTTGGATTCTTTGTCTCATTCTCTCTGCCTCTCCCTCACTTTGCGCTCTCTCTCTGTGTCTCTCTCAAAAAAAAAAAATAAAAACATTAAAAAAATTATGTCAAAAAAATCTCCCCACCAACAAATGAATTACAGCAATCTCTCCTTATCCAGGAAGGATACATCCCAAATAGATGCCTGAAATTATTGATGTTACCAAATCCTACATATACTATGTTTTTTTCCTATGCACACATACCTATGATATATATCTATGATAAATCTAATTTAATAATTAGACACAGCAATAGATTGACAATAAATAGAAAAATTATAATAGCATACTGTCATAAAATTTATGTGAATGTGGTATTTCTCTGTCTCAAAATACCATATTGTACTCACCCTTGTGCTTGTGATGTTATGAAATGATAAAACACCTACGTGATGGATGAAGTGAGGTGAATGACGTAGGCATTGTAACATAGTGTTAGGCTGTCATTGATCTTCTAATGATAGTTTAGAAGGAGGATATTCTGCTTTTAGACCAGAGGTGATCAGGGAGAGTGAAACCATGGCAGAGTGTGGGGAGCGAACTACTGTACTTTGTTTCGGTTCCTTTCTATATATATGAAAATGTCAGAAAAGCTAGAAAGTATCATTTTCCTTTCCATTCTATAAATTTTCTAGGGCTCATGTCAATGTGGGCAAATTAGACAGTTAGTAAATGAAATACATTGATCCTATGTTGAGGAGGGGAATGATGTAATACATAAACCCAGGCCATTTTTCACGGTCCAATTCATTTAAATTACTCTAAACATAAAAACTACAGCTCCTAAAAAATGCCAGAGTCTGGGTCACAAAAACATAGAAGTACATATTTTGCTTTCATAAAAAATAAAACCAATCCTGCATTTGTCATCAACATACAATGTTGATGACTTGATACTCTTTCATGCTGAAGGAGGTATTCAGAAAAGAAAAAAAATTTATTGTATTGTATTAGTGTCACATTTCTGGCCAGAATCATGATTTCCTGTTTTATTTCAATTTAGTTAAATCAAATGCCTTTAAGCACAAAAGTGACTAAGCTCTATTGTCTCCTCTTAATGTCCCCATGTCATGCAGGTTTGTAGGATGAAAAGAGTAGAGCAATTAAGGATGATAGAAAAGGTTTAACATGATTGCTCATTTAGTATATGGTATGTAGAAACTCCCACAGACAAAGAAGGATCTGTTATATAAGAAAACTGAGACTGAGAAACTGAAAGTGTCTGGGACCAAAACTAGATTCAATAAGACTATGTCAGAGACAGGGCACAGAAAATTTTACAGATGAGGAAATTTTGGTAGAAGAAATAGTATCAAGAGAGAATGAAGGCCAAGTATTGAAGAAAGAAAAAGGATAGCTAAGGAATTTACAGACCAGAAAGGTGAGTAGTTTTAGTCACAACCAGGTGAAGATAATATAACATAAATCTAAAATAAGGATTGAAGTGAAGTCTGTAAGACCAGAAATACTAACAAAGTGGAAGATCTGTCTACTCTACACTGAAAGAGGGAGACAAGGATAAAATGTATCTTCCAGTAAAGAGCTGTTATCTGAACATAATATTCTCAAGTAAAAATCTACTAATGATAAGAAAACACTGTTTGCTTTGGAATGAGATTCTTTTGGTTAAGACACACATTATAAAAGGGAAGACTCCATCAAGAGGTATAAAAGGATGAGCTGATGTTACACCGGATGCCTATAGTAGCCCAGAAAAAAAAAAAAAAAAAAAAAAAAGGAAGAAAACTGTTCAGACTTGATATTAAGAACATTTGTCAAGGATTGAGTGGAAGAAATGAAATCCCAAAGCCAAGATGGAGATTACTATTGAAACAAAATGTGGAGTGTATGGGGAGAGGTAGCACATATGTTCATGTGAACTCAGTTCTCTTAAGATGGAAAAGCTCAAGCAGATGCTTCATTCTTTCTTCCACACCACTCCTTCTCCTCCCAACATACTTCACAGGCAACATTTGAAGGCAAACATCAATGTGTCCTTTCTGATCCTAGTCTGGTGATAGATTCTCAATATAAAGACCTTTTACAACTTTCCACAGTATTTTTTATAGATACAAGCAGTGACTAAAAATGTGAGGACTTTGTATAAAACCCTTAATTTCTAAGATTTCTTTACTGCTATATGAAAAAAAGGGAAAGAAAAAAATATTCTGAACTAATTAAAACAAAGGCTGGAACTACTTCTACCATATACATAAAATATTAATAACAACTTATAGAAGTGATTTTGCACTTCAAATCTTATATGATTAAGGTGAAAATACTTTCTGGGTGGTTACTTCACAACCAGCACTTACCGTGGGGCTGTCGGCTGGGGTGGTATATCTGAAGGTCGAATGGCTGGGCACTGGTTTTCTGAATCACACTGACATTCTGCCCTGTCCACTTATTGGCTTTTGACAATGTGTTGGTCCTCCAGTCTGTCCAGTAGACCTCACTCCCATATAGAGACACAGCAAAAGGATGGGAAAGGTATTCATGACCTCGGATGATTTCTATCATGCCTGTTCCATCATAGAGGGCTGAATAAATAGCATCTGACCTACAGAAAGGTAATAAATCAGTATTTTATCAAAACTTATTCAGATGGTCCAGTCATGTTATCATATTACTTACATAAATGCCAGAGAAAATATTTTATAAAATATATTTAAAATATTTTATGGGTGTCTGATTTGTAGAAAGAAAAAATAAGCCCATCATAACAAAAACAAACAAACATCACCACCACCATCATATGGAAAACAAATAAATATTACCACCAATTTCAATGTGTGTATATATAATACATGCATGTTAGGACATCTTTTGAGTTTATAAATCCTATCTGTGAAAGGTAACAGAAGATATGGAAGAAAAAGATCATTTTTATTAAACCTGGCATCTGTCCAAACTATCCTTTTTTCAAAGTGGTCCACAGTTAGTCCATTTGGCCAAGCTCCAGTTTTCATGTCTTTGTAGATGGTTTTTCTGCCAGCACCACTCATGGAAGCAGATTCGATGCGAGGAAAATTGGCATCCCAATCTGTCCAGAAAAGAATTCTGAAGAAAAATAAATAATGTTATTGTTTCAGCCATTCATTTTACAAATATTTATCGAGTGCCTACAATATGCTAGACACTTGTTAGGTAAACAGTCTCAAAAGAAACGGATGTGTTATCTACCCACATGGGGCTTAGAGTCCAGTAGAGAAGACAAGCCAAATAAACACATGAATATATAATTACGGATTCTGAAATATGCTGAGGAAAACTTTTATTATGGAAGAGAACAGCAGGTAAGTGATCTACTTAAAGAAGATGATCAGGAAAAAAAGAAAAAAAAAAACACTTTGAGAAGACTGTATTTACACTGACTCTAAAAGATAAAAAAAAACAATATAAAGAACATGACAAGCAAATTAAATAAAAGCCTGAACAGGGAAAAGAAAGTGGGTGATCTGAAGAACAGATATAATATCAAGATAGTGAGTAAGGAGGAAAAAGCAAAAAGATGGATTTGAAGAGGGCAACTTAAAGGGTCTTTCTGGCTAAGGCAATTATTTGGGATTTTATTTTAAGGGAATAAGAAGCATATTTAAGCAGGGGAGAAACATGGTACCATTTATAAGTGGGTGATAGTGAGGCAAGATTATGGGCACATCAGGTGGTTATTTTAAAGGACCAGGCAAAGATGATGGTGGTTTGGAGTATGGGAGTGGCAGGAAAGAGAAGTGAATGGATTAATGGTACATTTTGGAGGTAGAACTTCCAGGGCTAGCTGATGACTGAATATAGGGAACGAAGTAGAGAACAGATCATAAGTGACTGTGTTTCTCGTGTCAGCGAAGTCAGAGTAAGGGTAAGGAAGAGGGTGTGCAGGGAATCCATAAAAAAATGGGAAAATGGAAGAGGATCCAATTCTAAGATTTGGGAAATGAGTGTGAATGAATGTGAAGAGCAATCAAAAGTTTACTTTTTTTTATCTTACTGATTTTTTTATCTTATGATTTCAAGATATCAATATGGAGGTATTCATGAAACTGGGTATGCCAGAGTGAAGTTCAGGGAAGAAGGCAGGGCTAGAGTTATGAATTTGGAAGTCATCAGTATGGAGATAACCTTCACATTCATAGCAATGACATAGATCATATGACAGGAAACAGAGGGAAAACAGAGGAAATCATAATGTAACAAACACAAAGCAGTTGTGAAAATACCAGCTTTATATGTTAAAAATTATTACTTCTTTTAAAACCAAATACTATTTGAGACTCTACAAATTCATGGTGCACTAACAGTTCTTCCCCACAATGGGCATCAAGTACCTTATGTCATGCATTTGATTTCTAAGGCTGTTAGGCGATAGACAGCTTACGTTCAGTTGACAGTGGTTTAAACTGCTAATGCATGTTTCTATAGTATGTATTGTATAGTTACACAATAATACCACAATCATTACAACTGGCTGTAGTTTTTAAGTGCTTACTATATGCTAAATACTATTTTCAGTGCTTTATAGATGATCTCCTTTAATCAATCATGAGGCCATGACTAATGTTATTTATGTTTGAGATGGGAGAATGATTTTAGAGAAGTTAAATTACTTGACCAGGGTTATAGAGCTGGTGAGTGGCAGAGGGAGATGGGAAACTGGACAGTCTAACTTCTGTTCTCATGCTTTTAACATCTAATTCTTTAATGTCACATCACTAAAGAAAATAACAAAGGGAAAACATCTGGTACAGGAGTAAGACCATGGTTGCTAATCAGTAAATGGCAGTTGCCTTCTCTACTTTGGTCATAGAACCCAATGAATAGCATGGTGATTTGGGAAGGCAGAAC
Organism: Puma concolor; assembly: GCF_028749965.1. Lineage (NCBI taxonomy): Eukaryota > Metazoa > Chordata > Mammalia > Carnivora > Felidae > Puma > Puma concolor. The sequence continues at coordinate 132,978,641 of NC_141674.1, forward strand.
TCAAAGGACTGGAGAAATAGTGACAACCTAGCAAATTTTCCTATCATAAGCTCTGACATCATTTTGGTGAAAAATGGTAAAGCTACTGGTAAAAATACCTTTATTCTTCATTATAATTATATATAGTTTTGCTACTTTTTATTCTTCCATATTTTGAATGATCCTTAAGTATATTCATTTGGTAGGTTACCTCAGAAAATGAAATAATCCTCTGGAAAAAAATTCAAAATCCAATTTACCCTATCTTTTAAGAAAAATATGTTTATATAAGGAAATATGGAGTGATATAAACTATTTGTCATGACTTCAATTTTTGAAACGTATATAGTCTGGGGACAGAGGAATGTCAAATACAAAAGGAAAAGATGATTCAATACATTATATAATAAATTTAGTAAGTACATATGTTAAAACCTATGGTGAACAGAGAAGGAAGATGTAGATGTTCTTGATAAGAGTAGCAGTTCATATACAACTCTTCAGCACTGGGCATCCACAAAATGTTATTAAATGATTATGTCAATATATTTTTGGTCTCAGACAAACTTGGGATTGACACTGGTATCTGTCACTTACTCCAGCATCTTTAACCTCAGACTCCATTTTCTCATCTGTAAATAAAAACTGTAACTGTACACAGTGTCAGGAGCATTTGATGAGGAAATGGATGGAAACTGGTCAGCCCACAGAAAAGATTTGTGTTTGCAAAAGCATGCCACACACACGTAGTCGTTGAGATGATTTTTTTAAATGAAAAAAACGCAAAGTATTTCCAAACTGTTAACGAAATGGAGAGAGACAGACACAAAGAAGGACAGAGAACAAGAATTAATACTAATGTCAATGTTTAAATGTCATACCAGCATGAATGTGAAGGTGGATTAGTTTTATAATGTAAGCTTAAGTCAAAGCCATGAGAAAAAGATCCAAAGGAGTAGGTCATAGGATTGGGTTTATCTCAAAGAATGTCTGTCAAAAACTGAGTTTATGTAAAAAAGAAAAAAATTTAGTTTCACAGGCAGCTTTAGGAGTTTCATGTCCCTGGGATTATATCCATAAAGACAAAATCCAAATTATTCATTGCTTAATCACCAATATTCAGGTAAATTAAGTAAACTGCTGAGAAAGGATAAAACTAAATAATATATCAGGCACAGTGTACTAATAATTGTTGAAGCTGGGAAATGGAAATGAGGAGTTTTATTATATAATTCCTTCTATTTTGTGTATTTGAAAATTTATATTATAAAGTTTAGAAGTGTTAAGAACACAGGGTGCCTGGATGGTTCAGTCGGTTGAGTGTCTGACTCTCGATTTCGGCTCAGGTCATGGTCGGTGAGACTGATCCCCTTGTAGGGCTCTGTACTGACAGCCTGCTTGGGATTCTCTCTCTCTCTCTCTCTCTCTCTCTCTTTCTCTCCCTCTGTTCCTCCCCAACTCGTTCTCTATCAAAATAAATAAACATTAAAATATTTTTTAAAGTATAAACAACTCAAAATTAAATTCATAAGTGAATTTTTTTAAATATCAAAAATACCAGAGGACCTTTATAAAATCTTACAGCTAGAAATATATTTTTTTCTGAAAAGACTAATTAAAAAAAAAAAAAACTTAAGCTTATGTATTTATTTTTTGAGAGAGACAGAAGGGGCAAATGGGGTAGGAGCAGAGAGAGAGAGGGAAGAGAAAATCCCAAGCAGGCTTGCACTGTTAGCACAGAGCCTGATGAGGGGGTCAAACTCACAAACCATGAGATCATGACCTGAGCCAAAACCAAGAGTCAGATGTTTAACGGACTGAGCCACCGAGGTGCCCCTGAAAAGACTAATTTTTAAAGAGTAGATTGTTTTATATGAGGAAAAAACCCAATTACCTGGAAATATCAATATGTATATACACATACACATATTGCTTATAAATATACAATATGTTGCCATAAAGAGCAAATGGAACAGAGATTGATCAATATAAAGCTGGTAGGCTACTAAGTTAAGTAGCTAAATGTCTTTAAAAGAATGAATGAAGTGAATTATGTGTCTCACTACAAATTTAATTTTAGATGCACACATCTTTTCACTGACAGCAGATTGTTATTTGTCAGCTTCCCTTTATACTTAGGATTAAAAAAAGAAGATTTAAAATAGAAACAAGAGCAACATAGCATCAATCAAATTTATGGTGGTATCTTGGCAAACAAGGTAGATAAGAGAGGTTTTCAAGTTTGAAAAAGATTAGGAAAAATAATCACTGAAAACAAACGATTTTGAGAATCATAGCTAGTCTGAGTATCTGTGGATAAGTCACCACCAGATCTAGGCAAAACTGTAATTCACAGTCTGGATTGATGACCCAACAACTTCTGAAGCATTGTCTTTTGCCTGAATAACAAATGGAGAATTGAGGTCTCTCTTGTAACATTCTACCTAGTTCTGTCACATGTAGTTGTGAAAATTCCAACACACATATCAATAACCCTACAAGTCTGCATTCTCTCTACATGTATATATTTACCATAAGTAGGCACTGTAAACTCTCAGATATGGTCCACTGGACCAAAAAAGTATGGCTTGAGATAGTTTGAGGAATTCTAAAATAAGTGATTCCTTCATTTCTTCACTAAACATAGCAGCATTAAACTGTTTCTGGTTAGGACTATGGTCCTAATCTTTCATCAATTCAAGTGCGGAAATTTTCAACTCTTTTTATAAAATAACGTGTTCTAGAATTAGTTCCCCTAAAAGTGTTTTTAACTTTACCACAAGTCAGTTTACAATCCATTTAAAAGTTGATTTCAAGGATCATTGTTTCATAAAATTCTAGGCACTCTTTTGTATACTTTCCAATATGGTATTTTAAAAGAATCATTTTCCCCTTATTACTTTATTTTTGTGGTTAAAATGTATTAGCATTTCAATGATTGCATTATTTTTTGAAATATAAAAAGACTGAATATGTCTTCTTACAGGATGTATGGAAATATTCAGCCACAATTGCTTTTTAAAAAAGAGACTACAGTCTACTGATTCTACAGTTCCTGCATTCACGGGTTAGTCTGTATCAGGATTAAATTGGGTCAATGGACCATGAACAACTTGTATCATTACAGGCATGAAAGGGCCATTATCATCTATCAGGTCAAGCTGCAGAAGGTGAAAATAAATGATCTTGGCCAAAAAAGAGGTTACTTATCTATAATCTTTAGGTCTTCTAAAAGCAACAACATCTTTATTAGTTTAATTTAGGAACAGTCCCAGATGAAATTAAAATTTTCTTTAGATGTTTCACTAATCTTCATAATTATTATATCTGCTTTTACAAATTGCAATTGTTAAGCAGCATCCAGTTATTATGACAAATGAAATTTAAATACCAGCAATGGAGCAGGAAGACACCAGGCAGCTGCATCAGTACAAAGGCAATGAAAGTTCAAGAACTGAAGTGAGTGCCCTATAGATTCTGAACTCCCTAGTGCTTCTTACTCCCTAATACTAAGCTTGTTGTTTAGAGGAGATTCATATACTCTTTCAGGTCACCTTAGCAATAAGTGTATTCCTTTAAAATGGAATGAGAGAAAAATGACTCCTCCCTAAGACTCCCATTTACCATCTTGGAATAACTTGTCACTTGGGATATTGTGTCAAAACCCAGAATATTAAAGGAATGTGGCATGATGGCAAATATGTTTTATGGTGTAAAACGAAGGCCTGTGGATTTTATGCCGAGGAAGCAAAATAGTTGATTAAAAACATTTGTTTTTTGGCATCTGTAGGAAAAGGTCACAAAGGACCTTCATAGCAGAAGGAAACTCACATGATGTAAACATGTTTTATTGGGCTGATGTTATAACCTGTTTCTTGTTGTTGTCGCTGCTTCGGTTTTACCTCAGCTGTGCTGAGGGAGCAAAGTTGCTGGTTGTTAAGCTTTTTAATTCATTTGTTATTGTAAAAAAAGTTCATAGTAGTATCCATTAGCTGTCTTTTCGTATATAATTCACTCTTGAAAGTGTATCCTTGAGTTTTATAAGTTACATGTCAACAAAAAGCCTATGCATTTGGATGCATTATTTTGTTTAATTTTTGTATATTTTATTTTTGAGAGACAGAGAGAGACAGAGCAGGAGCAGGGGAGGGGCAAGAGAGAGAGTGAGACAGAATCAGAAGCAGGCTCCAGGCTCTGAACTGTCAGCACAGAGCCCGACGCGGGTCTCGAACACACAAACCATGAGATCATGACCTGAGCCGAAGCCAGATGCATAACCGACTGAGCCACCCGAGCACCCCTACATGCATTACTTTATGTAACAAGCATTTATTCAGCACAAATATATATACCAAGAGCAGTGAAGGATTTCATAGAAATGGAAGCAACTTTGCTTGCCATTATTAGAGAGCTTATGATGCAGTAGGAAAGATAATAATATTTACAGAAACCATGTTTCTAAAAAAAAATTATCTAGTAGATTCACCCTAAATAAAACTTTTCAAAAATGTTTAAGTGCCTTTGGAGCTCCTATCAATTTTGATTCCTAGCTTCTTTATGTATTCATGAATTATTTGAGAAACAGGGAGAAATTTTATGTTTCTATTTGAATAGATAGCACTAAGGTAGGAATCTAAGTTTCACTGAAATTATTTTTCAATGTTGCTTTTCTTGTGCTTAGTTTTGCAGTTTAGTGTGTGAGTGTGTGTGTGTGTGTGTGTCTGTGTCTGTGTGTGTGCGTGTGCGCACGAGCACAATGCTCACATGTATTTTTAGTATGCTCTCAGCCTACCTTATGAAATGTCCAATGTTTAAAAATAACTATAAATTTTTTACCAAACTATGACAAACTTAAAAATATTTTAACTTTGCACTGCATTTTTAAATGTAATTTCTACAGCTGGTTTTAAGGGTATTTATGTGAACCTTATATCTTAATTGTATCAATCCATTAAGATAATTTTTTGCAATAAAAATCCTATCATATCCTGATACTTGTCAACCTTTCAATTACTTCCTAGAGTTGAACGAATTAGTACTTCCATCTGAACTTTAATTATTTGAAAAAATGTTCTTAACATTTATTCCTTTTTGAGAGACAGAACATGAACAGGGGAGGAGCAGAGAGAGAGGGAAACACAGAATCCGAAGCAGACTCCAGGCTCTGAGCTGTCAGCACAGAGCCCGATGCAGGGCTTGAACTCATGAGCTGTGAGATCATGACCTAAGCCAAAGTCAGATGCTCAAAAGCCTGAGCCACCCAGGGGCCCCATGAATTTTAATTATTTATATCAAAAATTATTTTACAAGCATTGTTTCTTCTCTCATGTTTCAAAAAAATTAAGCAGCTTTATACTTTCATAGTAGCAATTAGTAACGGAAGGCATCAACTTTCTCAGAAGCATTATCAGGTTTTTCCTATTCAGAGGCTAGCTTTCTGTATTTTCAACTTAGAGGATATATTACTTCTGAAGATCTTTTATCACTGGAATAGTACCTGGATACATTTTCACTTATAGTATTTGTGGGTGGCATGTTGTGTTTCTATTTTTTTTCTCCTCTCAGGTAGGATATTCCCCAAACTGAGATAAATAATTTTATCCTAAGCAATGTCAGTTCAAAAGAAAGTTTCAACTCCCAGATCTACTGCTTTGTTTGGTCAGACTATTTTCAAAACTTTGATACACTTGTTTTATCCTTTTTGTTTTGTTTTTTTCTCTGTGTGTGCCATTTGTAATTTGGGAGCACTCACTCATAGTTTTCCTTTCATATTGGAAACTATAGCTAAAACTAGAGCTTTCTCCAAAATATCACTTTCCCATATACAGAAAGTTTTTCCTGTTTACAAGATGCTGGTACAAGTTAGATAGGTCTCATAGGTGAAAATTTCACACCAGTAGTTGTTATATTGAGGATAAAACCCATGTTGATGATGAACTTTTATGGGAAGTAAAGGGTCAGGACCAGCGATTACCTGCAATCTCAGGAATAGTCTGTTTTGAAGAGGAATTTCTCATTAAGCATAACATATCTCTTCCTGGTAAACTGTTATTACAGGAAGCAAATGAATGAAATAGGCAAAGTGTAAACTGTAAACATGAGAGAGCCCATCTCTAAGCTATAAGATATACCTACTGCTTTGCTCCTTGCCAGATCTCGGTGTTCTTTCAAAAGAAGCAAGAAATCTAGGATTGTATACAAAATGTCTCAACGTTTTAAATTGGGGCAAGTCATTAAAATAAATTTAAAACACTGTAGAAGGTAAAGAAAACACATCAATAAAGGTTGCCAGTTTGGAACCCTGCTCTAGGGAAGGTGCTTTGCCCCTTTAATTTCTGTGTGTGAATTGAGGAAAAGGAGAACAGACTTCCTAATCTACTGATTTCTGACTCCTGGGCAGAAACCAGAGAACATGCCAGAAAGTGTGGCCAGGAGGCTGACTTTAACACAGGCTCCCTTTTCTCTCCTCTACATTTCATCAAACTCCCTCCTGGCTGACTCCCCTTCTTCACTGGCGCTGCTCGGACTTTGTATTATTTAAAGATACAGAGACAAAAATAAAAATTTCAATCTATTAACCTTTAGTCTTGAAGATAGTTTTGGATTTACAAAATAATTACCAAGGTAATAAATAATTGAATAGATAATAAATAGTAATAACAAATAAATAGAAATAAATAAATCATAAATAAATAGTATTCTTACCTATACCAGTTACATACTATCTTACACATATTTATCATCTCCTCAAAAACAACCAAATGATAAAGATAATATCTCTGACTTACAAAAGAAAAAAAAAACTAAAATTTAAGGGAAGTTAATAGAGTAGGTTCCCCAGATAATAAGTGACTGAGTAGCAACTGGAATCCTCGTTTTCTGGCTCCAAATCCATTGTCTCTCTTCTGCTCTTTCACAGAGGCACACACAGGGGAACACTAGAGTCAATAACCTGAGTTACTCAACATTTTACCTTGTTTTTGAGAATCATGTGCCTTGTCTTTCAAACACACCAATTAGTCAGTGTCTCATTACTGGACTCCTTCAAGTCTATGCGAATTTTCTTTTAAATTTTTTTTCAACGTTTTTTATTTATTTTTGGGACAGAGAGAGACAGAGCATGAACGGGGGAGGGGCAGAGAGAGAGGGAGACACAGAATCAGAAACAGGCTCCAGGCTCCGAGCCATCAGCCCAGAGCCCGACGCGGGGCTCGAACTCACGGACCGCGAGATCGTGACCTGGCTGAAGTCGGACGCTTAACCGACTGCGCCACCCAGGCGCCCCCGAATTTTCTTTTAAAGTGACTCCAAGTACTTACAAAATACATAAGAGGTGATGTGATAAACATCTGTGACTGTTTGAACCAGAGACTGGCCCTGTGGTCTGCAACCATTAGAAACAATTATGGCACCTCTTTGGCAGGGCAAAGAGAAATTCATTAAATTACTGCTTCAAAAATGAGTTGCAACACTTTCCAATAGGGCCTAACGCTCATATTTAGAAAAAAGATATTTCTGTCCTCTAAAAGTACCTATGTAAACAATCTTATAGCCACACTTGCGCTAATAAACTTAAACTCATATGTATACAATTATATACATATACATATATGTACATGCAAAAAATAAGCAATCTAATAATTTATGTGATAATTGAATTCAATATTAATTTAACATATTATTTTTTATGTCAAAGTCAATCTGTGAAAGGCAAACTTCTTTACCCATATCTTGGGTCCAAAGCAATGGCTCTGGGATGTTCCATGGCTCCGGCTATTAGTGTAGTGCGTAGGGAACCATCTAGCTTGGCCACTTCAATTTGGTCCAGATTGCTGTCTATCCAGTATATGTTGCCCGCTATCCAGTCGACTGTCAGCCCTTCTGGGGTAGCCAAGCCATGCTCCACCACTACTTCGACTGCACTGACCCCTACAAAAAAAAAAAAAAAAAAAAAAAAAAGGAAATCAACTCTTGTACCCATTCAAGGAACATGTTAAGGACAAAGGAAAAGACCAGTGTATGAGCAGCACAGAGTTTTAAAGTATTTTATTAAGTTTGAAAGATATAGTGCAAATGTGTTATAAGGCACAAAGGAAACTAAGAAGGCTCCAAATTTAGAATTACTGAAATTTCCTATCAGAAAATTTTAATTTCTTAAGTCTTTTCAGTGGCAGTGAAAAAGAATTTTTAAAAAACTCTGAGGCGAACAACAATGTTTAGGGTTCAAAAAGTTATTTCTTGTTTCTGATTTTTGAAATAGAACACGGGTTTGGGGAATAATGATGCGCTAGTTAACATCATTACAATTTAGTTTCAGCATTGATCTTTAGGCGTAGAATAAAGAGGATCAAGTCTACCTGGGGCAATATGCAGTATAGCTTGTCAGCACCCACCTTCTTCTGAAGCATGATAGATAAGAGCTTTTACTGCACTTACCCTTAACAAAGATAAGTCCCAAATCATACTCCCCACTCCTCCCTGGCCCAAAAGACTTACAAGACATAGCATGTTTACAAATAACAGAAGAAGACATTAGTGAGGTCTAAATACAAATAAGCAATTTGATAATGCCCACCAATATCCTTACTCACTTCTAAATTTCTTTTGTAATTAAAGTAATTATTTAAAAAAAACCACTTTTTCTAATAGGACAACTCTTCATAGTTTATGACGTTGCTGGTGTTTTTGTTATATATTTTAATTTTTTTTTAACAGTTAACAATCTAAGCCCAAAGATCTAAATCCATCACTTGAAATCAGTCTCTTGCAATATGTGACAGGACATAAATTCACATATGATAATTATATTGTGTTATTACCATTTTTCCAAAATTGTAAAGGTGATTTAAGGAGAAATTTATATTTTGATAGAAACACCTGAGGTTTGGAATGCTACACAGATCCAACATTTTCAAAAAGATTATTACATATATTTATCTTATAGCCTCGCTACTTAAGCCTACATTAGCCAAAAGAGATAAGTCAAATTATGACAAAAAACATTTAGTTCATATTAGTGGTCTTTGTACCAATTCAGTGCTTGTTTATTTATTTTTTTTTTAATTTTTTTTCCAACGTTTATTTATTTTTGGGACAGAGAGAGACAGAGCATGAACAGGGGAGGGGCAGAGAGAGAGGGAGACACAGAATCGGAAACAGGCTCCAGGCTCTGAGCCATCAGCCCAGGGCCTGACGCGGGGCTCGAACTCCCGGACCGCGAGATCGTGACCTGGCTGAAGTCGGACACTTAACCGACTGCGCCACCCAGGCGCCCCTCAGTGCTTATTTAAATCTTGCTGACAGTAAAATAAAACAAAATATTTAAATAAATAAATAAAAATAAAACAAATAAAATAAAATAAAACTTTTTTTTAAATAAAACATTTCAACTCTCAAAATGTATCTACTAGTGTGTGGAAGGCAGTAGTTATTTCTTATAAGCAAATTTTTTCACCAATGCCCATGGAAAAGCTCATAATTTGAAAATGGTATGCATAGCACAGGCTTTTGCCATTTATTCCCCTCCCTCAACATATTTTCACACATGTACTTGACATCTATTGTTTTACATACATGAGGCAGGAGATAGAGAACCAACGTGCAAAGATTAATCAAAATCCCTTCAGATTACAGAATATTGTTTTGGAATTCTCACTAAAAAATTACCTCCACTTTCAGAAAGTTTGCCCCGATATATTCTGTCTTCTACAACATCTGTCCAATACAGTAAACTTTGATTGAAGTGAAAATCAAGAGCTATTGTGTTTCTCAACCCAGGAACAAGTAGACTGTAGTCTCTTTTATGCAGATCAATTCTTCTGATCTCATGGCGAATAGAAAAGATGATGAATGCTTCAAAAGGATCTGAAAATAAATTTATTTTTAATAGACTTATAAAAATATTTATATGCTTTCATAAGTAGAATAAAATACCTGAGGTCAAATCCAATTATTTAAAACCATAATTTATTATATAATTCTCTGTTATTAAAGGAGCAATTTCTTTTAATCTAACATTTAAAAGAAACTTGAAAAATGTAGGTTTACACGTATTCATTAAAATAAAGTATAAATACATTTTTATTCCTTAGATTTCCATACACCTGATTCTGATTAATGAATATAAGAATTATTGTAATTTCAAGACAAAAATAAGGGTTTTCCATTTTAGTGGAGCTTCAGGTGACAGTCCAAACCTCAGAAACATCAACATGGGAAGTGCTAAGAGTTGGCAAAACTAGTTCTGCTACTCTTAGCCCATCACATGCCTACAGATCCACAGAGGAAATATATCCAATAAAAGAGGATTCTGTAAGAGTTACATGCTTATGTATAGTTAGGGAGTATTCTCCATAAGAGGAGAGATGATGGCTTCCTCCACAGTCTGAAATGTACTAAAAGTATGCTATCCTTTTGGAAATGTATCAAGTCCTGTATAATTACTGCTGGGCATACTAATATGAGTTAGACATGAATTTTGCTTTATAAATACATATTTTGAGGGAGGGACCCAGGCTTACAAAGATTTGCCCCCATTTCCATTTAATGCAATTCCTTTGGGCTTTCCTTTAGGGCAATATGTTTTCCTAATTTAAGTCTAGGCACATCCTCTGAATGTAAGCTACTGTAATCATCTGGCTCAAGAGGCGGATGTGAAACCTAAATTAGGCTAATGAGTCTATGAACTTCTAGAAAAGATTTCAAGCTGAGGGTAAAGAGTGTCTTTTCTTTCAAGGTCACAGATCTCTAACTCTAGTATTGCCAGTGTCTATACCCTTGTAGTTTGTGTAAGTGTACTTGTGATATTGTTTTAAAACAGAAAAGAGCCACAAAGAATGAAGCAACAATGACCTGTGGTGATACTGTGTCCTAAGGATGTTCAAGTCCACAGTTGGAATTCTCCCTAAGACAAGTTCCTCCCTTCATACTCCCTATATATTTCCCATGCTTTGGATATATAATCTGATGCAGGTAACTATTCACTCAGTTTGGGCTGGGTTTTTGTCCACTACAACCAGGTTTACTGTTCTTATTAATTTTCATTCCTCGGAGAGGTGTATCCTGATCAACTTCCTAGTAAAGACCATTAGAAAAATTATATTTATTTATTTATTTTTAGAGAGAGAGAGAGAAAGGGAGAGCGTGCGCGCGCACACACACACACACACACACACACACACACACACACACACGAGCAGGGGAAGGGCAGAGAGAGGGAGAGAGATAATTCCCAGCAAGTGCTGTGAGCACAGAGACCAATGTGGGGCTCAAAGTCAGGAACCATGAGATCATGACTTGAGCTGAAAACCAAGACTCAGAAGCTTAACTGACTGACCCATCCAGGTGCCCAATAAAGGCCATTTTTTATTATTTTATATCTCCATAGCCTATTAATTCTCTTTGAAGTATATTTAAAATCACTATTTATTTGTTTTCATCTACCTTCTTCACTGGCTTAAATGCTTTATTGAAACAAGGATCTTGTTTGCCTTGTTCATTATGATGTCCCTAATACCTAGCACCAGGGAAGACATGATACATACCAGGTCTTAGATTTAGAACAGAGCTAACCGAGGCTGGCTGTCATGTCCTTGGTTTAGGGAATTCACTGGCCATTTTTTTCCACTGGACATGAATCTATTTTTTTAATAAGCTCTACCTAGAACATTAAATGAATGTGTTTTGAATGAATACAAGTGGAACAGACTCCATCTTAAGAAACTAGCTGATGGCTAGCATGGGAGAGAGCCCTGCCATGATCCACAGAGCCACTTACTTTAACCTGCAGCTGACTGCATAGTATAAGCAAGCCTGTTCAAGACCACAAAAACCAGTCAGTAGCCTGAGAACTTGTGAGCAGTAATTACGTATATTGTTGTGATCTTATAGGTATCGTGGTTATTTATTGCACAGTATTATGGTGTTTCTTGCAAAACATTACTGTGATAGTAGCCAACTGATAAAAATAGCAAACATATATTAAATAACTAGTGCCAAAGAGCTCCTGATAGAACAATTGCTCACAAAATTTTAAATCCAGAATTTAGAATTTTCTAAATAAAGAAAATGGTTCTTTTGGATGTACAGTTATTTAAAAGGGAGAATACCTAATTTTGGATCAGGATCCCTTGTATGAATCTGCTCTGGCTATGAAATAACTGCTCGCCTTAAAAAAGTCTTTATTTTTTTCAAAAATTGTCTTTACCTGCAGAATGGAGTTAATGACAACCTCCTTCCAATTTAACTTACACTGTTATCAGAATCCAATTAAATAATGTATATGAATTTTTTTAAAAAGCTCATAATCATCACAGTGAATGCAAATGTGGAGGTAAGTGTGAAGTAGTCAGAAAAAAATAGATTTGGAGTCAAAAAATAAGGGTTGAAAACAGAGCTGTTTACTGACTCACTGTGTAAGTTTGAGAAGTTTACTTAAACACTCTGATCCTCAATACTTTTTAATTTATAAAATATATACCATACTGACTTATCAGGATAATTGATCATTAAAAGTGCAGATGCTCAATATCTTAATAAATCTTTATTATAATATTAAATTTCAAAGATTACTCAAAGGAATAAGCAAAAGATATATTGTGTAAGAGAAAAGGTTGGAATGATAATATGCAAAAACAGTTGGATATTTCTTAGCATGTGCTGAAGCTAGTGATATTTCAGCTCTGAAGAGCTTCCCCATCCTTTGGCTTATAGTTTGCCTTTAGTCAAGTAGTAAATTAGAGGTGCAGCAGCCACTTGCTAGAGACATTTATATTTAATAGCTTTTAAAGGACATGGAGTTTCAAAATTGCAAAGCAATGATGTGCTGCCTCTTCCTTAGAAAACCACACTAGAAAAATCAAAAAAAAAAAATAAAAATAAAAAAAGAAAAGAAAAAGAAATGCAAGTTCCACCTTCACTAACACTGGAAGGAATGTTACCAAAACACCACAACATTAGAAGAATGCTGAATACATTCAAAGTATGGACAGTTTCTGAGAGATGATGCCTATAGCTGTGTGTGTGTGTGCATGTGTGTGTATATATATATACACATACATGTATAATGTATGTGTATATATATGTGTATATATATGTGTGTATATATATATATACGTATATATATGTGTGTGTGTGTATACATACATATATACATACATACATATATAATGCTGGCAGAACACAATTTTCAAAGGAGGTAGCGTAACTAAAGGGCAGATCCCATAACCACTTTTTGGGAAAAAAAGGATGAGAATAACACTCTGGCCTCAGAAACTTTTCTGAACCCATTGACACCATAAAGATTCATGAAGGTCTGAATGGAGAATCAAACAGGCATGCAATACATGAAGTGAAAGGAGCCAGGTTCAAAAGTCTATAGACAATATCATTCCATTTCAATGACATTTTGGAAAAGGTGAAACAATAGAGATAGAACAGTGGATGCCAGAGGTAAAGGGTGGGGAAGAACTGATGATATATTTTTAGACAAAAATCGCTAACCTTCCTACAGCTACTGAGAAGACAAAATAGAAAAAAAAAAAAAAAAAGAACAAATGCACACTGGCAGTAATAATGAAAAAAGATAAGGAGGAGTGCCTGGGTGGCTCATTTGGTTGAGTGTCTCACTTCAGCTCAGGTCATGATCTTGAGATTCATGGGTTTGAGCCCCGTGTCAGGCTCTGTGCTGACAGCTCAGAGCCTGGAGCCTGATTCAGATTCTGTATCTCTCTCTTTCTCTCTCTCTCTCTCTCTCTCTCTCTCTCTCTCTCTCTGTACCTCCCCCACTCATGCTCTGTTTCTCTCTCAAAAAAATGAATAAACAGAAAAAAAATATTTAAAAAGATAAGGAATCTAGGAATGGAATTATTAAGAAATATATAAATATTATATGAAGAAATTTTAAAACACTAATGAAAGAAATAAAGACTTCAAAAAATGGAAAGGCATACAGTATTATTAGATAGAAACAAAAGGAAACAAACAAACAAACAAACAAATGAAAACAATGTCCCAAAGATCTTGCTTCTGCCTGAATTAATTTATAAATTTCCTGTGATGAAAAAAAAATGACAAATACTTTTCTTTAAAAATAATACTAGATAATTCTAAAGTTTACATTAAAAAAGTGTGAGTCACCAGGACAACTCTAGGGTAAATATATAATAATGATTAACTTCAACAAATATTAAGATATATTATTATATCAATAAAAAGTATTTGGTACTGACCCATATCTAACTTGAAAGCTGAGAAATATGGTAGTTTTAGGGTACCTGGAGAAGAAATGAAGTTGGAAGATTTTGATTTAATGCAAAAATATCTAGATAGCTTAATAATTTTGATATAATAAATGGCACTATGAAAGCCTTGGAAGTAAACATAGAATAATTATTTTTAGAACTCTTGAATGAAAATGGCCTTTGTGCATTTGGCAAAAATCATAGAAGAAATAAAGAAAAGGATGGTGTTTATTAAAAATTTTTTTTAATGTTTTTATTTATTTTTGAGACAGAGAGAGACAGAGCATGGACGGTGGGAGGGCCAGAGAGAGAGGGAGACACAGAATCTGAAGCAGGCTCCAGGCTCTGAGCCATCAGCCCAGAGCCCAATGCGGGGCTGGAACTCACGGACCGTGAGATTGTGACCTGAGCCGAAGTCGGCCGCTTAACCGACTGAGCCATCCAGGCACCCCAAGAATGGTGTTTAATATACATTAAAAATTGTAGGAGAAAAATAATGTAAAAAAGTCAAAAGACAAATGACAAACCTCACTGAACATATGCAATATAATAAATGACTAAATTCTTTAAGATATATGAGCTCCCATTTATTGATTATAAAATACTCAAATAAATAAGAGACCAAATGTATTAAACAGATAATCCAGAGAAAGGAAAATCTGAACAACTTTTAAATTTTAAACTAATTTCTCTCATAAAATGATAAATGAATTTTAAATCATTAAAATGTTGGTGAAGACCCTATATTGATTAAAATGTAGGCAAAAGACATTCTGATGTATTGATAATGGAAGTATAACTTGTTATAACCATATAGAGAGCCACTAGGCAACAGCCATCACAAGAGATACATCTATATGCATGTACATACACACACACGCGCGCGCGCGCACACACACACACACACACACACACACACACACACCTTGACCAACTAAGTCTGTTTGTAAGGAATTACTCTAAAGATATAGTTTTGCCTATTTAAAAATGGCAGATGGCTAAGGAAATGCTCTCCAATATTATTTGTGGTAGCAAAATACTAGAAACAACAGAAATGTTTACCAATAGATAGCTGGCAAAATAACTTATGGTACAGTCATATACTATAAGATAATGGGGCCACATAAATTAATGTGATTGATATAGATGTACAGCTACTGAATAATTCCAAATATTTTGTAATTTGAAACAGGAAGATATAAACAATGCAAAATCGATGCTACCATTTAAATTAAAAAAATATTTTTCTAGACCTACATGAAGGTGAAGCATAGAATATATCTTGTTGTCTTAATGAGGGAATGCTGTTACCTCTGCCATGGAAATTGGAGACCGGGGTTCAGAAGTGGGGAGAAAACTTTCACTTCATTTTGTTTTGATACAAATTTTTAGTACATAGATTTTCTACTAAGATTTTTAATAATAAAAATTCAAACTAGTAATAGATGGAATTAATACTTCCCACTTTTTAGAAACACTCACAAATAAATAAAAATTGTTTGGCCATGACATATACATTAAGCAAAGAATTTCAGTATGACAAATACTAGGTACTGTGTTTCTTCCCTTCAAAAGAACTGGTATTTCCACTATGGCCATATTTAAGAGATCATTAACTGCTCTTATTTTCATGTTCTATTTGGGAAAATACATTCTCCTGAACCCAAAACTACTGACTTATTTGTTACAACTGAATTTATAAAGGAATTCTACAACAGAAGACCTGGATTCTCCACTTGCCTCTGCTACAAATAAAGAAAAGCACTAAAGCCCACAAGCAGGGGAGAGGCAGAGAGAGAGAGGGAGAAAGAGAATCCCAAGCAGGCTCTGCACATCAGCACAGAGCCTGACATGGGGCTTCAACTCACAAACCATGAGATCATGACCTGAGCCAAAATCAAGAATCAGATGCTTAACCAACTGAGCCGCCCAGGTGACCCTTGTTGTCTTGATTTTTAAAATAAAAGATACTTTTGGTGATACACGATCTAAAGTTTCATTTGTAAAGAGTCTTGAATTATTAATTTCATTATTAATGAAGCAATATTAATATTAACCAAAATACACTTTAAGGAAATAGCTTTTGTAGAAATAAAAAGTTCTCTATTATATGATAAGAAAAATAACAGATAAAATAAAACTCTTAAAATGGTGTGTGCCTTAATAATATAGGCTAAAATACATATAAAACAAAATCAAATAGAGAAATTGATAAATCCATAATCATATTGTGATGTATTTAACCACAATTCCTACACAAAAACCGATATGAAAAATAATAACACAGATGATTTAAACAACAAAATAAACAAAAAGCTCACTCTACCAGAAATGTATAGAAAGCTGTACTTCAAAACAGAAGACATATTCTCTTTTTTTTTTTTTTTTTAATTTTTTTTTTCAACGTTTTTATTTATTTTTGGGACAGAGAGAGACAGAGCATGAACGGGGGAGGGGCAGAGAGAGAGGGAGACACAGAATCGGAAACAGGCTCCAGGCTCCGAGCCATCAGCCCAGAGCCTGACGCGGGGCTCGAACTCACGGACCGCGAGATCGTGACCGGGCTGAAGTCGGACGCTTAACCGACTGCGCCACCCAGGCGCCCCAGAAGACATATTCTCTTTAAGCATACATGGAATGCAACAAAACAGTCATATACTAGTCTCTAAAGTAAGTCTCAAGAAATAGCAAACAATCAACCTAATAATGGACACCCACTCTGAGCACAATGGAATTAAGTTAAAAATCAATTATAAAGACTGCTAAGCTCTTCATATGTTTTAACACTAAAAATAATTACTGAACAATTTCTTGCCTAATAAGACCTCAATAAAGAATTCTGAAATAAAGATATGATGGCAATAAATGAATAGATAAAAAAAATAAACAATTTAAATTAATGAAATAGAGAATCAGTTCCTGAATGGTAATGTAAGGATCCCCAAATCCTCTCCTTCATAAAAACAGTGAAAACACTGGAAAAATGGTTAAAATCATCTTTTTTTCTGAACTCTAGAAATTAACCAAAATCTAATAACAATCCAATGGGTGTTTATTTAAGAAAAACTGCTGGGCCACCTGGGTGGCTCAGTTGGTTAAGCATCTGACTTTGCTCAGGTCATGATTTCACTGTTCGTGAGTTCAAGCCTCATGTTGGGCTCTGTGCTGACAGCTTAGAGCCTGGAGACTGCTTCAGATTCTGTGTCTCCCTCTCTCTCTGCCCCCCACCCGCTCACGATCTCTCTCTCTCAAAATAAACATTAAAACAATTTTTTTAAAAGAAAAACTGCTGAATATCAGTACAAATTGCAAATTATGTGGTGTTTCAACATGTACCAATCCCATCCCCCTTTCCTTAGTTTCATAGTAGATTTAAAAACAAACAGTCCAGAAGTTCCCAGAGGGGAAAGATGGATTTGAAGCTCCCCCAAAAGCCCAATCTCCAGAGAACTGTTCAATGGAAGAATGGACCTTTCAACAAGATGTGCTGGGGGAGCTGGATTTCCACATCCCAAAGAATGAAGTTGGAACCTCACACCATTTAGAAAAATTAAAATGTATTATAGACCTAAATATAAGATCTAAAATGATACAACTAATAGAGGGATACTTAGTGACCTTAGATTAGGCAAAGACTCTGAATAGGCATTTCACTCAAAAGCCTATAAAAATGATCAAAAGGCACATGAAAAGATGCTCAACACCATTAGTCATCAGGGAAACACAAAACAAGCACAGCAAAATACCCCTTCACACCCCCTAGGATGACTATAATAAAAAAGATGGACCATATTGACTGATGGCAAGATTGTGTAGAAATTGGAGCCCTCATGCACTCCTGGCAGTTCTAAAATGAAGCAGTCACTTTGGAAAACACTTTGGCAGTTGCTCAAAATGTTAAACAGTGACCTACCATATGACCCAACAATTCCACTCTTAGTTCTATACACAGGAGAAATGAAAATGCATGTCTGCACAAAAACTATGAATATTCATAGTATTCATATAATCAAAGAATAAAAACAATTCAAATGCTCATATCCTGATGAATGGAAAAACAAAATGGTATATTAATACCATAAATATATTATTCAGCGACAAAAGTAAATGTAATGTATGGTAAAACATGAATGAACCCTGAAAACATTATGCCACATGAAAGAAGCCAGGCACAAAAGACCACATGGTGTATTATTCCACTGGTATGAAATGTCCAGACTAGGCAAATCTATAGAGACAGAAAACAGATTTTGAGGTTGCCAGGGGTGAAGTAGGGTTTGAGTGAGAGTGATTTTAAATACATATGGGGTTTGTTTAAAGGAGGGATTAAAATATTTAGAATATTTTATTCTAAATTCCATAGTGGTAATGGTTACACTACTGTGTGAATATACTACCAACCACAGAATTGTGCACTTTAAAAGAATGAATTTTATGGTATATAAATTATATTTTAATCCATCTGTTATAAAGAAAAAGAAATATATTACATGTTGTTTAAGAACACAAACTATGACAGAACAGGTACCCCATTTCACATAAGTAGTGTTCTCAGGGGATGAAAGAATGGATGAACAGAGGGCTTCAGAGTAATCTAATGTTTCGTCAACTTTACAAAATGATTTATATCATAAACAACCTGAAAAAAACTGAAAACATTTCAGTATCCTAAAATATTAGCTGTGAATATGTTATTCTCAATATGTTTGAAAGATTTCATAGGGGCGCCTGGGTGGCGCAGTCGGTTAAGTGTCCCACTTCAGCCAGGTCACGATCTCGCGGTCTGTGAGTTCGAGCCCCGCGTCAGGCTCTGGGCTGATGGCTCCGAGCCTGGAGCCTGTTTCGGATTCTGTGTCTCCCTCTCTCTCTGCCCCTCCCCCGTTCATGCTCTGTCTCTCTCTGTCCCAAAAATAAATAAAAAACGTTGAAAAAAAAATTAAAAAAAAAGAAAGATTTCATAAAATGAAAGGTGATTGAAAACATACATTTTTTTTTGAATTTTTAAAAACATTTTATTTTTAAGTAATTTCTACACCCAGAGTGGAGCTTGAACTCACAACCCTGAGATCAACATAAAACATCTCCACTAACTGAGCCAACCATGTGCCCCCGAAACATTTCTTGTTTACTCTGAACAGTGACTGTTACCTTGACTACTTGGTTAAAAATTCCCAAAGGCTTTTCAAATTATTGTATTTAATATAGTCATTTTCTGTTGAGAATACAGTTGATGAATATTTACAGTTGATTACACTTGACTATAATAAAGCAGTTTTCCAATAAAAAATCAAAGTGTAAATATTCAAATTATTTCTATTTGAACTCTGGATCTTGATAACTTCTCCAAGTACCTCTACTTTTCAGATTTCAGTTAGTTTATTAAATTATTATTTCCTTTTTGAGAAAATAAAAAAAAAAACTGTAGTGAATAATCCAATATGGAATTTCATAAACTAGCAGGAAATCATGAAGAAGAATTTGTCATCTTGAAAGGTCACAGATGATAATGAGCAGAGTATATGAAAGACATGGTAAAATAAAGCAATACATGTGAAAGTACTTTATACATTCTCAGTCACTATTTATTTACTACCATTACTAATGATGAAAACAATGATATGGTGCTTGGAATGGAAACCCACATTGGAGGATAATGAAAGATTAGGTTGGAGAGAGAAAATAAATGAAAATGAAGACGGCTCTAAATAGGAGACTGAAGAATTGAACGTTCTTTCTGTAAATAATTGAGAGTTACTTAAAATCGTGGATAGAGACTGATATGTAAAAGTGTCATTGTACTAAAATAAAGAAGTGGATCGCCAAATTATAAACTAGCTTTATTCCTTTGAGCTCTTCACCTTTATTTACCATTATTCCACAAGGTAGCCATCTGCTTATCATTACTTCATTCTTCTTTCTTTCACTTCTTATTCTTCACTATACTTCTGACCTCTTTCCATTAATTCTCATCTTCCAGATTTGAATTTCCCTCTCTCTTTTCAAGAAAAATACCTCATCCCTTCAAGTTTCAATATTCTTCTTACAAACTAAAGAAACAGAAGATGACAACAAAGAGGCCAGAGAGAGGACTGCCATCATCATTACAACATTTTTAACTCCTGGCTGGGATGGTGGTACAAATGCTACCAATCGGAGAAGGAGGACTGTGTCCAGAAGATATTGTATAGAAAAAATTAGGACATGGGGAAAGGGGCCAGCAAAGAACTGGGAAGTCAAAGGTAAGTTCAGGTTGTGAGCCCTGAACCAGGAGAAAACTGGAACCACTGACAGGACAAAGGATAAATGAAAGACAAGGGAAAGAGTACATTTCAGCCAACTCATTTTAAGGTGACTTGGTGATATCTGAAGAAACAGAACAGGACAGTAGGAAAGACAGTAGCTGGAAATATAAATGCCACAGTTATCAGATCCGAGGTGGTAAAGGAAGATCTCCAACAGATCATTTAGGGGTAGATGAGAATTAAGGTTTCAGTAGTGGGCACAGTGCACCAACAGGAGATCACCACATTTATGCAGCTTTGTGTTTGTAAAACTGTGGATTACATCCATAATCTCCTTTAATAAAAAAGGATATAAATTGAATTGAAAAATAATTTTTTTTCTAAAGAATACACAATATTCTATTCTGGCATCTGATATAATTTCCACAAAATATTTTGTGGTTTGGTTAACAAAAATTTGATAAGAAAACACATATTTATTTAAAAAAAATCTCCTTGTTCTTAGAAATTTAAGGAAAATATATAGCACATATAAAAATTTATCCTATTCTGAAGAGCTAGTAATTTGTTGGATGAGAGAAGATAAGCATACAAAAAAATTCATTACACCCAAGGCAATATATACTGGGAAAAGTATTTTTTGCTTCTTATTTTTGCTCACTTCTCCATTGGTGAAGTGTCCCTGACACCTGATTTCCACTCAGGTCATGATCTCGTGGTTTCTGAGTCCAAGCCCTACACTGGGCTCACACTAACTGTGTGGATCCTGGGATACTCTCTCTCTCCCTCTTTACCTCTCTCTCTCTCTCTCTGTCTGTCTCTCTCTCTCCCTCCCTCCCTCCCCTGCTTGCACACTATTTCTTTCTCTTTCTCTTTCTTTCTCTCTCTCTCTCTCTCAAAATAAATCAATAAACTTAAATGAAATAAAAATTAAAAAAAACATCTTGAAGCTGTTGTTTTCTTTCTTAGTGGAGGTTACCATCTTTTGCCTGAAAAACCTTTTAACGGGTTTCTACATTAAATATATTTTTTTAGAATCTAAGAATAGAAATATAAGAGAATAAGAACCAAGAAAAAATTTGGTGGGGAAATCTAACCTAATTCAGGCTAAGAGAAAATAAGAAGGAATGCTTTAATATTCTTTCCAATGTAACTAGAAGTATGCTGTATATTTGCAAGTTGTCTACCTAACAGAAAAGAAACTAGAAATTAAAAAAAAAAAAAAAAAAGAACGAAATCAGCAGCAATATTCTGGTTGTTCCTAGTATAAAGAAACCAATACTTCATTAGAGGTGATTAATACATCACATATTAAACAGGAATTGGTAAAATAAAGTACTGAAATGCCAAGAAAAATTAGATTTGCAGATATATTAAATAAAAACTCAGGATCATAAAAACAGTATTTATGGAAATCTTTATATTTAACTAACAAGATGTTAGGAATGAACTTCAAGAAAACAGAATCAGTTCAGCAATTCAGCAAAAGACATATTGCAAAGAATTTCGGAAGAAAGGAGTTGAGATATATAAGAAAGTATGAAAAAGAAACTACAGAAGATTCAAGAGAAAAAATGTTGGGGAGTCACGGCTCTAATTTGAAGCATAAAGAATACTATTATTCTTTACTTTTAAAATGTCAAGAAGAATAATCACAGGTATTTCATTCAATAGAAAGGACACATTTTAAAAGCAGGGACTCAACTCAAAAATGATGGGAAAAAGTAACAAAAGAAGAGCAAGGAAAAAGAAATTTTATTTTCAAAGTCCAATGGTTAATGGTTAATTCATTTTTATTGAACTCTGAATGTACTAAAAGTTTTTAAAAAAGAAAGGAAGTGAATAAAATACAGAATAAATCCTTTTTTATATAAGAAAATTGGTTTAAATAAAAAATAATCTTCAATAGCTAACAAAACCTGTATTGTCTGTAATAATATAAATGCTGACAATGCTATTTGGTATACTATATGTTTCAGGAAGGTAAAAATTATGATCAGGTTAAATTCTCCATGTAAGAAAGCTCCATATTATCTTTAAAAAGTAAAATATACCTTTGCTTCCCACTGAAATTATAATAAACAAAGCAGGTGTGAAATACAGCAATCTTAGCAGTGAGAACTGACATAGTACTGGTAGAGTCTCTATCTGATCTGAGAACAGAAGGAGCCAATTACATTAGGAGAATTACTTTGTACCTGGTCACTTACTTTCAAATGTTGAATTATTTTAATATTGAACATGAGTTTTTATTGATTTCATAGAACACAAAAGCAGTAAAATAAGTCAATAATTTTGTCATCTGTATCCAAAAACCAGTTATGGGGCAATTCTCAGGTAAAATAGGATTATAAATATATCTGAGGTAAAATTTGGTCTACTATTTCCCCAATCAAAACATGTTCATAAATAAAATGACTATTATCATTACAACAAATTGTTATTATTTTTGAAGCCTCTCATGCCAATTACTTTGTACAAGATTCTTAAAGGAGAAAGTCACATAAATGTCTGCTAAACTTTTGCCTCTAGGCATTTTTAACAGCCAGAAGAAACAACCACAAAACAGCATTTGATATAAAAGGATGAAGTAACTTAACATTCTCTGAAAAAATATAATGCTTCTGATTGCATACTATTTTTCTAGAAATGGACTGAATATAATGTAAAACATAAAAGAAAAATCTATAACTTGATTTTTGACTTCAAGATGCTTATTTCATCAGAGAGATAAAGAATAGAAGATAGATGGAAATACAAAGCAGCAAATTAAAAATGTGGACACATATTTTCATGGACAATATTTTCATATATAAAAAATATATATATATATATATATATATATATATATATATATATATATATATTCTAGACATAGAAAGGAGAAAAAGAGAACAAACACATTTGAAAGAATATTCCCTTAAAGAAGTTCGGCTTACAAGTCTTAAAGAATATCCAGGAATTTGAGACACCTGGGTGGCTCAGTTGGTTAAGCGTCTGACTTCAGCTCTGGTCTTGAACTCATGGTTTGTGCGTTGGAGGCTCGTGTTGGGCTCTGTGCTGACAGCTCAGAGCCTGGAGACTACTTCAGATTCTGTGTTTCTCTCTATCTCTGCCCCTCCCCCACTTTCACTCTATCTTTCAAAAATAAATAAACATTAAAAAAAAAAGAATATCTAGGAATTTTAGAGATTAAGAGGGGGAGGTACAATCTAAGTGGAAGGAACAAACTGAAAAAAGCTTATGATGTATAGGTTCTTAGCAGTCTGATGAAGCCTGTTTACCACTTATCAGAAAGTTTTAAAAAGCACAAAAACTGTAAGAAAAAAGTAAAAAAAAAAAAGTATACATAGATATAGGAATCAAATACTGTATATTGAAAAGCAGTTACCAATATTAAACAAAAAAACACTTCTGGATGTAGTAATATACCTGCTTTTTATTAATGTATTTGGTAACAGATTGAGCAGTGGGTCTAATGATTCTCATTGTTAAAGTAACAGTGGTTTCCAAAGCCTGAACATATATGATATTTTAAGATATCAGCAACAACTTTACCGTGATGTGAATGCCTATTACTTCAAATGGAGACACACAGTTGTTGCTAATAATTAGTGTTAACTTTCAATGGGACATTGAAGAAAATAAAGGTGTAATATTTTCTCCAACAACATTCATGGGCCCCTTCAATTCTCTCCACGGACTCTCAATGTTCCACACTCAGCTAAGTCTCTGGAGAAGATAGTGAAAAGCTGTCATTCATTAAGTACCTAATGGGTGTTGGGGCACAGTGGCAAGTACTCCAGGTTATTGTTGCAACATGCTATAATGGAGACATTGTTATCATGGCCACAGATACTTGAAAGATTAGAAAAGTGAGGCTCAAGCAGTTTTATGTAGCCTGACCAGGGTCACAAACATAATGAATGACAGCTGTAGGATTAAAGTTCAAAAATCAGGTTCCAGAGTCTCTGCTTATTTTTCCCACGGTGGAATCAGACCTACAGATCAGCAGAACGTTCTAAATGGACACTTAGAAGATGAACACAGCCAGAGGACAAAGTTGATTTTAAGAGTAGAGGAAATTGGAAGTATGGGCCAGGACCAGACTTCTGGAGGGTTCTAAAATCTTGCGAAGAGAAATAAAAGTAAATATTTTGGACAATACAAAAACAAGCCTTTAGGGAGGATGATGATGGAAGTAGTATTTCAGAAAGGAAGAAAACAATCTGATGGACTGTAATTATAAGGACTACAGTAATATACTCTGTTCAGAAGATTTTGGAGTATATCTAAAATGACATATTACTATACTTAAATGCCTATTTAAAATCAGTTGAATCCTTTGTTAATTCGCTAAAGGTGTTTTGGATTATTTTCTCAAGATCTGTTCTAAAATATAACAAGATACACAACTCACAAAAATCAGAAAAGCACTTGGTATTCTTCAGCCTAATGAAACACACATCTACTTACCAACACTTGTGCAACTTTCACCATCCACATCCAGCTTCCACCCTTCATAGCATGAGCACTTGACTGTGTGCTTGTGCTGCTCACACACTTGACTGCACTTCAGATGATTGCTACAATAATCTATAATTTCACACGTTTTATTGTCTTTGCTTAGTCGAAGTCCTTCAGGGCAGGAACAGACAATTCCTCTTCCAGGCACAACAGAACAATGATTGCTACAGCCTCCATTGTTTAGTGAACATTCATCTATAAAAGGAGGGGAAGAGATTACAGAGCATTATCAATTGTTTTGCTCAATAAAATACTAATCATTGAACTCCATTCTCTAAGGCTGGAATTACAGCAAGGATATTATACATGAATAGAGAAAAGCTGCCTGGATTTTTTTTTTCAGGGATTGGGGTAAGCATGATAAAATATTTCATCGAATAACCAAATTCTATATGATAAGAACTGGGAATGGAAGGTTTTCATTTGTATAAAACTATAGAGTACACTTTGTTTTACCCCACAGATGTAAAGTGTGTTCAATGTTTCTTTCTATTATTACTGGAAAGATTATTCTGAGACTTTCAACAGTTACACCAAACCAGTTGCTAAGTTCTCCCCAAAGGAAATACATTGATCTGAAATTTAGACTTATCTCAGTGCTTATAAACAGGCATACACATATATGTGTAATATATACATATAATATAATGTAATATATATATGTGTGTGTGTATATATATATATATTTCTACATCTATAGTCTGATTCATAATGATAATGCAGGATGGGTTAGTTTGCTCTTTACTGGTTAAAGCCATTTATTTAATTATCCATTCTACCCTATATATTGGGTATTATGATTAATTCAAAGAGGCCATGAAAGCATTATAAATAATATACATACACACAAAAAAGTAGACTTAATATTTTGAGTGAAATAATGAGCAACTAGTATTTATTACATGGATAATATGATCGGTTTATAAAGAGAGAGACCATTTTTTTTGTAGTACTTATAACTGAGAATTGCATTAGATGTATTTCAGATTCTCTTACATTATGAAATTGTAAACTCCATGAAGGCATACAAAATATCTGTTCTATTTAGCCTTGTATATCTAATAGATAGCACAGTGCCTAGGACAAATATTAGCATATTGATATTTGTTGAATTATCAAAAAAAAAAAAATGAGGCAGCACACAGCTGTCCCAACATTGAGCCAGTTCTTGTCCCATTGGGAAAATTTCAAGATGATGTAATTATGTCCTTGATTAAAATAGCACATAATTGTTTTTTCAACCATACTATTACCTATCCCTATGTATTATTAGGTGCACAGGAATAAGGTTAAAAGAAACTTTGCCTTCCTTTGCTTTAAAAATATTTTAAGCAGTTTTCAAAGGCTATTTAATTAGGTGTTTTTTGAGATATGCTGAAAGAGAATGTTGTTCACTGACTGGCAAACTGCGGTAACATTTACTTATATACCTCAAATGTTTCCAGCTGTCTATGAAAATGTATCTAGTTCAAAAATTGAGCTTAAATATAACACTTTAAAAATATTTTCTGCATTTTCTAAAGTTCTATATGGATCAACTGTTCTTCATACTATTTGCCACCATAAAAGGTTACAGTAATAAGAAAAGGAAGATGATTATATTAACTATTTTTGCTAAGAATTCAAGTTTAGTATTATTTTAGAAGAAAAAAATAGATTCATTTAGCTCCTCCAAATATGTTTGTTCATCTACAATCGTAATCATTTCAAAACAATAGTCATTTTAAAGTATTTGCCCCATTTTTGTTCAATTGACATTCTTTTTCAAGAGAATTATGGCAAAGAAAAGTCATCATATCCAGCAGGTGAGAAACAATTGTTACAGTTCTTGTAGTTTATTTCCAATATGACTGTTCTTGTAGTACTGAAATGTCTCTTTCTGATGCTATGTGTGGAATTAAGTCATAGATTAAAAAAAAAACAAAATTTACATTGAATTCTAAAATTGAATATATAAATATATTATATATATTATAATAAATCTAAATTATAAATCTAAAATTGAATATATAAATATAATAAATATGTAAATATATTTGTTTGGCTAGTCCCTTGTTAATTCCTCCTTCACCCTAAACCTGTCATAAAATCCTGCAACTTTCTTTCACATTTTTTATTACCTAAAAAAGAATTTCTCGTTGACCTAACTCTAGTCAGTTTCTTCAGAGCCCTCTGTTCGACTAGTCTTCAACAATGGCTTATAAAAACTGCCGTCCCTTAGTACAAATAATTTCAATTCTACTTTCCTCCCCAACCATACCCCTCCAACCACAGAAGAAGAGACTCCAAAAAACACTAGCATAGTTTCTAACAACTCAGGCAGCCTCCCTAGCAGGACTCCAGCCCTGCTTAAAGTGCCTGCTTAAGGAAGCTCTATGCTGCCAGGAGAGTTTACTTTTTGTTCCAGACAAAACCTGGTGGTAGGCAGATAGGTCCCTGAACCCCATTTTAGAACAGTTACTTTAGAAGGCTTGTGAGTATAAGTCCTTTTTCTTCACCTTTAAGATGCAAATCTTCCACCACCAGAACTGTCTTCTTAAGGACCTGAGAAATATCTTTGAAATGCAAACATTCAAGCAGATAACTCTCTCACTCTTGTTCCCAGTTGTGTGCACCTTGTTCTGACTTGTACCACTGTCTCAAGTCAAAGATCTGAGAAATGTATTTCTCCTCTGGGATAAGCACCAATTAACAAAACCAGATGACTCAGTCACAGGGACCAGCCACCTTACCGCTTCCCAGGTGCCTTTCCCTTAGCTGACTCCAGCCTTCAAAATGCCTCTAGTCTTCTTTCAGTGATTTCAGTTCACGCTGAATATTCTTCCCCATTGCAATAGTTAATGCTGAATAAAAGCTATCCTTATCACTTCAACTAGTGTCCAGCTTGGTTCATCTTTGACATATCTTTATAGCAAGGATCAACAGTTAACTTTGTTCTTGAATGATTCAAGATTTTTCTCATTTGCTTTCTAAATGCATATACCTTTCCCCTTGAAGTCATTTGAAAATCTCCCTGAGAAAATAATCTCTTCACTAGGATTAGGAGACTTATTTTACTGAGTGCTCCTTTTCTGTTTCCTTTGTTTGTTTGTTATCATTTGCTTTATAAATCAGATTTATTTGGAGGGAACAAAACAAAGCAAAAAACACCTTGCTACCCAAAGGATAGGATTTTTCCATTTCAGGCAATTACCCAAGTATTAAGTCTATAGATTACTAAGTCATTTTCATGCAAGATATTTTTGTACAAATTTTACATGTATTGAGGAACAGGACACGAATCACTCCTATTTCCTCTTTAACAGGGGATGGGGTATGGGAGGATTAAAAGAAAAACAGCTTTTTTTGAGGGGCACCTGGATGGCTCAGTTGGTTAAACATCTGACTCTTGATTTAGGCTCAGGTCATGATCTCACCTTTTCTGAGTTCAAGCCCTTCTAGGATTCTCTCTCTCTCCCCCTTTCTCTCTGCCCCTCCCATGTTCTAAACAAACAAACAAACAAACTTTAAAAACAAACAAACAAAAAATAGCTTTTATGAATACAACTATTTGAAGGAATAGACATGAAGAGGAAAAACCTACATTTTCATCATCTATACCAAATGGTTTAAAAAAAAAAACACACAACTCTTTAAGCTTTGGGTATCTCTCTCAGAAAATACATTCCCTAGCTACTAGTCAACCCATGCCCATTATTTAAAGTTAAATCACTGGGTATATATATTTTCTTATGTCCACTGGGTAAATGTCCATTATGCTCATTATGATACAAAACTCATAAACCAAAAACCCTGTCCAGCTAGACAGGATCTACCCTATGACTGATAGGCATGGGCCTTGAAAATAAGAGACCAAGGTGCCATTTCTCTACAGGTACTAATATTGCTTATAAGGATACATATACTGAGCTATAATACAAAGGTACATGTAAAAGAAGATAGGGAAAGGAGGACCATATAAGGCAATTCAATCCTTTGAGCATCATTTGATTTTTTTTTTCATTTCCCTAACTTTCCTCCAACTTCACCTCATGAAGGGCAGAGTATATGACTTCATTATGCCATAGTGCTATAAGCAGGATAGAAATGTCTTTTTTATCTTCTTTGATACGTCCACACCCAACTTTATTGTAAACTCTTTCACTCCTGTAATCTTTTGAAATGTTTGAGCAAGATTCCTAAGTTGATGAATATAATGACTTAAAAGCAAGAATTAATTTTCTGTTTTGAAGTAGACAAAGAAATAAATTCAGAAGAAATCTCCATTGCTTTTTTATAATACTAATTTAGAGAGCAGAGGATAGGAAAATAAGGCTGTGTTTTCATAATATTCTTCTCATTTTTCTTAATGACTATATTTTCTCTTCTTTATCTTTTTTTTTTTTTTTTTTACTTCATTTGACCTGAAGGGTGAAAAAAGGTGGAAAAGCACTAATTTCTTTCAATACTTTTAGAGCACCTGGCATTATTACTATGACTTCCTATAAATATCATCATCTCCTTTTTGTTATGAGGAATCTGACATTTCCAGAAATTAAGTTACCTGCCTAGGTGAGTTAATTGAAGAACTGAAGAAAAGAATTTAAACCTGCTAAAGTCTCTCTTCTTCTATATTTACATATTCTCAATTTTAAGAGTATTGATAGTTTTCTTCTTTTTTTTTTTTAATTTTTTTTTTTCAACGTTTATTTATTTTTGGGACAGAGAGAGACAGAGCATGAATGGGGGAGGGGCAGAGAGAGAGGGAGACACAGAATCGGAAACAGGCTCCAGGCTCTGAGCCATCAGCCCAGAGCCTGACGCGGGGCTCGAACTCACGGACTGCGAGATCGTGACCTGGCTGAAGTCGGACGCTTAACCGACTGCGCCACCCAGGCGCCCGATAGTTTTCTTCTTTCAGAATTCCTCTTACAACCTTCACGAGCAAACCTCACATTTTGTAATACAAGAGATACTTCAATCCACCAATCTCCTTCATAAAGGAGAATAAGCTGGGAGAAGAAGTAAATACAGATAAACTAAATCTGTCACCCTGTATTTGTTATTTAATCTCAGTGGGGTTTTTTTGGAGGGGGAGTGTGGGTGGGGGTTGAAACATCTAGTTTAAATTTAGCATCACTGAATGAAGACTGTTGCATTTACTGTTTCAAGATTATTTTACAGAATCACAGACTTTTTGGAAGAAATGACATTTATCACATAAATTTAAAACATAATATTTTTTTCTGTATCACTCAGTATTCTACTAATGTTTAATTCAGATCAAAATATGATAACGTTAAGCTTAAATGTAGTTGTCTTTTCTATTTTCAATTAGGAAGCTTCATCATTTCCTAAAGTCATTTTCTCACAGTCCCCAGTCATCTCATTATTGTTATCATTCTGTAAATTCTTCTTCATTACTCTATTGATGTCACCTTCAGTATTATCTAGAAAACATATTTTGAAAATCTCCTTGCTAAATGTCTGATCTCCCCACAGAGAAGGAAATGTAATTTTCTTTACATGTTCTGGTTGGTATAAAAAGACAACTAGTCAAAAGTGATTTCAAAGTTCAAAAGCTATCTATCAGATTGAAATCATCATTTTAACTAGATAAAGCATACCAAAGAAAGCTATTGCAAGAGGACTAAAAATTTCAGAGAAAATTTTATAAACTTGAATAATATTCAATTTATTTCATGACTCAATCTCTTCCTTTCCTCTTTTTTAACACTTCTATTGTAAGAATTAGAAGGTATGATAAATCCATTGGCTGGTAGTAAACTGTATCCCATAGGTCAATAATAAGAAGGTTCGATTGTTCTGAATGACAAAAAATAATCAGTTTAATTGTGGAAATAACACTAACCATTCAGAGATCTAAATGATGAGCTCAACTATACAATTAAGTTGGTTGGATACAAGCCAACCTTTTCTGCTTTATTTGTGAAATTTTTGATCATATTTTAAAAACTTTTAATAGATTATAGTCCCTGAAAAAGAGATAGGGTTCAACGCTAAAAGTTATATGTAAAGGAAATAAATGGAAGGAAGGTATGCCACTATAATAATTATCAGCAAGTGGACTAAACATTTCTAGTATCCACAGAGAAGCACATCAGTAAAACATGCAATACCGCAGAGATCGCCTTCATCAGACCCATCAGGACAATCCCTTCTCCCATTGCAGAGTTTCTCTGGCTGTAAGCAGGCTGAAGTGTCATTAGCACAAGGGTATTTGGGTGGTCCACATAAAAAACTGTCACAGTCATCTTCATCTGACTGATCTTCACAATCGATATCTCCATCACATATCCATGCTTTGTTGATGCATCTCCCTTAAGGAAACAGAAACATCATCCATTTGATTGTTGCAATTAAGTCACTGTAATAATGAGTACTCACCACTGTCTTTAGTCAGAAGAAGTACTTGCTATTAGCAAGAAATGTATTGGCTGATAGTTTGACAATTTATTTTAATGAAGGCATTTGAACAGCTCTTGCCCTACTTGTTAAAATGATCTTAGCATTAAAGCCATAATATTTTCCTTGCTTTCAAGTTATTGTCTGACCCTATTTAAAAAAATATATTCTGTGGGGCACCTGGGTGGCTCAGTTGGTTAAGCCTCCGACTTCAGTTCAGGTCATGATCTCACTGTCCATGACTTCGAGCCCCAAGTTGGGCTCTGTGCTGACAGCTCAGAGCCTGGAGCCTGCTTCAGCTTCTCCGTCTCCCCCTCTCTCTGCCCCTCCCCTGCTCATGCTCTGTCTGTCTCTCTCTCTCTCTCTCAAAAATAAATAAAGATTTTTTAAAAAATTAAAAAAAAATTCTGTGACTAATTGAAAGTTTAATTATAATACTTAAAAAAAGTTTATACAAACATTTGTATATAAGTCCCTTTCAGAATCCTAAATTCTGGAAAACGTTATCAGTCTTTTGCAACCCTAAATTTAAGCAAATATTTTATTCCACAGGAGAAAATGTCCTTCTGTTTATATTTATAAGCTTAGGACCTCAACTCCTCCTCATAACTAGATATGTCCTCTCATAAAAGGACATAAGTGTTATCAAATATTTTAGTAGCTAAGGTACTAAATATATACAGATTTTATGGAAATATGTTTTTCTTTATTGACTTTGAAAGAAAAAATGATTAATGTTTAGCCAGCTTTTAAAAAATAATATGAAATACATAGAAAGCAAAAGCCACTGTCTATGTAAACCTTTTTTTTTCTTAATATAAATTATTCCTCCTTTCCAGAAGGTCTACATTTTTCTTCTAACTAATTTATCTTCTCTGGATTATGCAATGTTAAGGTATAGTGTGAATTAAAAATGTACCTGAAGATAAATGCTAATTATTAGCAGACTATATACCCACAATTCATAAAATGAGTAGGGAAAATGAAAAAGAAATGAAAAATATTAGACTGCACATGTCAAAGAGTCTTTATATATTCAGAAGTCTGCTTCAACCTTAATTTTAAAGTAATTAAAGTATTGGTGAAAAGATTTTGCATTTGTATAAATATATAAATAAGTTTCTATACTATTAGGTCAAATAAGAAAAGAACACAAATTATAAGTTTCATATTTAATATAAATGCATTTCATAACCAACATTAATTATAGATGAAAATATTCTTAAAATAGAAAATGATGGATACTTCACTGATCAATTTAATGTAAATGGAGACACATTATAAATTTTTGACTTAACATCATCAATAAAACTAATGATATTATTTATATTGTTTTGGAAAGACTACCTAATATAATTAGATAACAGAAATAAATGAGGTATAAAATTAGAAGTGTATCATTACATGCAGTTAATATAATCATATAATTATAAAATCAATAAAAATGAGTTAAGAACTGTAAGAAACTAAGAATTCAAAAAATTTGACAGCTAGTTTCAAATATTATACAAAAAGTCCATAGATTTCATACCTAAAAACAGACTATAGTAGAAGAAAAGATGGATTTAAAAATCCAACCATAAAATACAGTATTTGGGCTAAACGACACTAGAATTGTATAGAATTTATATGAAAAAAATTTAAGAGTCTTCAAAGAAACCCAAAAGAAGCCTTGGATAAAGATATAGTTTGGTTTTGGAGAAGATCTGTTCCCGTAAAGTTATTTGTCCCCAGATTAATACAATCCCAATAAAATAGGAATATTATTACAAACCTATAAGAAATAAAATTGCAAATATCATTGGAGTCTTCAAAAAAAGAGAGGATAATTGATGTAGGAACTGTTAATGCCAACCGTTTAGAAGTATTTTGAAATAACAGTACTCAAAATATTTTTAACAGAATATCAATCAAGATATCAACAACTGAAGAGGATAGATATATAACATAATCATTTACATAGTATATAGTTTCAATATATAAAATTGGCTGTTCGAATAGTAGAGATAATGGAAATACAAGTTTGATGATGTTAGGAACATTGCTTAGCCATCTGGAGAAAAAAAAATAAAGCTAATACTTGATCCTTACATTAAAATATATTCTCAGTATATCAAAGAAGTAAGCATTTAATAATAACAATGATAAATACACACACGTTCTAGAATAATATAGATATTAAGATAACAAAAACTTGAAATGTTCATTACACAAACCCAGAAAACATAAAGGACAAATTGATAAACTCAATTTCATCAATATTTTTGATTCCACATTGCAACAACATAATCCATACACAAATTCAACACAAAGTGGTAAACCAGAAAATATATTTTATTTGGAAAAAAGGACATTTTTTTTTAAATACAAAAGGGATCTTACAAATAAATAAGATAAAGATGAATATACCAATACAAGTGCAAGATTCACAATGGATCAATAATGACTTACAAACACATAAGATGATCAAAAATACCTTTCAATATGAGGTAAGCTAAAATGGCAATTTGATACCTTTTTTTCCTCTACCAGATTGGTTTAGATAAAAAAATTGGATAATACAAGGATAGATTTAACAAGGGTGTAACATCACCAATGTTGATGAGTCTGCAAACTGGGACAATCTGTCTGTAGGGAAATACTATGAATTCCAGCAAATAAAAAGTGCAGCAACTCTTCACCACAGTAATTTTAATTTTAGAATTTTTTTCATTAATACATTTGCCCAAATGCACAAAGGTCCTATACAAAAGCATGTGCTCTGCTTTGTGTATATTAGCAAAAGACTGACAAAAACTTAAATCAAAATTGCAAGACTGGTGACATCACTTACAATGCATCCACACATTGAAGTTGTACACTTGAGTGAAAAAGAATGAGACAATCCTGCCTAATATAAAACAATCTCCAAAACTTACCAATAAAAAAGGCACAAAATCTAGTGTTTTCTTGCATGGTAAAATATATTTATCTAGGACTATATTTTCATACACATATCAGTATACCCATATAGACAGGTTTGTCTCTATGTGAGTTCTTTCTGGGGGAGGTTATGTAATAGCTAACAGTCATTGCCTCTGGTGAGGAAGAGGTACAGGAAATCTAGAATAGGAGAGGAGCAGGATTTGTCAATGAATCCTTTTGTGCTATTTATTTCCCTTCTACCATATTTCTGCATAACTAGTCCAAAAACAAAAACAAAACCAAAAACAAAACTTAGCTCATTTTTAAAATGATGGTGATAAAATGTAGATACATGTGCCATAAAATTTGATAGTTTCTACGAATGTATTTTATGAAAATTCTATGTTGAGGTTGCTCTGTGACTTACACTTCCCTTGGAATTATAGGAAATAAAAGAAAATCCTAAGAACCATTCCCTGCCACCAAGGAGTTTATAATCTAGTTAGCAAGACAAAGTCAATGCATAACATATAATTTTAGTCTAAAGTATAGCATTCTGTATTTAAGTATTAAATTGTAGGCATTCATCTGAAAGTACCATAGAATGAAAGGAGAGCTCAAGAGTAATGCAGTAATTTCTATTGCTGTTGCCCCCCCGCCCCGAGATATCACTAATCCATCATGATATGCTTAACCACTGCCTCCAGCATAACCTTAGAATTGTTTCAAAAAACCTGTCCATAAACCATTATCAATCTTTTAGAGTCAGAACAGCAGTAAAACCTATTTGCTATTCATGATCTAAATGTTGCCTGGAAAAGGTAAAGAAAAATCGTATTCAAATGAGTATTAATTTTAACTCAGATTATGCTACCAGATACATAAATACATATGGTTACATTTCTTAGATAAAATTTACAAATTTAAATAGCTCTCTCCTCTCTCCAATTTTGTAGGGGAGGTTTGAAATGTAATTGCTTCTCCCTTTCTTATTTGTTTGGTTTTAATTTGGTTTTAATTCTTACAAAAATGTAGGTAAGAGGGTATACAAGGTTATGGGTAAAACCTAACAGCAATGATCTCAGTAAGTATGCTTAAAGAATGTTGATTTTTACTTGATTCATATTAAGACAAATCCTTACATAGTTATCATTGGGTGCAATATTTTTAAAGAATAAATATTACAGATTTCTAATTTAAGATTCCTCCTTTATATATAAGAACCTTGAGACTTAGGGAAAATTTGTATTACGAAAATGAAATACAGATTGGTAATATTAAAATGTGTGATAGAAATTATAAATATCCAATATCTAAAAACCCCAAATCTTTAAAAATAATTTATAATGTTCATACTTAAGTTCAAATAACTAAGTCAATTACTTTGCCTTTACTAATTATACTTTAAAAATATATTACATGCTGAAAATAATATTAGGAGTTTATTACTGAGTTTTACGTAATCTTTTCTGATCTACTTATAATGTTTTAAACTTGATTACTATGTGTACAAGAATGTTATGGAAATTGTAGTTTTGCCCTCTGAGCAAAGAGAATAACAGTAGCCAAGTAACAAAGTAGCAACAACAGAAATAACAATCATCATCTTGGTATCATGACAATTAGAGAAATCACACACATGTGCAAACACAAACACACATACACACATGCGCACACACACACACACACACACACACTCAGGATATTATAAGGACTGTTTTATTTATGTTACCTTGAAATATACAGTTTAGGATAAAAGCCAGCACAGAGTCAACACATATAGGGAAATTAAGAGTTTCTGGAATCATTAGAAAATGTGATGATTTCCCAAAATAAATTTATATGATCAATTCTAGAGTTTCTCTTTCTCTGTTAAACTGTTTTCTCCATTAAAAAAATAGATTTATAATTTTGTAAAATGCTTGATATATTTTTATCTTAATAAAAGACATTATATGTTATAAAAGAATAATTGCTATCCTGGGATCTGATTGGCAGTTAATATTAAGAATATGGGAATGAAGAGTAATGAATCATTGAGAACATCCAAGTGGATTTTCTCAATAACAGAATGTCTTTTTGAATACTGGTCTTTGAATTGCAATCTTTAAATAAAAAAATTATACTACTAACCTTCAATACTACATACACATTTATCTATTTCTCTAACAATATTTGGCTTCAATTCAACTCAGTAATTATTTTTGAGTATAATGTGTTTGCCTAGCTACTGAACGATGTAGAAAGATAGGAAAGACAATTTTCTGACCTTGTGGAGTAATAAGTCTAGTACTGATAAACATTCTACTATTGAACGTATAAAAACAGAACAAGAACAGCCACATAGCAATCAGAGAGTGAGATGGAATTTCAGAAACAGGAAATATATAGGACTGGTTTGAAAAAAAAAAGATTTACTGAGATGTTATTGGGAAAGGTTTTGAAGTGTGGCAGTGAATATTACATATGGAAACAGAAAAGCAATTCATATAGACAGCTGCCTCAAGTGTACAGTTTTAATGTTTAAATATATGCACTCTGCAAAACAAAAAGTAAAAGAGAAAGAGAGAGATAATTTAATAGCACACTGATTACTCTTGCTACTCAAAAGGAATATGTCAGGGCACGGGGGTGGAGGTAAATCAATTCTTTCTTAATTTGGTCTTTTTTCCATTTATGAGGGAAAACACTGTAACAATTTTGCATATATATTCTTTATGCTAAAAGTTATTTTCTTAATAGCACAGTTATATGTATAGATTTTTATCAGAACTATATACACAGAACCACATATACTGAGTATAATAGTTGATTTTCAATGGCCATTTTGAATACATGGTGTTTTAGCTTTATTTGATGAATCTAATCCACGCATAACATGCAATTCCTATGTAAATTCATAAAGTCAAGAAAGGGCGGGACTTGCTCCAGAAGCAATAATAAGGTAATTTGAAGTCACAGTTTATGAAATGTTGATGGTTAATTCACGAAGTGTCTCATATTCTTATAAAAATGGAGGACCACTGAAAAATTTTGAGAAAGTATGTACTCAGGTCAGTTTATGAGGTAAGAGGGAGCCAAAGCTGTGTGTAGAATGGATTGAAGCTAATTATTGTCAGGGAAAGACAGAGTAGGCCACACAGTGGTCTAAGTGACAGATAATAAAGGCTTATCATACGCTATGATATGTGAGTGGAAAGAGTAGAATGGGTGATGGTAGAGAAATTGTAGAGGTAGATTCAATAGGACCTGAAAAAATGATTACAAGTTAGAATGTCAAAAGGTACTTTCTGTTTTAAATCCAAATGTTTAGGAAATTGAAGATGTTTCTTTTTTTATTCTAGAAGATTGGAGAATTTGAAGAGGCTTGAAGGATGTTAAAAGTTTAGGTTTTTAGTTGCAATTTTTAAATTTTTAAAATTTTGAAAAATTAAAAAAAAATTTAAAAGTTTATTTTATTAATTTATCTATCTATATATTTATTTATTTTGGGAGAGAGAGAGAGAGAAAGCACAAGCAGGGGAGGAACAGAGAAAGAAGGAGAGGGAGAGAGAATCCCAAGCAGGCCTCACTCTCTTAGCACAGAACCCGATGTAGGGCTCAAACCCCCGAACCATGAGATCACAACCTGAGCCGAAATCAAGAGTCAGACGCTTAACTGACTGCACCACCCAGAGGCCCCGAAGCTATTTCTAAAAAAAAAAAAAAAAATAGAGAAATGCGGAAAAATTTCTGACTTCAGAGAAAAAGTGAGATGTGCAGCATAGCATAGGAAAACAACAGATTTGAAGCATGGAGTGATTTCCAGTGATGGAGATTTGGGAGACATTTATCTAGAAGTGATAGTTAAAACTTTGGGAACAGAAAGAGATTGCTGTGGATACCTTCTTTGCAGAAAGATGAGAAGGAGCAAAACAAAGAAATTAAGAGAAAAGTCTCCACAATTTCTGAAACATTTTAGGCATTCAAGAAGTATTTTTTAACTTAAATCGAAGAGGCAGACATGGAAAAGTGAACTAAAAAAAAGAGAATATAAATGGTAAGTGAATAGAGGACAATCCAATATAAGACTTCATAAGAAAGGTTTCAAGGACAGGACATTTTGACCCTGCAGAAAAAGGTCAAATGTTACAGAGAAAGAGATCAAAGTGCAGTATTAGTCAAAGGTTGGGGTGCCTGACTAGCTCAGTCAGTGAAGCAGGTGACCCTGATCTCAGGGTTGTGGGTTAGTTATTTGAACTAACTAACTAGTTATTTGTGGGTGTAGAGAATACTTAAAAATATATTTAAAAATCTTAAAAAAATAATCAAAGTATCATTCATCAAGATCATATTGTGTAATAGGCACTTACTGTATGTTCTATTCTAATTATTATTACTATTATTATTATATCATTATCAACATCATCATTTTACAGATTAGAAAATTGAAACTTAGAGGTTTGGCAATTTATCTGAACTCACGTTACTGAATGGAAGAGGAGGACTCAAGACACAGAAGAGTATGGACTGTGAAATCACCCCTGGGGACCACCGAAACAGCAATTTCCATCAAAGGTTGAGATAGCGTGTTAGATTGCAAAAGGTGAATGAATGAATGATAAGTAAGACAACTAGGTACACCACAAAAGACTATTTGATGAAGAGAAGGAGGAAGATAGGAAATTTTAATAAAATTAATAAAAATGTTTCTGAGGTTATTGGGCTAGGCATTTTATAGAGAGGGATATAAATTAGTATTAAAGAAAAGTCCTCTGAGCAAAAATATTTTCTTCTTCACGTATAGGATTGAAGAGAAAAAAAATAGATAGCATACAACAACATGTTCCAAACTGCCACTGGGAGAATCAAAAGAGAATTATCTAAGCTTCATAAGAAGCAATATGCTAAGTATTTTACTAGCTCTGGAACACATAGACAGTGGAGAGCTCACCACATTGTTTTCTTCAAAAATGAATAAAACAATTCTATAAGGTTGGTTATAGATGGGGGGTAGAGAGGAAAGTGCTGTATTTAGAAATTCTGCATATGCAATTCATCATATAATTTCTTTTTTTTAAAAAATTTTTTTTTTCAACGTTTATTTATTTTTGGGACAGAGAGAGACAGAGCATGAATGGGGGAGGGGCAGAGAGAGAGGGAGACACAGAATCGGAAACAGGCTCCAGGCTCCGAGCCATCAGCCCAGAGCCTGACGCGGGGCTCAAACTCACGGACCGTGAGATCATGACCTGGCTGAAGTCGGACGCTTAACTGACTGCGCCACCCAGGCGCCCCTCATCATATAATTTCAATAAAATCACTATTCCACTGTAGGAAATGTTTGGTCCTAATTATTCAGATTGCTTTTAAATAATGATTAAATTAACCATTTCACTTTTTTTCTACTGAGACAACAATGGGGAAGGAAAACAAAACAATGTAACCATGGAAAAGAGTAACACTTTGCCATTCACAGAAGCCCCCCAGAGGATTTTCATTACACAGAGGATCAGCAAAGAGCAAACTGTTTATGAAACCAATGTCAGAGTTAAATCCCCATGTGTGCCAGTGAGTTTTGTTACATACTTTTGCTAAAGAGCATTTAATCCTCAACTCTTAACACTGCCCTGGGGCTTGACTTGAAAACCTATGTTGCTTTTTCCAATGGAATCTAGAGTAAGAGTTATATGGGTCAGCCCCCAATTTAAAGACAGTCAATCGTAAGAGGAGACTGTATAAGTATAAACTGTCTCACTTCTTTTCTGTAGTCATCCATTCCCCCTATTCAGAGACATATATTGAGAAGTTCTTACGAATTCTACAAATATGCTTTACTGTTAAAAATATACTTCTGTTCTATAAAAAAAAGTTACATACTATGCCCCCTATTGTTTTCCTTTACTTTTTACTTGACACTTAATCACCAGAAATGTCCATGTCCACGTATTACAGTGATTTCCCATCTTTGAAGTTGTTGCAAGGTAGTCTACTATATGGATATACCATAATGTTTGCATCTAGTGCCCTATTTTGGCCTATTTAGGTTTTTTGTAACATTGAGTTATTAGAAACAATTTAGTGAAATAGCAATATAAAAGATGATCAAAATCATCTATCATTAAGGAAATACAAATTAAAACAACCGTGAAATATTACTATACACCTATTATGTGGTAAGTCCCCTCCCTAAGGAAAGAAAACAAAAAAAAAAAAACAACAAACCTCAAGGCAACCTGGCTATACACGTACATGACAACATCCCTCATGACCTTGTAACATGAGATCACGTAATCAGACTGCAGGTTTGTGTGATACCATATATGGGAGACAAAGAAATAGAAAATACATTAAAAAAAAAAAAAAACTATGCCACGTGGTGTTCGGGGCTCAGTTCTTCTGTACAAACCCAACGGAGCCGTACCAGCACGAATAAAGTTGCTTCCTGGAAAGAGAAGCCTAGGTATTATTACTCTCTGTGCAAGAATCCTCCTACAATTAAAATGGTGAAAATCCAAAACACAGCAAATACTGGTGAGGATCTGGAGCAACAGGAACTCCTCATTCGTTACCGGTGGGAAGGCAAAATTGTACAGCCACCGTAGAAGGCAGTACGGCAGTTTCTTACAAAACAAAACCCATTTTTACCATATGATCCAGCAACCATGCTCCCGTGGGATGTCTTCACAAAAACCTATATGCACATGTTTGTATCATAATTGCCAAAACTTGGAGCAACCAAGCTATCTTTCAAAAGCAGATGAATGGATTAAAAAATTGTGGTATATCCAGAAAATGTAATTTATACATTGCTAAAAACAAATGAGCTCTCAAGTCATGAAGAGACATGGAGGAAAATTAAATGCATGTTACTTAGTGAAAGAAGAAAAAGCCAGGCTGAAAAGGATATATACTAATGATCCCAACTACATCATATTTAGAAACAGTAAAACTACAGAGAAAGTAAAAACATCAGTGGTTGCCTGGGGTTGGGGTAAAGGGAGTGTAAACAGGCAGAATACAGAGGATTATTAGGGCAGCGAAACCATTCTGTATGATACCTTGGGGGCACATGATACATCATTGCACATTTGTCAAAATCCACAGTTTGTACAACACCAAGAGCAAATCCTAATGTAAATTATGGTCTTTGGGTGATAATGATGTGTCAGTGTAAGAATGCAGGTTCATCGACTGTAATAAGCCATTCTGTGGTGGGATACTGTTAGTAAAGGAAGCTGTATGTGTAGGAATAACAGGAGGTATATGGGGCGCATATAACAGGGGTTATATATGACATGGGGTATGTGTTCTTTCCTCTCACTTTTGCTGTGAACATAAAACTTTTCTAAAAATTGAGTCTGCTGAAAAAGAGTTTTCACACAAATTTAACTGTACAGTATATCCCATGTCATTCAGTTCTAAATATTTACATATACGTATTGAGATTTCTTTATTAATCTGTTGATTATTTTGAAGTGTAATTTTAGTTTTCAGACTCACGGCTTTCTAGTCTTTTGAGTGCTGATTTCTAATTTGACTTTTGTGTATGGAGAATATGTTCTGTAAATTGTCAATTATTTGGTATACAGGTAATATGTTTACTGACTTAAGCTTATTAAACCCCTTATTAAATATTTAAAATAATAGTATCTAAATGAATATCTTTGTACATGTCACTCCTCCAGTGAATTAAGTGTGTTTGTAGGATAAAGTCTTAGAGGTGGCATTGTGAGTGAAATTGTATTCACATTTTAACACCTAGATATATTACCAAATTACTTTCCATAGAGGTTCATCAATATTCAATGACATCAGTGTCTACTTCATCTACTCTCACCAACATAGGATATTATTGGTTTTGTTAATAATCACCAATCTGCTTTTGAAAAAACATCCAATCCCAATATAGATCTGACTCTCTGATGGGTGAGGGTGATTGTCTTTTCACTTGTCTAAGAGCCTTTTATACTTCATTTTGAATTTTGCCAACTTTTATAGTAGTTGGTCTTTTTAAAAATGATACCAAAGAATCAGGGTATGTAATTAGTTATGATCTGTATTTCAAATATTTCCCCTATTTATTCTATATTAACTGCCTTCGTCACTTTGAGACCATTTTTGCTTTTAAAAAGGAAGATTTTTTTGTGTGTGTGTGGACAATTATTCACTTAATATACTGTTGGATTTGCTCATGCTTTATCTAGAATGGTGGAAGTAAGGGTCTGTAATTTTTGTGTGTAGGGAGGTACTTTTTATAATTTTGGGGAGTTGTAAAACCAATACTATGTTGCTAAAAAGAATAACTTAAAAGATTTATTTCTTTTAAATGCTCTGGAGGAGATGAAACAGCATTGGAACAATGTCCCTTGAAACATTTGGTAGGGGCACCTGGGTGGCTCAGTCAGTTAAGCCTCCGACTTCAGCTCAGGTCATGATCTCACAGTCCATGGGTTTGAGCCCCGCGTCGGGCTCTGTGCTGACAGCTCAGAGCCTGGAGCCTGCTTCAGATTCTGTGTCTCCCTCTCTCTGCCCCTCCCCTGCTCCTGCTCTGTCTCTGTCTCAAAAATAAATAAAAACATTTTAAAAATTAGAAAAAAAGATATATCTGGTAGAACTATTCAACTGGACATGGAGCTTTTGGAAGAATGATGAGAAGGGGACAGATCTTGATTGTTTTTCCTATTGTAATAAAATAAATTACCCGATTTTCCTTTCTAGACAAAATTTTGGAAATGTATACTTTCTGAATATACAATTTTATTAACATAAGTTTTAAAATTCATTTCTGAAACACTGACTAGTTTCTTTAATTGGTATGATTTTCAGCATTTCTGATTATTTTCCAGTTCTCATTTATGGACTGAATTTTCAGTGTATTTTCTTTATTAGGTCAGTTAATGTATTAGCAATTTTGGTTATTCTTTCAAAAACTTAGGGCTTGAATTTTCAAATTATGTTGTTTATTGTTTTTCTTTTCTAATTTTAAATTTTAATCTGTTTTTCTCTTTTCTTTTGGTTTGTGTTGTTGCTATGTCCTAACTTCTTGAGTTAGTTATTGCATTAGTTAGGATGAGCTTGCTACAGTAACAAACTAAAATCTGCATGTTTTCTCTTTAGACTGATAATTTAAAAGGTCACTGGGATAGGAGGCAAAAGAGCAGGAGGGTGCTCACTTTAGCTTAACTGCCCTAGCATGGAAGTGATACAGTCCATTGGTTAGAACTAGTCACCTGGCCCCAACCTAACTGCAAGAGAGTAGAGAAACATAACAAAACATACGGAAATTGGTGAATACTGTTTCTCTTACATATTGTTAAAAATGTTTTTTTATTTTTATTTTTTAATGTAAAAATATGTGTCTCAAAGTCTTAGAGCAGTTTTAACCTTTAATAACTTTAGAAATACAAATGTTGTAAGCATAAAAATTATTTGAAAGTTTATCTAAATCTATTATACTTTTGTAAATTGACTTTTACATGTAATTTTGCAAATTTAGAATATAACCTTTTAGCGTTACTATTTTTTTTGTTTCAGCTCCTGTTGTTCAGCACACTGCTAGAAGCTACAAGAAACAGACTTAAACATTCATTATTCAAGATTCACAAAACTAGCTATAT
The DNA here is from genome assembly GCF_028749965.1 of Puma concolor. Classification (NCBI taxonomy): domain Eukaryota; kingdom Metazoa; phylum Chordata; class Mammalia; order Carnivora; family Felidae; genus Puma; species Puma concolor. The sequence continues at coordinate 133,022,537 of NC_141674.1, forward strand.
GTTAAAAATAAAGTTTCAGATGATGTTTTTGATGATTTTATAACTTTATACTTCTGAAGTTGTTAAAGGCTAAAAATTCACTGAGTTTTGGGACACTTGCATATAAATGTACAAAGTTATGAATTTTTCCTTGAGCAATGCTTTATTTATATTCCATATGTTCTGATATATACAGATCTTTATTTTTTAAAAGTTCTACAATTCCAGTTTGATTCCTTCTAGAATTAAGATAAAAAAGTGCCTTATTTTATTATTAAATTTCCAAATAGAAGGGCTGCTTACTATTCATAATTACTAGATCAGGAAATTCTGGCTGCCTAATTTCTACTTCTTGGAATTTACTGAAGGTGTTTGTGACACTAAATGTTTGTGACACTAAATGCTCATTTCAAAAAATCTTTCATAAGCCTTGTAAAAGAAAGTGTATTTTTTTTACTTCTAAGAAAAGTGTTATATTTTTATTAATTTGCTCTAGGCATTCTTAGATCTAAATTCTTGCTTATTTTTCTTCCATTTGATTTTTAATGGGTTAGAATAAATGAATAAAATTTGTTCCTAATATTGTTTTCTCATTGTGGTTTCTGTAATTTTTGCTGTATAAAAGTTTATAATGTATTATTTCCTGTAAGATACTTACATTTCAAAATATTTATTAAAGATTGTATTTTTATAATTAATTTTTTTGGTTTTGTTTTGTTTTTTTTTGTTGTTGTTGTTGCTGTGGTTAGTCTCAGCAACAGTTTATTCTGGTCCCTAAACTTATCCCTTCATTTTCTCACTAATACCAATATTTTTATTGCTTTAATAATTTTCCTAGTGAGAATCGTGGAAAAATGTGGAAAAATACAGTATACTTTGTATGTCTAAATTATCTTCAATAATATTTTACCTGGGTATAGAATAATAGCTTGAAAGTGTTTTTCCCTCAGCATCTATTACTCTATTTTCTTGTGGCATTTCTTGTGGCATTACCTATTTTCTTAGGTAATTTAATATTCTTTCTGGTAGCTTCAGTATCTGATGATATCCAATTTCAAAATGACTTCTAGAAGTTTGGGTTAAGTTTGTTAATTTTACTCAGAAGCCTGAATGTACTTCTTTATGAGGAATCAAGTTCTTCACTTTAGCTAAAACTTATTCTGTGTGTGTGTGTGTGTTTCTGTTAATACCTATATTGTCTCATGGACTTTCTTGTATCTGTTGTAGCCTTTCTTTTTGATTTATTTTTTAATGTTTATTTTTCAGAAAGAGAGCAGGGGGAGGGGCAGAGAGAGACAGGATCCACAGCAGACTCCAGCTTGGGGCTCGAACCCAGGAGTTGTGAGACCATGACCTGAGCTGAAGTTGGACAATTAATTGACTCACCCAAGCGCCCTTTCAACATATAGCTTAACTGCTCTTTCTTATTTATTTTCTCTTTTTCTGTAATGCTTTCTGGGTAAAATGTACATTATTCTTTTTTCAATGTTTCCTTTATGTCCATCCTAGAATTTTTTAAAATTTCCGTGTTGACATATTTCATTCTCAAGTCTAATAGGTACCATTTTCCACCTTTTTCTGTTACAATTATTCTAATCATCATATCTACTTCAATATATCATACACCTATATATAATCAAATATAGGTATATTCTTGTTCACTTTAGGGATATTCTTTTCCATTTTTTTTCTCTGAGGATCTCAAACATACTTCTTTTAAACCCTTTTTTTTAAAGATATGTCATTTAGACATCTTGTTTTCATTTAATCTTGAGTAAATTCATTTCATGATTGATTTTTGATGGCTAGTTTTATTAGAGATTGTTTTCTTCATGGATTTTATAATTTTTTTTCAATCTCACCTTGGGTAGGAATTCTCAATTTTCTCTCTGACTTTATGTGTTTATCTATCACTCTGTACAGGTGTTGCTGTTTCTACTTCAGCCCACTCCATAACCACCCCTACTCTTGGTTCACAAATCCATCTTGTATTTGTCTTTTTATCACTTTCAGTCTCTCAGCCAGCAAGAGGCTGGCTTGATTGCCTTCCATCTCTCTAGGCACACAACTTCATTTAAGTAACCATCCTAGGAAGCAACCAGATGTATTTTTTCCCCTTCTTTCAAAAGTAAGGGAGTCCTATTCCAATTCTTTTTTTTCATCAGTGAGCCTAGCTCCAGTCCCCAACTTCATTTCCTGTTAAACCTAACCTGTGCATCTCTACTGGTCTCCATATCCAATCCAATCAGGCATCCAGCTTCAATCCAGCCCATCATTTGCTGTTATATTTTATTTCAATTCATCAGAGATGTATTTTGTTAATAAGACCAAATCTCTCTCATTTTCTCCTATTATATTTTACCATCATCTTTATGTATTTTTAACATCAGAGAAAGGATTCAAAGTGTGAACTTAAAATTTCATCCTTAGGAAATTTTTTCTTATGTCTTCTTAATGACATTAGAGTAGTTCATTGTGTGAATGCACTATAATTATTAAGTAGTGCCCCTAATGATGGGGATTGCATTATTTCTAGTTTGGGAGCTATTAAAACAAAATGTTGCATTGAAAATCTTTTTGTATTTACCTTTATACACTTCTGCTGTTCCTTACATGAATTTCTAAAAGTGAAAGGTTTGGGTTAAATTTACTAACCACCAAAGGGCCTCTTATCCCCCTAACTTTGACATCATTGTATAATATCACATATTTTTCTTTTTTCCAATGTGAAGAATGCATTTCTGAGATTCTTTCCCATAAGAGGTAGATATGAAATTTCCCCACCAGATTGCTTAACTATAATATAACTGCAACTTATTGGTCTTGGTGTGAGGGACCAAATATGGAAGAGTGTAGTTCTTAGCGAAGATAGGTCCTTTGAGGAGCGCGTGGGTGGCTCAGTCAGTTAAGACTCCAACTTGAACACAGGTCATTGTCTCACAGTTCCTGGGTTCAAGCCCTGAGTCGGGCTCTGTGCTGAGAGCTTAGATCCTGGAGACTGCTTTCGGTTCTGTCTCCCTCTAGTTCTCTGCCCCTCCCCCACTCACACTCTGTCTCTCTCTCTCTCTCAAAAATAAATAAAACATTTAAAAAAATAGGTCCTTTGAAATTAGAAGCTCTTCTATATTAATGACTATATTGCACTTTTAATTTAGCTCACATTCTCTTCTTTATAAGAATAGAGTAATATTAATCTGCTTACATTTTTACTCTAATATACGGCAATTTATGTATAAAAGAAAAGCCACTGTAACCACCAAATGTTAATAGATTACCTGGAAAACTTTTTTTTTTTTTTAATTTTTTTTTTTCAACGTTTATTTATTTTTGGGACAGAGAGAGACAGAGCATGAACGGGGGAGGGGCAGAGAGAGAGGGAGACACAGAATCGGAAACAGGCTCCAGGCCCTGAGCCATCAGCCCAGAGCCTGACGCGGGGCTCGAACTCACGGACCGCGAGATCGTGACCTGGCTGAAGTCGGAGGCTTAACCGACTGCGCCACCCAGGCGCCCCTCCTGGAAAACTTTTAAATGTTTAAGCTAGCATTTAGAAGTCTTTGAAAAATAAATATGGACCCTGAATTCAGTGTCTTGGGTAGTTTAAAGGTATATTAGCTTGTAAAGCTAATGATTTAATTAAGGTAAATTTTAAAAATATCAAAAGTATTATAGACATGTATACATTTTTAATCCAATGCTTATATTTAAAGTTCTCTTTAATATATGCAATATTCATAAATATGCAAATATAATTGTGTTAGGACTCCTTAAATAGTTTGAATAAATTTTGGTTTACCATGTTTAAGCCACAGATTAAATTAGAAAGAAATTAATGCTTAAATTACTACCTTTCACATTTTGCTTTAATTTTTAAAAATTATTTATTATTTGTGTGTGTGGGTGTGTTTGGACACTTAAGTTCTACCCTTTTAACAAATTTCAGTTATACAATACAGTATTATCAACTATATTTGCCATGTTATACTATATTTCAGTATATATTATACTTTGATAATTCAACATAAATTTTATTTCAGTTCTGCTTTTTCTCATTAAATTTTGGTTTATAAGTATTTCGTATATTTGTTTATGTTTCATTAAAAACATTATTAAGGGGATAATCCAAATCCCAATACAACATACATAAAATTGTCCCTCAGAATTCAATTCTCCAAAGATATCCAGTGTATGGGATCAAAATATACTACCCCCAAAATATGCCATTTTAACAGAAGCGTTATTTTGAGTGAAGGCATCTGAGATCCAACAGATGTAGAAAGAAGCATTGCTATAGCTTCCCTTATCTGATTATAAGCATAAACTTCTGAGAAATGAGGACTGGTATAAATCCTTTTCTAGGGAAGTGTATTGTCATGAAGGAAATAGAAAAATCAGTGCCAAAATGGACACGCACACCCTTTATTAACTAGCCTTGTCTTCTGTTAGTTCTCCCATACATTTACCTGCTTACAATTTGCCATCCCTATAAACTCAAAATCCTTTTCGTTTCTTTCATCATTTTTCTACAAATTTACTGTTATTTGCTAAACTTCTATGTAAGCCCAAGTTGTAACCATCTTGTGGAGTCAGTCATTCATCACTGAGTTTTCCCACATGCATGTATGATATATGTGTAAATAAACTTGTTCTGGTTTTGTTGTATTATTAATCTATCCTTGGCCAGTCTAATTTAAAGGGTCCAAGCCAATGAATCCAATATGGGTATAGGAAAAGGTTCTTCCTCCCTACATTATTATTTAACAAGTTATTCATCTATTAATTTTCAATCAATATAGTGTGCTCCAAAAAGATAATTTCTAAACTTAAAGTCACAGTTTTTAACCAATAAGCCCAAAACTAAAATATTTACTTTAACAAATGAAAAGAGTCACATAATTGCGAAAAATATTGTTAGAAAAGTAACCATTTTGAAAACACAACTCCCTCATTAACAATGAGCCTCAGGAGTATTTATTTCTAGATGCCCATGTTAGCTTACATTTATCTCTTTATTTCTTACTTGAATGCTTAATTGTAACCAGAAGGTGTGTCCAAAAAAAGAAACACCATATCTTTTTATATCTTCAAATGCCCATAGTCATATGGTTTCCAGAGTGTTCTCTTACCCACAGCTATGATAACTTTTGATTTCTACCTTTTGGTTGAAATACATAATAGGGAGCAAAATGAATCATCCAGAGATTAGGCAATTCGAAAAGCAATTTCACATCATCCCAGAGATGATTCTATAATATATTTCCCATAACATGGAATTTTTTCCATGGATTATTTTGTTGATGATATAACCCATTTCATGAATTATACCACAACAGTTAATTGTAATATATTTTTTCTCTAAATTTCAACTCATCATCTAGTATAGAGGGGAAAATAAATAAGTTAGTTTATTTTGTCAGGTAGAACCTACTATATATGGGAAAACAAAATGGAAAAGTCATAATAATAAAATAACATCATAAAAATTAATAAAAGTTTCAGTGACTTTCAAAACAAATCAAAGATTTGAATGGAAGTCATTACCTTTGTCTTACTGAAATTTAGCAATGGTACAATTGAATTTAGGAATCTACTGTAGTTGAAAATAAATGTATATAATTTTGCTTTTCCATTCTATTCATCTTCATCAAATTTTATGTTGAGGATTTATCTGTAAAAAGAGGAATACTGTCTGTGGGTTTGCCTCCTTCAGAAGCCTCAAAACCCAGACTCTGCATCTTCATTGCTTGGTTGCAAATACCAATTCTGCCATGCTGACTCTTTTGACATATTTTTTTAACTTGAGCATGTTAAAAACTTGTCTGGGCTTCAGCTTTTTCACTGTAAACTGGGATGTTGAAATGAGTTCATGAAGAACACATTTTTTTAGAGCTGTGCTAGGCCCGTAGATAGTTCTGAATAAATGTTAGCTATTATTAACATATAGAATGTGAGCAAACATACTGGAGACACAAGAACACTTTTTATGAAGGTAAGATATACATTGAGGATAGGCCAAAAGGATTCTATCTCCAGGACGCCCAAGGAATAAGCTGAACCAGTATTCTGCTTACCTGTACTCCGACAGGAAAACTTGGTTTTGTGATCACACAATCGTAAAGTACCATTGCAGCCTTTTTCGTCACTACCATCTTCACAATCTTTTTCCCCATCGCAGCGCCACAGATCAGGAATGCAATTTCCATCAGGGTGGCACTGAAATTCATTCCCATTACAACCAGGAGGAGAGCGAATCTCTTAAATTGAAATGAGGGGGAGAGAGGCAACAGGGAAAAGATAGGAAAGAAATTATTATTTTCCTCGATGGTATTTTTTTCATTTTTTCTTCTTTTCAGATATTACGATGCCAGAGACAATGTATTTTCACGTTAGTTGTTTAATAGCTGTAATACTCTCGATATTTTCAATTTCATTTTAGGAACATTAATAATTAGAGGAAATGATGTTTGTTGCCTCCCACAGAATTCCTGAAAGTGCCACATACATTAGAAAAAAGGAAGAGCAAGTGGGATAATATGTAGATATTCTGTTATGATTTTTATTAGAAACTCAAGAATGAAATCTTGAAAGGGTTTTTCTCTATGGCTTATTAAAGGAAAACATTTCACACTCTATACTAAATGTTAAGACCTTTGGTTGCTCTTTTGACATTTCTTTAGACAACTTCCTTTAGACTAGTAAGAGGTAAATAACCAAAAAATAAGTACTTTCTGACTAATAATATCTTTGAAGAATAACATTTAAAATTTTGAAAAAAAAAACATACAAAAAACTCTAAATAACAAAGTCTTTAGGACATAAGATTTCACTTCTAGAATTAGAACAGAGACACATAAGAATTTAATGAGGTACTATGCATTCAAGTTCAATTTCTCAATTAATAATTCAACAGTTCCCAGATAACAGTATTCCTCAAAACCTGTTGACTAAAAACATAGGTTAAATTCTCCAGGTAGCTTAAGCAAGAATAAGGAACTATAAATGTTGGCTATATGGATGTTTAACTGTTTAACAATTGAATATGACTATACTCAGCAGTATTTTAAATTTTCATTAATATCTAGTATTATGAGATATCATATTAACCAGTATCTCTACATTCTGTTGTAAAATAGATTTTAGTATAAATTTTTCTACACTGAAGTTTTAATGTAATACATGTGTATTTCATACAGCTATATTCAGCAATTAATCTACAATAGATCTATAATAGCAATTAATCTATATTATTATGATAAATTTGAAAAAGTTTCAGGTGAATTATCACTTACGTAATAAGATGGTTTGGTCGGAATCATGTGGTTATGAGTTAACATTAAATTCACTTGAGGTCAAAGATAACAATACCATTTATATCACCAAGGCAGTTAGTTTATCTTTTTAGACTACTATGTGTTTATCCAGAAAGTGAAGCCTGCAGGGGTGTTGTGAGGAATAAATTGGGTATCTGTAAATAATTATTTTAACTACAAAATTTAGTTGTTACACCCTGTTATTTTCTTTTTTTTTTTTTTAATTTTTTTTTCAACGTTTTTATTTATTTTTGGGACAGAGAGAGACGGAGCATGAACGGGGGAGGGGCAGAGAGAGAGAGAGACACAGAATCGGAAACAGGCTCCAGGCTCTGAGCCATCAGCCCAGAGCCCGACGCGGGGCTCGAACTCACGGACCGCGAGATCGTGACCTGGCTGAAGTCGGATGTTTAACCGACTGTGCCACCCAGGCGCCCCTCACCCTGTTATTTTCTATGATATAAAGTCTCTATGTAAAGACTTTCAAAAATTATATGTCAGGTGATACAATAGTATGAAGATGCACAAAATAGAGTTACCTCTACTTTTTAAGTATTTCTGGAGCAGCAATGTTGAAAAAATGAACAACAATGAGAAAAATATATAAAATGAGCCCCACTGAAGCAGGAATAAAGAAGCACTTTTGGTAGAAAATAGCTGTTCCAAGTAACAGAAAACCTGTAAGACTTCTTTTCAAAAGTAACCACTGCAAAGAACACTCATACTCCTCACACCTAACTTACAGAGAAGACCGTGAGTTTAGGATGGCTTTGAAGTCCTTTCCAAAATGAGATTTTCTATTTTTCCAGTCATGCAAATCATTCTGACTTTGGGTATCTAGAGTCTTCATGATTAAACAAAATGTTTCCTTGCATACGCACAATAAAGATGGCAGAGTCTCTGCACATTTGGAAGATATATATGGAATGTGATACAGCAAACTCCCACCATACCTAATTTGATATTTGTGGAGTGCACATTTAGCAGTAGGGCTTAACAACTATATTGGTAAAGAATGCTGGGACAGGTCTCATAAACAAGCTATTGTGAAGTGTTCGAACTTGAGGTCTTTTTAAAGGTAACTTGAGAATCCTATGTGATTTCAATATTCAAGAAGAGCAAAGGAGACAAATCAAATGATGTTCCAAGAGCTATTCAGCTCTTTAAGTGATTCTATGGTGAAGAAGCCAGCTTTGATGCAGCAGTGAAACGGCCTTTGGTTCTTTTACTTATGACTTAAACTTACTTGAAACAAAAAACACAAACTTTGGCTCAGCTGAATTTTATAACCTATAGTCTGAACTCAGCCAATAACGTATAAAAGTTGTATTTCAAGTAATTGTCACACAGTGATTCCAAATACTTATTAATGGAAGGTAGGGTATATTGATTTTTCTACATTCTGTAAAAAAAGAGTTGGAGACTGGCAGCTCATATAATTACATGTATACATGTATAAATGTATTAATACATTTCATGTATTAATATAGGTACATGCATAATGTCAATATTATATGTATTAACAGCTTCCTACTATGATGAAGTGATGAAGATACACATTTTAATTGTATTTTGCCTTGTGGACCTTTTTCCTTGGTGGAGGTAGGTGGACAGTAGGGCGATTGAAAATTATATTTTCTTTTGATTTTGAATCTACTTGTGAGAACCCGTAAGGGAAATTTTATTTCACTCTTGCTTCAATATTAGCACTAATTTTATTCTCTTGTGCAGATTAGTTTTCCTTCTTTGTAAGTCCTTTTTATGGATATTCATGAAAAATCCTGAAACTCATCACGTTTCTCTCCTTGCAATAGCTACATAGAATTTAGAGCAGAATTTATGAAACATTTTTCATATATGAATTTATTTGGATCAATCTCAACCTCAGATTTATTTACATTGCTAATCCTTTTTCTGCCTTTGAAAAAAAGTCCTTTGTCTTCATAATCTTTCATCTTTCCAGGTTATCATTTAGATTATTTCTGGAAACAATAAGCATGCTAAGTAATAAAGAAATAGAAAAGTGAAATAGGAAGACATTTTGAGAAGAAATAACATAGTTTACATTTAAAAGTACCTAGTTGAGGAAACACTTCATTAGTTTAAATAAAATTAAATAGTATATTACCAAATTCTACACCACATTTCTATTCCTCTTCCCATCTTGTATTTCTTCATGTGCAATATTGCCTCAAAAATGTCAATAATAATGAATGGAATTCTATATTTAATTAATTATTGTAAAAGTAATGCTTTGATTCTTTTGAACATGTTTCGGATTTGGCTTTAAATATCTACTTCTTTAGAGTCTGGTTAAGCCATTAACTCAATGATGTAATGGGAAATTCTCAAGAAGATTTATGTAAACTGAGAAATGTATATATATTAATGTGATTCAAAAAAGAGACTTGCAAAAGGCAAATTGTTGCTTTGGGAGAAGGGGATATTTGTGATCCAGCACTATGGGAACTTTACATATAGAATCTCAGCTTTTTAGCTCAATGTCATTTAGAGCTGGAAATAAATTGTGGTCACACAAATCAAAATGTACTCTATGAAAGGGAGAGAGTGTGTTGCTAATTGTCTGAGGTCTTTTGTTTTTTGGTTTTTGTTTTTTTTTTTTCCCATTTCCATTTGCGTTTTCTTTGCTTTGCTTGGTATTATTTGGTTTATCTATTTGTACTTCATGAATGAATCCACTCATCTGTTTTCTTATTCTAAATAGACATTTATCTTATAAATCTAAATACAAATGTGATATTTCCCTGAGGCTTTTTTTTTCTTCCTAAACTATCCATGTCTAAACGTCTACGGGGGAGTATACTATCTACTAAGTGGCACCAGAAACCACCTAATTGTAGTAAGTTTAAAATGATGGTAGGGGCGCCTGGGTGGCGCAGTCGGTTAAGCGTCCGACTTCAGCTAGGTCACGATCTCGCGGTCCGTGAGTTTGAGCCCCGCGTCGGGCTCTGGGCTGATGGCTCAGAGCCTGGAGCCTGTTTCCGATTCTGTGTCTCCCTCTCTCTCTGCCCCTCCCCCGTTCATGCTCTGTCTCTCTCTGTCCCAGAAATAAATAAACGTTGAAAGAAAAAAATTAAAAAAATAAATAAATAAATAAAATGATGGTATTACCTGGAGAAGGAGATACAATACATCATTATAAACATTCAAATCTAAAGGTGAAACAATTATCCCCTTAATAATGCTTACACACATGTCACTAATGTATACCTCCCCCTCCTGATCAGGTAATTCCCCCCAACCTGGGCTGCCTTCCTGTTTATACTTCATCTATTAATGTCCATAATGTTCTTTAAGACTCAATTAAAAACAAAGCTATCTAGGATAGGATCTCTTATTCTGGTGTTTGTAGATTCAGGAAATCCATGGATAAGCTTTAGGGATTTATAAAATCTCAGAAATTATACCTGATGCTTTATGTTGTTATGCATCTTTTCCCCTGTGGAAGGGATTCAGAGCTTTTCTTGACTCATGGCAAACTCCAAGGGGAATGCTAAAACCAATTACACACTTTCCTGTTTTTAATTTTAATTCCCATTCTATATACCTTGCATGTAAATAGTAGCTTATATAGCATTTGATTTTGCTTATGCTTCAAATTAATCATATTAGAATGAATTAAAACCCATTGAAAAAAGGATCACTCATCTGTTCTTTTTGATTTTGATTAAAAATAAACAAAACTGCCTTGAGAGCACCTCATTTCACAGAAACAAAAACCACAATAAGTATGTCGGAAGTTATACAGATAAGCAGCAGAGATGAGATTTGAACCCACATAAATAAACTTTAGAGGCTACTTTCTTTACCACTGTACCATTACTACTTTCTTACAAGTCCTTTCTCTTTCTTGTAGAGCTTAAGAATAGGGAAAAAAAGAAATAATTAGCCCATACAATAATTATGAAGTGCCTATAAATTCATTTACTTTTTGTTGTTTTTTTATTTTTTTTAATGTTTATTTTTGAGAGAGAGACCGAGTGCAAGCGAGGGAGGGGCGGAGAGAAAGGGAGACACAAAATCCAAAGCAGGATACAGGCTCCCAGCTGTCAGCACAGAGCCCGACACGGGGCTCGAACTCACAAACTGCAAGATCATGACCTGAGCCGAAGCCCGACGCTCAACCGACTGAGATGCCCAGGCACCCCTACTTTTTTTTTTTAAATACTGTTGTTCAGCCTATTTCTTCTCTAATAAAATATACTATTTATTTTATTCTGTTGCGAGATCATGGCAAAATTTCATATTTTATGAAAATATCAATAAATTACAAGTCCAATGATGTAGTCTAGCCTTCTTGGAATTGTTTCTTCAATTGGTTGCCAATCAGGAAAGAAGAAAGATGCAAGGAATCAAAAACTTTGAGCATTGTTACCCACAATCACACATCTTAGTGGCAGAGATCTACCAAATTGGTTTCATAATTTTTTAAATGAGAATACTGGCCTCAATCACTCCTTCACTTGCTCTTTCAACACATGTATTGCAAATTACCAGGTATATTTCCAAGTACTAGGATAGAACAGTCCATAAGAGAGAGACTTTACTGTTCTCACAGAGCTAACATGAGGGAAGAGGAGCATAGGCACTTAATTAATAGTTATACAAATGCATAAATTAGATTAGGTAGGTAGTAGTTATACAGATGCATAAATTAGATTAGGTAGTCGTTGTGAAGAAAATGGATCAAAGTAATGCTATAGAGGAAGGGGGTGAGGCACATCAAGTTGGTTCCAACCAGTCACAAAGTTTCCAAGAAGTACATTCTTGCTGTGTGCCCAGGAAAAGGAAGAGGTGAAAATATATAGTAAATATCTTTGATGACTGCTGTAAAGAGTGACTTGGGTATAGGGAACGTCTTGACAAGGGTGATTAGGGAAGTCTCTCTGAAAAGGTGATATTTCAGAAGAGACCAAAATGAAGGGGAAGAGCTAGCCATGCAAGTTTGAGTAAAGAGGATAGTTAGAGGAAATAACAAATGCAAAGATTACAAAGCAGGAAACAATGTTTGTTTTTACAGAAAGAGAAGGAAGTGAAAAAGGGTGGCTAAAATGAGCAGGGGTTAGATGTTGCACGGCTTTATCAACATCCATGGCAAGATCAGTTCAATATGTAGCTATCTTCTGGAGATTATACAACAGAGGAATGGTGATGATGTAATGTAATCTACACTATTAAAATCTTTCACTGGTTGCTGTGTGGAAAGCAAAAAAAAAAAAAAAAAAAAAAAAGAGAGAGAGAGAGAGAAAGAGAGAGAGAGAGAGAGAGAGAGAGAGATATGAGGCTTATGTGGAAAAAGGGAAACCAGATAAGTGGCTCTTGGAGTTCAGGTGGCCAAATGGAAGATATTGTTGCTGCCTTGGAAAGATCATAAAAGAATGGGTATACAAGGAGGCAAGCAACATAGGCAGTTACAAAGCAATGTCCTAAGTGCTATAGGAGAGAACACCATGAGAGCATGCAGAGGATAAAACTAACTTGGACTTGGGGACTTCAGATGAAGAATTCTTATGACAGAGGAAAAGAAAAGAGTTCTGTTCATGATTAAGAGACAGGCAGGGGCAGGGGGAGAAGTAGAATGGGATATTCTGAACAAAGTCAGCATCATTCCTAAAATTCTGTAGTCTTTCATGGAGGAGGGGAGAAACAGAAAACTAGACAGGTGGGCAAGGTCTAGACTTTGAATGGCCCTGTATGCTTTGCTGAATGGCTTGGATTTAAGCCTGAAGGCTACTGGGAATTACAGAAAGACCTCCAGCTAGATCCTGATATGCTCAGATACACATTATTATTTATAGATCACTTGGGGAAGCATTTAGACAATAAATAGAAAAAGAAAAAAATCTAAGATTCTTTAAATTTACAAGGGTGTGTGTGTGTGTGTGTGTATATATATATATGATACAATTACATATATAATACAATATATAATTTCGTTAGCTCAAAGTTTATACTAAAGTCAAGTAGATTATTACACACATATATACACACACAGTTTTATTTTCTTTCCTTTTCCAGGTCTCATCCAATTCCCTGACATAGATAAAAATACCTCAGACTTATTTTTTAATGTCTGTTATGATTGGGCGTGTGTTGATGTTTAGAAATGATGTTCTGTGCCAAAAAAAAAAAAAAAAAAAACACAGAAAAAAAATTGTGGAGTTTTATTTCCCCCTAACCTTGCCAAATGAAATTTGCTTCTGTTAACAGTTGTTGATTTTCCCCTGGATGGAGAGCTGCATATCTCTGAGGAGCCTGTGATAGCCATTCCAACCTGAGTTCCAGGCCTGTGTGGTTCCCCAGAGCCCTAGCTGCTTAAGCTTCAGGGCTTGGCACACAATCTATCTTTGTAATATGGCTTGTCCCAGTGGAGTGTTAAAATGATGACTATGTTTGTATGTATATGCTCATGCTGTTTTACTGTTATGTTTTCATGTTGCTGATGCTGGTTATATTTTTAACTAATGCAATTTTATTGTATTTTTGCCCCGAAGCTATTTAAACCAAGCATACAATTTGGGGAATCTAATAAATAAATAAATGCAGAGCCCTGAAGGAAATGTGGCAACTGACAGTGGAATTTATCCCAATATTTAAATGAATTCACTGTGACTAAATACTTGGAGTTAGAAGACTAGCAACTGTAGAGAGACAGAAAGGAATTTTTTTCATCCTAAAGTTAAAAAGACATGAAAAACAGGGCTGAAAAAATATACTGTTTTTTTTTAAAGAAATGTTAAAGCCCCCTGAGAAAATAGCTAATAATGGTGTTGCAAATATAATGAATTATTTAAATTGTGAGACCAATCTAGGGAGGGAAAAAAAATTTTTATTGTTTTAATGGAGTTTATACATTAACTTGTCATTCATTGTAAAATGCTTTGAAAAGTAAAAAGCACTATGTGTTGCATGTGCACATAGCTTCTTGCATTACCTACAATCACCATGTGTCAGTCCCTGCTCAGTTCCTAGCTTGAATAACTGTGTATTAATAATTCCTTTACCTAAGGCAGCTGTTTGCTGAAGGTTCCTAGATAGTCTTCACTTGCCCTGAAACTACTGAGAATTGGTTTGGCAGCATGCCAATAGTTTCATTTCACTTTCCAACAGGGTGTGGACCTAACCTTGGCCCACTTCTGCCTCAGGAGACCCTTAACATCCCATTAGTAGGTTAGGATGTCCTTGGTTTCTATAGACCCTTAGGGGAGGGTTGCTTATTAAAACCTACCTTCTAGCCTATCTGGAACCTGTGTTGGGGTTGGCGGGATACACTGTTCTGATCTTCTCCATGTTATGTGAGATGGATTCCCTAGGGGCTACTGCCTGCCAGATAACACTGTAATTTCTGCTGTGAACAAATAATGAAGTCAAGCCCAGGGCTTCCTTCTTCAATTTGTCCTCATCCTATTGGACCTTGATGATGGCCTCCATGTTATCTAGATTACAGATGCTATATCATTTGGTTATTAATCTGACCACCCCTCTCTTCCTCCCACCTCAGCACACTTCCAGGGCATGGTTTTTGTGTTTTACTTTCAATCCTAACAAACTGTTTCTACCCCTGTATGTGGCTTCCACTGGAGACTCTCCTGATAAGAAGTTGATGGGACTATGAAAACCATTTATTGCTACCTGGGATTTAATGGAAATTTTAATAATAAAGAAGAGACCATATTCCAAATCTTTAATGTTTACTCTTTGGGTCAGTGAGAAAAGCTGAAGAAAAGGAAATGGAAGAGAATGTGTGGACACCTAAGCACAAATTCAATTATGTAATATTAAAATGATTTTTGTGTTAAAAATACATAGATATATAGACACAAAACAAATGTTGAAGCAAAATTGCAATGCAGTTATACTAAATATCCCCCAGTAAGTTAAAGTACAGAAGTTAAATCTATGTAAAACAAGTAAAACCTTGTTTTTAGTTCATTAAAATTAAGTTTTGATATTTGAAACTCCACCATGAGCATTCTATTTAGAATTTAATGTATTATGAGAATGATACATGGCTACAGCATCTAAATATTACTGTACACAATGTATCAATCTGTTGAATTGGCTATCTAATTGAGAAGTCTGTTTTTCCACATACTGTTCAAATTAGCCAATCACCTTAATAGATATGTTAGATACTATTAACTAAAACAGGTTGCAATATAGATATTTTACATTTGGAATTTACTTCTTAGCTTAGCAATAAGCTTAGTTCACTACAGGTGTCAAATATTTACTGGGCACAAATATAAAAAGATTACATTATTTGATTTGATATTTTAAAATAATGCAGAACACTCTGATAAGAAAGTATGTGTATGAACATATACATATAAGGTGTATGTTTGAGGAAGAGCCTGAGAATATTACTTAGACATTTTTAATGGCTTTTCTTTCTTTGGCCTTTTTTTCCTCCCCATTATCTTTTGCCTTTGTCTAAGATTGATTCTATGAAACATGCACATAAAGGATTATTTGAGATTGTAGCACCTTTACTGTATATTTTTTAAATGAGGGGTCAGCAAGCTATGACCTGCAATGTAGTCCACTACTGGTTTTTGTAAATAAAGTTTTATTGGAACACAGACAGAATCATTTGTAGACATATACTCTTATGGCTTCTTTTGTGCCTAAACAATGGAGCTGGGTAGTTGTAATGGGAAAAATCTAAAATATTTACTATCTGACGTTTTACAGAAAATATTTTCCAACTGCTATTGTAAAGTGGTATAAATTATGGTTATGATTCACAGAACATCTCATTTAAGTGCATACATATCGACAATAACAAAATGCTGTGCTGGAAGATTATGAAACCAGTGACTACTCTGTGCCAGGAATAGCCTATTCTAACTGGGAAGGTCATGGTAGTTTAAATGGATGCTCTTATGCACCAAAATTATTTGTGGAAAGGTTTTAGATTCAAATAATGCCAATTAATTTTCTTTGGAAATCAACATGTACATGAATACCAACTCAAAAACAAATTCTCGGGGCGCCTGGGTGGCGCAGTCGGTTAAGCGTCCGACTTCAGCCAGGTCACGATCTCGCGGTCCGTGAGTTTGAGCCCCGCGTCGGGCTCTGGGCTGATGGCTCAGAGCCTGGAGCCTGTTTCCGATTCTGTGTCTCCCTCTCTCTCTGCCCCTCCCCCGTTCATGCTCTGTCTCTCTCTGTCCCAAAAATAAATAAACGTTGAAAAAAAAAAACAAAAACAAATTCTCCAACAAAAAGTGAATAAATCTGCTCATCACATTGCAAGAATATAATATCTAAGTGCAAATTCAATTGATAGTTCCCTTAAATAAAGGAATAAAGGCTGATAGTTTAAATAGGTTCTGAAAGAAGCTAACTAACAACTATTTCTACAGGAAAAAAAAAACAAGTTCTATCCTATTGCTTATTTCTTTACTTTCACAAAACAATGGCAATACTCAATTACTGAGAGGTGAATTAATTACATTGTATATTATCCATGTCCTTTGTCTCTTTTCTGTTTTCTTTTTTCTATTTTCTGCTGAATGCCTGAAGTCCTACCATTTCACTGATCATTAACCACAACCCAAGAATAAGGGAGCAGAATTTAGACTATGGAAATTAATTCACTTTTGCCCTTATTTTTTGGCTCTATTAAAGGAGGAAGAAACAAGCTGAGGTTCTTCATTAAAATTAAGTCTTTTCATTACATATTGACTTTTGTTATTAATTGTATCTTTTAAAAAAACAAGAGATATTACTGTATTTGGTGTCAAAACACATAATTACTATCTTAATACAAGAGCTAAATTTATCTAAGAAGAAGTGTGGATCTATTATTAATTTCTGTATAGTTAAATAAAGATAATTGACTTCTTTCTTCCTACTTTATGAACCATTTTTTAAATATTTTATTTTTTAAATTATATTTATCTAATTCTTTTTAATTGTCCTGATAATCACATTGCCAGAAACATTACGCATCCTCAAAACAGGCCTTGTTATTAGTTGATTCAAAAACCTTGGGTCTTTTTTGCTATTGATGTAAAAGTTGTTTATAGTATTGAGGTTACATTGACCTTTAAAGAGCTATTTTGTCCCAGAAAACAAAAAGAGTTTCCTATGGATAAAATCCATTAATAATTAACATTAGTTTGATATCTCAGTATTAACATTTCCCAAGGAAAATAAATAAATCTGTGAGTGAATAAAATTACCCAATTTGTATCTCATTGCAAGTAGATATTATACCTCTCTAAAAGTAGATAAACTTCAAATTTCATTTAATTGTATTTTTCAGAAAACCATCTGTATTTTCATTAAAGAAGAATAATTAAAAACCATTAGAAGAAAGGATTATATGATTTTTCTGAGTACACAATTTGCTAATTTCCTCAAATTCAAAGACAATATTTGATTGTCAAGAAAATTCAGTGATTGAGAAATAATAGCATTTTTTATTGTTTCAGTAAAAATTAATTGAAAATATCTTCAGAATATCTTTATAAGAGAAAAACAGATGATTGAGTCTGATTGTGTATAGTATTTATGATTATCTTGTTTTTTTTAATGTTTATTTATTTACTTTGAGAGAGGGAGAGAGCGAGCAAGCTAGCACAAGCGAGGAAGGGGAAGAGAGGGAGAGAGAGAAGCCCAAGCAGTCTCCACACTATTGGCACAGAGCCTGACACAGGGCTAGATCTCACAAACTGTGAAATCATGACTTGAGCCAAAATCATGGGTTGGTTGTTTACAAACTGAGGCATCCTGGTACCTTGTTTTCTATGTGGTTAGGAAACTGTGCTGCTAAAAACATGATGATGGGTTCAGCTGATATGGAGAATACACGGACTGGAATTCAGGAAATATTGGTTTTAATTTTCATTCTCTCAATGCTTAAATATGTAACCCAAATCTTCAGTCACAAGTCAAGTTTTCATACCGGCACTGATTGGAGTGTATTCAATGTCCCTAGGGAGGATGCTATCCCTTTTTGGTTGGCTGTACCGTCTGACCTTTCTGAATTTTCCACAAAGAATTCAGCATAATCACTTGAATCCAAAACCTCTTCTAGAAATGTCTTTATGGAACAAAGTTCTCAGTCTCAAATCTCTAACACAGAATATTATCAGCTCCTTCCAGGAAGCAGCATGTTTTTGTTACTGTTACATACACAGAAGAATAATTTTATGGAGATGAGCCCTTTTCCTCATCTGCACTATAAAATAACTGAGCTAAATGATCTTTTCATTTTCTTTCAGTTTAAACTATTTTTTAAATCTGTGAGGTGAAATTTTTATGGCAGACTAACGTATTCTTTGGGCAACTGAAGAAATTGCCTTTGTGGAAAAGTCCACAGCTATTCTAATGACAAAGCTTTAGAATCCAGTTTATCAAGATGAATTGTGGAAGTGAAAGGAGAACAGAAGCAAACAAACAAAAGAGGCAGATTTACTGAGTTTATTTAATATAATGGTCCACGTTCCTTCTAGTGTCCTTTGGAATATTTCATTATAATGACCTGTAACAGGTAGAAAGTTCTTCCTTTTTTCTTAAAGTTAAAAAATGAGAATGCACTTGAGAAAAATATTGTAATTATTGGGAGATCATATAAATGTTAACGCATTAAGAGTTAGAAAAAAGAGCAGGGGTAGGTTATATTGCACAGCTGCAGAAGCAGGGAGCTGGATGGAAGAATAGAAAACAGAAATCTTTATTTGAAACTCCAGCTGTGTAATCCTAGGCAAACGTCTTAACCTATCGAGTAATCTTTATTGTGAGGATTAAATGGAATAACAAATGTAAAGTGCCTGGCAATTAGTGTTAATATATACTAATATATATACTAATATATATATATAGTATATATATATATATAGATAGATAGATAGATAGAAAGTATATAGTATATATATATATATAGATAGATAGATAGATAGATAGATAGATAGTATAGATTAGTATATATATATATACTAATATATATATATAGTATATATATATATATAGATAGATAGATAGATAGATAGATAGATAGTATATATACTAATATATATATATAGTATATATATATAGATAGATAGATAGATAGATAGATAGATAGATAGTATAATCAAATTTTGTAGTGAAGAAATAAACTCTTTCACTCAATAATAATTTATTTAGCATTCATTGTGTATCAAATACTGTACTTGACTATGTAATTACAAAGATAAAATGAAATTATCCTAGCTTCCTTCTTATATCTGTGAACAGGGAAGTAGTAGGTAAAATGAATGAATGAATGAATGAATGAATGAATGAATGAATAAATGAATACAAATCCCAAAAGAAATGTGAAAGTTCCCAAAGAAGAAGGAAAGTTAAACAGTTAAAACAGAAGAATATGACCATTTGTAGAAATAATATTAATAACGTTATGCATTTAATTCCATAATGGATTTGAGAACTTGTTAAAGATTATTCATAATAAATCAAAACTGAAGGTCATTGCATGCTTAATTTTAAATTTGCATTTCATTTGTATTTGTGATGTAAATAAGAGATCACATATGTTCTATAGTCACCCAGCCTATTCACTTAGTACAGCTGGCTGTAAATGCTCCCTTTTTTAGACAGCCATACAGAAAGTTAAAGGACAATCACCATAAATTAGGGTCAAATGATTTCTTTACTTTGCAAAATTGAGACAAAATAAATTCTAGAGAAACCTATTCCATTATCCATCAAATCCATGCTGAAATTATTCGGTATAAATTTTTACAACAATTTATGAATGGAAATTGACCTGATGAATAGCTGTCTAAAGATACCCCCCAAAAAATGCATATGTTTACTTTAGAAATGCTTTATTCCTTGGGGGAAATATGGTTGTGACTATTCCCCTTAAGAGTAGAAGAATGAAAGCATACATGATTCAAATGAATTAAACTGTCAACAATGAGATAAGATTAATTGTATACATTTGGTATTTTATAGATGCATTTGTCCAGAATCTGTCTGTCTCTCTCTCTTCCTCTATTTTTTTTTTTTACATTATATCCAGAGAGCTAAACACTTGTAAGAAAAGACCAAAGTCTCATTTTAACTTTATTCTTGATGTTTTTACAGGTAAAAACATTTCTTTACAAAACCTTTTGATACTTATTAAATGGCCAGACCTAAGGCTCTAGAGGGTGTTCCCTTCTACCAAATTCTTCCACTTGAAAAACAAACTATTCCTCCACTTGGAAAAAAAAACTATACACCCAGTAGCTTCACTAATGGTTCACTATAGAAATATGTACCAACCAAAGCTGTTACAACCAAAAACAAATCAGAGCTAAATTAATGATAAACAGGCAATGAGACAAAGGAAGGAAATCAGTCTGCTATGGATTGTCTTTCTATTCCACTCTTGCTTGTAGACCCTGTGTGTGTGTGTGTGTGTGTGTGTGTGTGTGTGTGTGTGTGTACAGTGCTTTTCAAAGATATTGCACATTGTGTGCCTAGTATGTGAGCTTGGAAGTGAGAGGAAAGACCATCACAACATGAGGGGGAAGGAGAGAAGTATAATCTAGAAAGGGATTAGCAATTAATACTTTCCCCATATATTAATCATACTAATGATGAAAAAAATGATCATCACTATAGAAATTCCTCAGAGAGAATATGCATTGAACATAAATGCAGAAATTTTCTAAATATGGGGGTTATATATGGAATGTTCCATTTCCTGGTTTCTTCTGCTTCTTTACAATTAAAAGTGAATTCAAGAGTGTTTTTGCCCTTTTGAAATCAATTTAAGTTGAGAGAAACTACACCATATGCTCTTTTAACCCAGGCAATGTACAGCAAAGTGCTGAGCAATTATACGGTGGATTTGATCAGTTTTGACAGCCAGTCTTGAAACTCAAGCCAGAATCCCCTGCTCTTTCTTCCACAGCAGGTTTTGAGACTAAATTATATGACTAATTGCATCAAATTTCTACTTTACCTTGGCAATGGTCTCACAAAACCTGCATGTGCAAAATGACTTTCCTGATCAGCTTTAACAATTCTATGTGCCATGATTATTTTACAACTTCTGTATCAGAATATATAAAATAATGATGGATAAAAATATGTAAATGTCCTCTGAAATACTCTGTCTTATAGCAAAGTCATCCTAGACTGTTCCCTTTCTTCAGTTCCTGCAACTTGTATTCACCAAGTGGAATATTTGATTAGGGAATTTATAATCTGATAAATATAAATTAGTTCAGGATGTTCTTCTCATTCTGTGTTTGAAACATGTCCAAGAATCATGTAGATTCTCTGGATCATTTCCTTAGTGTATTACCATAATCATATAAGAAATGCATGATGTTCACATTGACAGTATATTCTTTAGAGTAATATATAAGTGAAAGTGAGGTGCTCTAGAAGTGAAGGTCATTAACATTCAATAGTCACCGATTCTATTATACTCCAAACCTGAGAAACTACCTAGTGAGGCTACAAAGGGTTGTGTATCACTTACTCTGGATACTCATGAAGCTAAAGCAATCTCTCAAAAACTTCTTAATGTGCAATAATTATTTTAATTTAGGGACAAATAAACATAGAAAAGAGGGATAGGATCTCACTTCTGAGATGAAAGTAAATTAACTTTGGGGAAATTTATCTTTCACAGCATATTGGGGACAGTGCCAGCAGGCCACAGATGTACACCTCATGAGGAGCCTATAAAGACATCTGTGAGGTGGGGGGAAATGCAGTTTATATTCATAGTGTAACTTAGTAATGACATACCAACCACACCCCAGATGAATGCTTCCAATATAGAAAGAAAAAAGGGAAAAAAAGTATTTTTTTTACAGCATTTCTGTTTCCATGCAAGGTTGTTGATGAAAAAAGCTCTAGTTCATATGTATTAGTGGACCAACTGAAATAAGAGAGAAACTGACAAAAGAATGAGATATAGATAAAGAAAGGGGTGGGGGAGAGAGAGAATGAGAAAGGGAATGAGAAAGAAAAAGGGAAAGAGGAGAGGGAGGGAGGGACACAGACAGGAAACAAACAAACAAAAAAGACAAAAAAAAAAGACAAAAGGAATCACATCAGAGGAAAAAAAAACTATAGAAATTTTCTGTTATTAAATGTTGCAGAAGACAAATATATGCCCTTGAAAACACTTTGAAAATGATTCCTTTCTTATTATCATTCAATATATGCCTCCCACTCCAATACCCAACTCATTAAATAGATCACTTTATTCTCTGTTTGCCTGCTAGATTTTAAATGCTGAATGGGGACCACATTTCTTTATCCTTTTATCTATCTTTTCTACAAGCACAGTGACTGGCACATAGAAAGTCTTCAATAAATATCAGTAGAATAAATGAATGAGTGAATGACAAATTCTTCCAAATTCTTAAGCAGAAAGAAAACTTATACTTAAAAAAAAATGTTACTGATTGTATGAATGTTTGGCAGCCTAATGATTTTTTCCTATGATATTTCCAACATGATTTCTAATTTGTTAACATGCCCTATGGATGATCAAATTTTGCAAAGTAACGCATGCAAATGACAGGGTATAGCTGCCCATGGATATGCTGCGACCCGTTGTCACAGTTTCCTTCTTGCAGCTTGCATTCTAGGAGTTATTCAGTTGGAATGAATCAACAATCAATAGGAGGTTATTTCAAGCCTTAAGGAAACAAATTTGCTGTTCAAATAAAATAAAAATTATGCCTTTCTTGTTTCTTTAGTTTGCTTGTTTGTTTTCCTTGGGGATGGGTTTGGGGTTTGGCAATTTAGAAGTTGGAGAGGATTAAAGTCGTAGTAACTAAAGCATCTAATGAAAGTAGGAAGCAAAACCACAGAAGGTATCGGAGTATAAGGAGGTATTAAAATGAGAAACCAGTGGGGCGCCTGGGTGGCGCAGTCGGTTAAGCGTCCGACTTCAGCCAGGTCACAATCTCGCGGTCCGTGAGTTCGAGCCCCGCGTCAGGCTCTGGGCTGATGGCTCGGAGCCTGGAGCCTGTTTCCGATTCTGTGTCTCCCTCTCTCTCTGCCCCTCCCCCGTTCATGCTCTGTCTCTCTCTGTCCCAAAAATAAATAAAAAACGTTGAAAAAAAAAAATTTTAAATGAGAAACCAGAGGGGCGCCTGGGTGGCGCAGTCGGTTAAGCGTCTGACTTCAGCCAGGTCACGATCTCGCTGTCCCTGAGTTCGAGACCTGCGTCGGGCTCTGGGCTGATGGCTCAGAGCCTGGAGCCTGTTTCCGATTCTGTGTCTCCCTCTCTCTCTGCCCCTCCCCCGTTCATGCTCTGTCTCTCTCTGTCCCAAAAATAAAAAAAAAAAAAAAAAAAAAGAAGTGGAAAAAAAATAAAATGAGAAATCAGAGAAATAAAAGAGTGAAAGTGATCTGTAAATTATTTTACACTGTTCCAAATATATATGTTTTTAACTGCTGAGTAAAATATAATATCCATTGTGAAATATCAAATATACATATATATTTGAATATATATATATATTTATCAATTTAAAATGATAGTTCATAGAGTCACAAAATTACTGACCTTCTCTGGTACAATTGGTTTGGGCTTCATCACTGAAGTCTCCACAGTCATTGTCACCATCACAGGCCCAGTGGCCTGGGATACATCTGCCATTGGAACACCTGAACTGATTATCAAAGCAAGAGTGAACACAGCCAACTTCATCACTGCCGTCCCCACAGTCATCATCTGGAAAGAAGCACCAACATCAAGGGAGTGAAAACTGACCCAGGAAGAAAATTTTTCTTCCAAGATCTCTAATGTTTCTTTTTGTATATAGAGCATTCTTTTGTTTTTGATAAAGGAATCAATGATGAACTTTCCCATGGACAGTGGGGGAACAATTTTCATTTTGACATTGCTTCCCTTGTGCTTTCACATCAACTACTAACCAAAGAGGAAAAAAGAAATCCTTGACTTGGATTTTAAAATTTAATTTCCATTTCACTCAGAAATGACTAACCATTGACAACAAATCTATGCAACATGAAATAATTATAAAATGAGAGGACAATGATGAGTGCAGGAATTTCATGAAATGATACAGCTGGTGATATAATTATTGTGGAAAACTGTTCAGACCCACAATCTCTCTACACCCCACAGTGTATAACCGTATCTTTAATTCAGACCTTTCTTCTCCATTCTCCAACATGAAGAGTGACTACGTACTCCCCTTCCCCTACTAACTGATAAGTGTGTATTTATACTGGGAAATTGTCACTATCATTAGCAATGATTTATATTCTTTATTAACAACCATTGCAGGAGGGAGGTGAGAGAAATGTGAAGTGGAAATAGATTAAATTGAAATCAGTTGCTGAGAATGTATGATTTATACATAATTCATTTACCTGTGCTCGGTATAATTCAGCATAGGGATACAATTGAGTATAAGAAAAAAAAACATCATTTGTACATAAATAGCAAGGTGGCAGAAATGAGGCCATTTGGATAATTCCATAATAATTTATAAACTCCTCTGTCCTGAGAGTACAGAGCACTTTACATAAATGCTTTGGGGAACTCAAATTGTCCAGGTCATTTCCTCAATTATCCCCTTTACTTCACATCTGTCGAATTAGATGATGTCCAGCATAATGTCTGAACACAAATCTCTTCATTGCCCCATGGGACAGATGTTGACCTCCATTACTCTTAATGCTAATCCCCGCTGAAGTGCCAGGTGCCCTCTTACCACTTGTCTTAGGCATTTTGTTGGCTCTGCAAGCTTCTCTTATGAACTATGTCTCACCAACAGTCAGGCCCCCAATCAAATCAGTGCAATACAGTGAACAGTAGTACTTGCCAGAGTCGCAGTGCCATTTGCTGCTAATGCATCTTCCACTTTTGCATATAAATTGAGTTAGTGGCTCACAAGTTGGAAATTCTAGGAAAGGTATAAAAACATTCAATAGGTAAGATGTTACTGACTATGCTTGGCTTAAATTGCATCTCATTTGCTAATGGGACCAGAACTCCACCCCTGTCTTCGACAAAAGGCACAGAGGAAGCAGTATACAAATATAGTGACATAAACTTCTTGAGGACATAGGACACCCATACTTTTAATATTTTTTAAATGAATACTGTACAGGGACTGAAAGGCAAGGAGAATCATTTGGTGAAAGACCGTGTGTATTCATTATACGCAAAGTAATGCGTGTATACTTTAAACAGAAAGGCCTTTTCTGAATACAGAGAACCAAGTAGGAAAGTAAGATCTAAGTTTGCCTTTTAGAGATGTCAACATCAAAAAGTGAAAGTAAAAACAAACAAACAAAACATCTCAATAAAATCAGTTCATGGATATCATACAGTTATAAATGTTTCGAGGAGTGAATTCTAAGGTAAAAAAAAAAAAAAGAAAAAAAAAAAAACCCAAAACACAAAACACAAGAATTCTCTGAAAATCGACAACAGTAAAGAATTAGAATTCAAAATGAAATTTTACTCTATTAAATCCAAAGACCTCCTTTCCTAACCCCTAAATATCTATAACAACAAAAAATTTAAACATAGACAAACATAGAATTAGCATAGAAAAAGATTCTAAAAAGAGGTAACTTGCTAATTCAAAGGAGTAGTCAATTCAGCAAAGTGTCATAAAATGATCAGATAATCTAGACTGATTGGAAAAAGAAAAGAAAATAATCTAGACTGATTGGAAAAAGAAAAGGCAAAAGGTAGTAGTAATCAAAGAATACAATTGCCAGGAAAAAGACTTTCATTTATGGTGAAAGCAATTCACATAGTTTACATAATGTGCTTAATACCAGGTATTTTAGCTCTCAGCACAATATTCATGGAATTATAAAACCATCACCCACAAGAGCTCATTTAACAGACATCAAAAAATAGAAAAAGAAGAACAAAAAAAACCTCCATCAGTTCACTGATACAAAGAAATTGACACATGGAGGTAGATCTGTGCCCCACATTCTTTTATATTGTTCTTTTGACAGCTGGAGACAAAGCCATTTTGTAGCAAATAGCTGCTCTTCTCCTTAAAACAAGTGGCTTACAATCATAGTCTATATTTGGTGGGAGGGAGACCATAAATATTTTCAACTTGTACTCTGCAGGCTCTGTCTCAAGGCTACCAAGATGGCTGAGCAGACTAGTGTTTGGCTGTCCAAACTTCTTCAGCCAAATTATTAACCTCTTATTTAACTACACAAATATTTATCTATAGTTTTTTTTGGAGTTTTGAATACTATTTAGAGGAAAATATATGAATAATAACAATATCTTTCCTAGCTTAAAACAAAACACTGACTATATCCAATCATTTTAGCCGTAAGAAAATAAACTCTGAAAAGTTACGCTTGCCTAAAACTGGCCATTATTTCCTTAATAAAAAAACAGGACTTTAGAGTTCACTTCATCAAACTCTCCCTCCATTCTTTATTCCATCACCAATTTCCTATATTATTTTCATTTACTATCCATGAATGTACTTAAGCTGCTTTTACTATACCTATGTTTTTAGTATATAGATGTATTCAACTTGAAGTTTACGTATTTCTCCTAAATTGTTTCATTATGTATGGCAGACTTCGTTGTATTTATTAGAAATGTGTCTTTAAATACTTCCACAGTTTTAGCATTTTGTTTCCATACTAGTCACTACTGCATAATTTTACAATGTTGGAGATTTCAATCATTTAAAGTTTTTTTTATCTTTAAATTCTATAACACTATCATTTTTTATTGTTTCAAGTTTTTATTTAAATTCTAGTTAACATGCAGTGTAATATTGGTTTCAAGAGTAGAATTTAGTGATTCATCACTTACATATAACACCCAGTGCTCATTACAGCAAGTGCTCTCCTTATTATCCATCACCCATTTAACCCATCCCTTGCCCACCTCCCCCTGAGGACCCTCAGTTTGTTATCTATGGTTAAGAGTCTCTTATGGTTTGCCTCCCTTTTTCTTTTTTGTCCCTTCCCCTATGTTTGCCTGTTTTCTTTCTTAAATTCCACATATGAATGAAACCATATGGTATTTGTCTTTCTCTAACTCATTTAGCTTAGTATAATACACTCTAGCTCCATCCACGTCATTGCAAATGGCAAGATTTCATTCTCTTTTATACCTGAGTAATATTTTATTGTGTATATATACCACAACTTCTTTATTCACCAGTTGATGGACATTTGGGCTCTTTCTATAATTTAGCTATTATTGATAATGCTGCTATAAACATCAGGGTACATATACCCTTTTGAACCTGTATTTTTGTATCCTTTGGGTAAATACCTAGTAGTGCAATTGCTGGGTCCTAGAGTAGTTCTATTTAATGTTTGAGAAGCCTGCATACTGTTTTCCACAGTGGCTGTACCATTTTGTGTTCCCACCAAGAGTGGGGGTTCCCTTTCTCTGCATCCTCGCCAACATCTGTTGTTTCCTGTGTTGTTAATTTGAATCAGTCTGACAGGTATGAGGTGGTATTTCATTGTACTCTTGTATTTCCCTGATGATGAGTGATACTCAACAACTTTTCATGTGTCTGTTAGCAATAATTTAAAGTTTTTTTTAACTTTGGGGGAGCTTGGGTGGCTCAATAAGTTAAATGTCTGCCTTCAGCTCAGGTCATGATCTCATGGTCTGTGGGTTCAGGCCCCACATCAGGCTCTGTGCTGACAGCTCAGACTTGGATCCTGCTTCGTATTCTGTCTCCCTTTGCCTCTCCCCAGCTTGTGCTCTCTCTCTCAATAATAATTAAATAAACTTTAAAAAAATTAAAAACTAAAGTTTTTTAACTTTAAATTCTATAACACTATCAATATTTAATTTACTTTTTATAGAGAAGAACATGCAAGATTTACCTAATGATTTTGGTCATGCATCTTTAGGTCTATCCTTCATTTTTCTTTTAAAATGGGTGATGGGCATTAAGGAGGGTACCTGTAATGAACACTGGGTTTTATATGTAAGTGATGAATCAATAACTTCTACTACTAACTTGGATTTAAATAAAATCTTGGAATACAAAAAATCTCTTAATATTTTAAGTACCAATCCCAGGTAGCCTGAAGGCTGAGTCATGGGGCTCACACATGGGCAGTTTGCTCCATGCCCTTGCCCTCCATCTTTAGGCCCTCTCGCCTATTGGAAAGGATGCTCTCATCCATCATGCTCTCTTCCTGGGGACAGCAGTTCCCTGCACTGCACTACTGATAAGAAGGTTTGAATGGCAGTTACAATCAGACCTCATATTGGACCTGCTCTTCTTATGGGACTTGGGCCTGTATAACAGTTATGTTTCCCAAAGGTCCCCTGCAGGCCTATTCTGGATCATCCCTAAGAGTTAGGACTTTACAGAATACCCAAAATTATGTTACTGAGCACTTTCATACTATTTTAACCAGTGAATCACATGAGTGATGGTATTGTCAGAAAGTAAGAATTTTTAATGGCACTGCTAGAACTTTTATAGAATGATTTGCATTTTTTCCTTTACTAAAAACTATGAAATTCTTAAGTTATATGTGTATATTAATGTATAGTTTTTGGCAAGTCACAACTAGCTAGAATAGTAAAATGTGAGCAAATTAATTTTGCATGATAGTGTCAAAGACATATCCTGTGCCGTATCTTCACAATATTTCAAATTACATTGGAGGCTAAAATATTCATCCTCACTCTTAAAATGGTGAAACAGTAAGTCAACTTTGGAGCCCATAAGAATTCTCTCTAGTGTGTAGCTGAGCTGGGAAAAGAGAATCAGGCAGACTGACCAGCAGTAGCAACCAGTGAGCAGACTACAAGTGACAGCCATCTTTACTACTAGTAATTTACCCAAATGACAACATAAATTGATATTACTTCATAAATAACATGTAGGGAAAGTGGTGGGCTCATACCAGATCTGGTTGATATGGCATTGATTACCTGCTTTTCGCTTCTTAAAAAGCTATTTCTTTGTGTGGTTACATTTGAGTATATACATGTGAGGTATTGGAATATGAATCAAAATTATTCTAAAACTGAACAAATCTCCATTAAATTTTATGATTACCAAAGACATGCTTCAAGATACAAATTTTAGAATAAATTTAATTTTTTAAACCCCCAAAATGTGATCAGAGCCTAAACATTATTCAAAGACAGCAGTAAAAAGGAGGCAATCACTGATATGAAGAGAGAAAAGACTGTATCAAAAGCTATCCATGATGTGACTCAACAAATTTTCTGACATATAAGGG
Source organism: Puma concolor (assembly GCF_028749965.1). NCBI lineage: Eukaryota > Metazoa > Chordata > Mammalia > Carnivora > Felidae > Puma > Puma concolor. The sequence continues at coordinate 133,052,059 of NC_141674.1, forward strand.
GAAGTGCTCAAAAGAAGTGAAAATGCCCAAGGCATCCTTTAATCAATACTTCTAACAGAGTTTTCTCTTGTTACCTGACAAGATAATGAAAACTTATGTGTTTATGTTTCAAGAATCAACAGGAATGTTGTCCAAAATATGTTTTCTTCTTTGCATAAATGTTTAATGTTTAGAAGATGTACAGTAGATATGAATAGTGACTTTAAACCAAACATCAGTGTAAGTTATGGTTAAAATGAATAAAGTCAAAAATGCAGATTCTAAGATACAATGAGATCTAGTTTTGAAAAATAACATCAAATCTTGTTGAATCTATAACAGGTTACTTCACATTTTTTAATCTCTCTTCTATAAATTTAGGAATGTATTAAACAGAATCACACATTTAACCAGGAAAGCGATAAAACACCCCAAGCATTTGGAGAATGTGAAATTTGGCAATACTTCATTGTTCAGTAAATTTTCCAAGTGACCTTTAGGATTCTACCTCTCAGATTCTGAGTCTAAAATCCAGTCCCCTTCGTGCCCCAAATATGAACGTTAGCTTCTAAAGGGTAAAAACTTTCAAAATAAATAAAATAATCTAAAACCCAGTATACCTTCAGTCTCTAAGAAAATAAGTCATATACCTGACCACAGTGAATACAACATACACACGTGCATATGATGCATATATGTACTTAGATAGTTGTATCTCATTTCTGATTTACTTTTTTACATAATAGTTACATTATTTCTCTTGGTAACCACATTGTCTGATTTAGTATAGGACAAGAGGCAAATTATATAAAGTTTTAAAAAAATGAGGACTAGAAGAAAGGATAGGGCAAATCACTACAAAGAACAGAGATATTAATTGAAGAGACACATATAAGGGAGTGAAATTACTAATGTTTCATTTATGTTTCCTTGATAAAGCACTGTGACCTAGAATAAGTCACAATGCCTCTCTGGTGACAGATGTCAGGTTTGTAACTTGATCTCTCAGGTCCTTTAAATCCTAAAGGTCAAGAAGTCAGAAGAAACATCCTCTGCAAGTGCACAACACCCTGAAAGCATTTTATTAGCATAAAAATGGGGCATATCTCCCAAATAACTCCTGGGATTATCACAGTATTCCAATAAAAGATAATAACTGAATTTCAGAAAAAAAATATAAGAATACATTTAAAACGTTAAATTATCTTTGGATTTTCTCCACTTAATGCAGTCAAATGTGCAACACATTTTAGGAGTTCCACCAAAAATTTAAGTATAATATAGGACACTTCATTTTTCACTAATGTTGGAAAATAATGTATCCATAATTTCTTAGTATGTTATCACCAGTATCTAATAGTGACAGATAAATGAGTTCTGACAACAATATACATCTTCTCCTAAAAAATAAAACAAAAGCTACTTAAATTAAATTTAACATTTTCTCTGTTCTTCCCTATTAGCATTAATTTAAAAGTTAAAAAGAGTATCTGAATATTTCAGTCTGTTTCTAGGTACTTGTTCTTTTTAAAATACCAGCATGAATTCTTATATTTCACAAAGAGTTAAATGTTAAACACAATCTTTTCTTTCTTGACTTTATATAAATATCCTTTGACTGTGGATCTTCCATGAGACACAGATTACAAGACACTTGGAAAGATTACCTGATTAACTCTGACAAAGAGAAAAAAATATATAAATGGAAGTGGCTTACATTTTTTCATATTAAAAATACACTAAAGAAAACTATATTTTATTTCTGTAGTTACTTCAACCTCATAGAATGTTTAATGTGGAGTAATGGACTGTTAAGAAATCTTCTATTGTTGCAGGTGGTGTGCTCAATTTATCTATTATATCTTTCACTTAAAATTTATTGCCAGGTTATATGTATGCTATTATGTAAATGGCAACAATTTTCTCTCTCTCTCAAGGGTAATCATCGTTGGTATGGTACTTCTATTTATCCAGTATACAAAGCTTAGAGGTAGTTTTCAGATCCAATTTGTTTCTTTCCTATCTCTAGGAATCTTCCTACTTATTTCTCCTTTTCGGTCTCAAAATGAATAGTTCTAATTAACTAATTATTGAACTCTCAAAGTAAAGCTATCATAGGTTTGTTTTAGAGTACGTAGTCCACATATATATAAGTGTATAGAGTATGTAGTCCACATATATATAAGTATATAAAAGTGACCATCATGTGGAAAATGTATACAGGATCCAAATTAAAATAAATGACAAGTTAAGAATATTATAGAAGTCCAGGGATAGGAAAGTGTTGTCTAAACCTGAAGGAGATGATACAATGCACATTACACGTTATTATTTATTAAGTATGAGATATTAAGCTAGCTATGTATATACATTACCTATACTCTTCACAACAGCCCTGAAATTTTTATAGCCAACCTGAATTGTAAAAGAAAACAACGTAAATTGCCTGAGGATATACTGCATAACCAGCAAGTATCAGAGTAAAATCTGGATACTAGTCTGACTGCTTCCAAAATATATTATTTTTCCCCATACCATGCTGATCATACCCATACTTATTAAAACATCATAGTGCAGAAAAATTTGGGGAAGGATGAAAATTTTAATTCTTCTTTCTGTCGTTTATGCCTTCCACTTACATTTTAATTCTGATTATTATCTATTCTAAGGTATAATTAAATGTGGTTATGGGAAAATAGTGCTTGTTCTTTTTAAAATTAAATAGATTATAGGACTTTTTTTTTAAAATTATATAGATTATAGGACTATATCCTCTGGGAAAATATATAACATTTCTTGATAATGATACTAGCTATGGCTCTTGAGAATTGGTACTTACTTAGGACAGACTTCAAAAGATCCAATAAAGTAAATATACTTTGGTGAAAACCATAAGAAAACATTGTACCACAAATAATCTTCATTTTGCTGCTCTTTCTTTGTTGTTACATAAAACCTCATTTTATACATCACGTAAGTCCTATATAAAGAACAGAGTTTGGGGGCGCCTGGGTGGCGCAGTCGGTTAAGCGTCCGACTTCAGCCAGGTCACGATCTCACGGTCCGTGAGTTCGAGCCCCGCGTCAGGCTCTGGGCTGATGGCTCAGAGCCTGGAGCCTGTTTCCGATTCTGTGTCTCCCTCTCTCTCTGCCCCTCCCCCATTCATGCTCTGTCTGTCTGTCCCAAAAAATAAATAAACGTTGAAAAAAAAAAATTAAAAAAAAAAAAAAAAGAACAGAGTTTGTAGGCAGGCAAACCTGGATTAAAATCCTGATTTTCTCACTAATTAATATATAATTGGGGATAGTTACTTAACATCTCTGGTCTCAAGTGTTTCCTCTGTAAAAGAGTAGAAAACTGTTTCAAAAGTTTTAATCATTCAAAATATTGGGAGCTTTATACAAAACAGAGATCTAGGTCTTAGTGATACGTCACCTAGAATAAATGAATAAATGAATGAATAAAATAGTGCTAAATACTGGGAATACAAAGTTCACCATTTTCATTTCTAAGCATCCTTACAATCTAGTAAGAAAATATTTGTAGTATAATTAAACAAGTTACTTCAATAAATCTCTGATAAATGCTATGATATAAGCAACACAAGGTGTTATTGCAACCCAGAACAGAAGCATCAAAACGACTCTCAGCTATTGCACACCAGAGGAAGTTATATACAAGCCAATATGAATAATATGTTGACATCAAATCAGGAGAACAGGAGGGGAAGGGATGTTTTAGAATATTCTAGAAAGACAGCATTCCTGAAGGCCCAGAAGTCAGAGTAGATAAAATGTTTAAAAAACTAAAATTTTCAAAATAGCTGCAGTAATGTGTAAGATAGATGTAGTGAAATTTTAGGAGCTACAAATTGGCCTGTGTGATAGATTTAGGATTAATCACTACTGATATAAGAGACCCTTAGAGGTCAAATGGAACATCCATCCAGGGAATGTATGAATGAAATTAACAGAAGAGCTAGAAAGACATATAGAACACTTCTGGCAATGAGGAAGACAAATGAAAAATGCAAAAGTAATAAGCAAACATTTTAATACATAGTGCATATGCAAGAAAATAATACAAATTTCCAGAGCTGAGAAATGAAAAGAGAACTGAAAACTAGGTTATTGAGTTTCCATAGCTTTGTGAATATGTGTAGGCATGCGTGTGTGTGTGTGTGAGAGAGAGAGAGAGAGAGAGAGAGAGAGAGACAGAGAGAGAGAGAGAGACTGATTTTGCCCACAAAGGCAGTAGAAGAATGCTGAATCAGTAATCTAGATGTTTGGGTTTTAATATCAACACTAAACAGATGAAAATTTCTTAGTTGCTCCTAAGGTGTGGATCTGAGCATAGACCCAGGACCCTCAGAGGCTAAACCCTCAATGGAAGGTTGGAGGAGATAATATCCCCTCCCAGTATGAAGAGAGGTCTCAGCCTGGATTGTGAATGGAAAAAAAATATATATGTGTATGTATATGTGTGTGTGTGTGTGTGTGTGTATCTATCTATCTATATATCTATATATCTATATCTATATCTATCTATCTATATATATATATATATAGATGTCCCAAAATTTATAGATGTGAAACTGTATCATAAGCTCTTTCTATAGTTCAAAAACCCTCAATTAAAAAAAAAAATCAAAGTAAAGATGAATTCAGGGCATACGATATTTCAGACAATAGTCAGGTTGTTCAGGAAAGCTGTGGCCTCAAGACAGGCCTCATAAGACTTTCACAGGGCCAAAAAACATAGAAGACAGGCTCAAAAAATTACATTAAAAAAGGGGTGAAGGAATGAAGGAAGAAAGTGGAAAAGGAGGGAGGGAGGAGGAAATAAGGAAGGGAGGGAGGAAAGAAGTAGAGCTAACAAGCAAGCAAAAGAAAAAATATGTATCTGGTGAGTGGAAATTTAGCAGATCCAAAAAATGGCAGAATTAAATCCATAAGATCTTCAGACATTTAAAAAGTATCTAAATGCCTCATTAGCACAGTAGTTAGTGCTTCAGTCTCATGACAGGTATATGACAGAGACTATAGACTAAAATATAATAAACACTATAAAATAAGGAAGTCAAAACATATTTAAAAAATAAAGGCAAAGGGCGCCTGCCTGAGTGGCACAATTGGTTGAGCCTCGGACTTCAGCTCAGGTCATGATCTTAAGGTTTGTGAGTTCAAGCTCCATCTTGGGCTCACTGCTACCAGGGAGGAGCACGCTTTGGATTCTCTGTCCCCTACCCCCCCCCCTCTGTCTCTGCCCCTGTCCTGCTTGTGCGTTTTCTCTCTCAAAAAATAAAATAATAATAATAATAATAATAAAATAAACAATAAAATAAAAATAAAGATAAAGATAAAACAAAAGCATGCTTAAAAAAAAAAAAAAACACCCTAATTCGGCACCTGGGTGGCTCAGTTAAGTGTCTGACACTTGGTTTTGGCTCAGGTCATGATCTTGCCATTTGTGAGTTCAAGCCCTAGGTAGGGCTCCGCACTGATTATGTAGAGCCTGCTTGGGATACTTTTTCTTTCCCTCTCTCTCTCTGCCCTCCCCTGCTTGTGCTCTCTCTCTCTCTCTCTCTCAAAATAAATAAAGTGAAAACAACCATACATACAGCCAGAGGAAAAACAGGCAGAGACTTGAAAAGGAACCAAATAGGACATTTAGAAATAAAAACCAGTGTTGAAATTATAAACTTTAAGGAGTGATTAAATTATAAATTAGTATGTTTGAAGAATTACTAAACTAGAAGACATATCAGAAGAAATATCCAATGTTGCAGTTTAAAGATAAAAAATAATTTATAATAAATACAGAATCATGGAGAATAGATTAAAAAGAGAAAATATTAAATTCATAGTCCAAAAACATGAAAGAGAAAATGGGGATAGGTAATAATCAAAAAGATGATTTCTTGGAATTTCCCAGAATTTATGAAAGACCTGACTTTAGATTAAGGAACCACAATTTAACTCGAGATAAGTAAAACTAAATTCATGTATAGAAACACTGTAGTGATATATTAGGATGCCAAGAAGAAATTTATGAAAACTAAAGTAACCTATAAATTATTTGCAGTATTGAATCGACAGTGAAAAATCTATTCTCCTCCCACTCAAAAGAAACAATAAAATAAAATAAATAAAATAAAAATGAGAACTTCCTACAAAGAAATCAATTCCCTCTATCAAAGAAAATACTGAAAGAATATTTCAGAGTTAGGCATAGACAGAGGAACCAGAAAATATGTAGGAGGGAAACCAAGAAATATCTTGTCACTGAAGACAAGAGAAGTATTTCAAGGAGAAAGACCACAATGATGGTAACATGAGAGGTAAATGGAAATGCATTACCCACACTATTTTTTTCCTGTTGAGCTTGGAAAATACAGTTTTTGTGGAATGATTTGAGGAGGAAAAACAGTTTTCGTCTATTGTAGACTGAGTGGAACATTGATACATAAAATTTATGTAACTTTTCCAAGACATTTTACTATGAGGAACGTAAGAATCAATGTGACAGCTGATGAGACATATAGGATCAAAAACAGTTAAGTAGTTACGTTGGTGCTAATCTTTTTAAAGAAAGGTGAAAGTTGAACATACATAAACATTGATGGGAAGAAAATAGTGCATGAGACTAAAAATATAGTCTCTTTATACAAAATTACATTTTCAGGGCACTTGGGTGGCTCAGTCGGTTAAGGGGCTGGGTTTAGCTCAAGTCACGATCTCATGGTTTATGAGTTCGAGCCCCTTGTCAGGCTCTGTGCTGACAGCTCAGAGTTTGGAGTCTGCCTTCTGATTCTGTGTCTCCCTCACTGTGTGCCCACCCCCCTGCTTGTGCACATGCTCGCTCTCTCTCTCTCTCTCTCTCAAAAATAAATAAACATTAGGAAAAATTTACATTTTCTGTTTTTATACATTTTAGGACAGCAGAAAAATTCCAAAGGACAGATTTATATCTAACAGTGATAGGGATCCTTGGCAATTAAAATAATTAGTACTAAAATAAATCTAAACTCAATTGAGTCCAAAAGTTAAAAATCAAATAATGAACTTAGATTTTTTTTTTTTGTCTCAAGAAATGATAAAGAAATAATAGCTGTTGTAAATTGGAAATTCCCAGCGAAATGTACCAGATGAGGGGGACCTTGGTGACTCAGTTGGTTAAGCATTTGACTTCAACTCAGGTCATAATCTCGTGATTCGTGACTGGAGCCCCTCACTGGTCTCTACACTGGTGGTAGAGAGCCTGCTTGGGATTCTCTCCCTCTCTTTCTCTGTTCCTTCCCTACTTACACACTCGGTCTCTCTCAAAATAAATAAACTTAAAAAAAAACCTCTCCCCAACAAATATACTACATGAAATAAACAATTAACTGATTTATAATGTCTATAAAAACTCAGAATATATAAAAAGTAACTCAAATAAATTTATTTTGGTTTCTACTTATTTTAAGACTATATTTCAGGAAATTTTGGTGTGTGTGTGTGTATACGACCATATCTTCCAGAAGAAAAAAAAAAACAAATTTTGAAATATCTACATTTTAAAAATACAGAAATTTTGGGGGCGCCTGGGTGGCTCAGTGGTTAAGCGGCCAACTTCAGCTCAGGTCATGATCTCGCAGTCCAGGAGTTCGAGCCCCACGTCGGGCTCTGTGCTGGCAGCTCAGAGCCTGGAGCCTGTTTCAGATTCTGTGTCTCCCTCTGTCTGACCCTCCCCTGTTCATGCTCTGTCTCTCCCTGTCTCAAAAATAAATAGAATGTTTAAAAAAAATTTAAAAATAAATAAATAAAAAATACAGAAATTTTTAATGAAATTCTTTGTTTTTAACATTCATTCATTTTTGGGGGAGAGAGAGAGAGAGAGAGAGAGAGAATGAGTGGGGGAATGGCAGACATAGAGAGAGGGAGAAACAGAATCTGAAGCAGGCTCCAGGCTCCAAGCTGCCAGCACAGAGCCTGATTTGGGCTCGAACCCACAGAACCGTGAGATCGTGACCTGAGTCAAAGTTGGACACTTAATCAAAGGAGCCACAAAGGCTCCCCAAAAATACAAGAATTTTTAAAACTGTCCTTATATGGTATTCTGTCATATTTTTCTCATTCTAATTCATACTCTAGGATTAATAATTTTAGCACTGTGTAGGCACAAGGAATAGATTCTTCAGTGCCACAAAATAGTAGTCAGGTTGCCTAAGATTTATTTTTCTGTTTCATTTTTATCATTAAAAAATTAGCATGTTATTAATAAGAGCAATTTTTATGAAACAGAGGTTACATCCTGATTGTTTTTGGCAACGTACCCTGGGGTAAAGCCCCAACTTCAGTCACCTCAGTTCTGCTCAAATTATAGAAACTATCTCATCCCAGCAAGGGGCAGCAACAAATGGCTCAAACACTGACATGCACACAGCTTTCTGCTTTCAAAATGCCAATTCAACATGATAGAAGGGATTTGTTTCCTGGATCAGTAGGATACTTCAACCTGACATCTTTCAAAATATTAAACTTAATATTAAAAAAAATAAGAGTTTGGAAATGTTATTTTCTCTAATACTGTCAATTGGCCCAATACCAACTCTAGTTTGAAAACTAAATGTGTGTGTGTGTGTGTGTGTGTGTGTGTGTGTGTGTTCCATTTGATAAAGAAAATTATTTGGAAGGGAAAAAAAAGAAGAAAAGGCTATAGCTCATCTCTTATTGAATAACTACTAGATACTAACCACTACCGAGATTTTACATATTCTTTCTCATTTGATTCTGATTGTGTGTGTGTGTGTGTGTGTGTGTTGTGTATAAAATCAATGCTGCTGAAATGTCAGAAGAATTCATGTTTATTCTTGACAGAAATTTAAGGGACTGCATTTTTGTCAGCACCAAGAGGCACTTAGAATTATTATTGCCCAGTGGCTTTTGGTAGTGCAAAGCTCCAGATACTATGGAAAAGAAAGAACATCTGAGGATTCCTGGTATGTAACAGAGAGTTTGGATAAGAAGTTAGCCAGGAGGCAAAAGTAAATAATTAGAATTGTGAGAGTGTTTCACAAACCTGGATGTATATTAGAATTATATGTACAGCTTTTAAAAGTACTTATACTTGAACCTTTATTATACTTCAGTTGGTAGTATAGGACATACTACATTTCCTCAGGTGTTATGGGTTGAAATGTATGTATCAAAAAGAGATGTCCCATTCTAAAGCCTGGTACCTGTGAATGTCTTATTTAGAAATAGGGTCTTTGCCTATGTAATTAAGGATCTCAAGATTATTTCATTCTGGATTATGGGAGGTCCCTAAATATCCAAGGACTTGCGTCCTTATAAGATGTGATAGTGACACAGAGAAAGGCCATGTGAACATGCAGACAAGAGATTGGAGCCAAGGTGGAGCAGCCAACAGAAGCTGGAAGAGGCCGAGGATTTTCTTAGTGGAGCACTGCTGATTTTGGACTTCTGGACTCTAAAACTATGAGAATGGATTTCTGTTATGTGAAGCCATCATGTTTGTGGTGATTTGTAGTAGCCTTAACAAATTCTAATTTGTAGGGAATGTTGACATCACATAGCTTATTAAATTTTTTGGAATTGCTCTAGGATAAGAATCACAGCAGGTGCTTTTCCCAAAATACATATTCCTGGACTCTATGTGAGACCTACTGAATGAACTTTTGGGGGAGGGTGGTAGTGGCCTGAGGATATTTATTAGTACCAAGCACCCTGTGTGATTCATACCCTTAAGCAAGAAGCTGGGGAAATGCTGAGTTAGGTCAAGGAACTAAAAGCTGTTTTTAATAATTTCTGCCTGAGGCTTTCAATATGCTCACCAGGGTCTTCCTAACTCCCCACTTTCCTGCATACAGAGCCTTATTAATCAAATGTGTATAAAACAGGGAACCATAACCAAAGACGGTGAGAAAGCATGACACATACCCATAAGAATAACATAAGAGAGAACCTAGCAGAAGCTTGCATGCCACTTCTAAACAAAATAAAAATGTTTAAATATAAATGTATAGAACATGAGAAAGCAGAACACGACCATCTGGGATACAAAGCATAAATCAAATAACTTTATTTCTTTGGTTTCTGTCATTTGAATGGAAGTAATTATTGCCAGATTGGAGAGTGAAGAACAAACAGGTTTGATGGGAAGTTAAAGCTCTAAATCAAATCAGAGAGAAAATTGTAACACCTACTTACCAAAAATGAATTTATCTCCACAATGAAACAAGTTATCAAAGAAGTTATGAAACATACATTTTTGATCTCAGAATATTGACAGTGCTTTTGAAATAAATGGGAGATGGGAAAGATGTATGGAAACTGGAAATGGTAAATATTATTGTTCCAATTTCAAAAATGAGTGAAAATTTGCAAACAATAGAAAGGTAAAATATATATATATATATATATATATATATATATATATATATATATATATATATATATCTGACAATAATTCTAGTATTAACTTGCTAAAACATTATCTTGTCAGAATTTTTAAGAGACTCTTTGCTCAAGAACAAAATAAAAATTTATGCCAAATGAGATTCATTTATTTGCTGATACAATTTTTAGATAAGGATGTATCATGAAAATGCCATAAACAAAGCATTCTCATATTTTTGGCAATGTTTGATAAATCTTCTGATGAAAAATGAAAGTATCATGCATGCAAGATGGTGGTAAATTTAATGGGTTCAAAATTGTCTCTGTACAGTTTTATTTATTAAATCAGTTTCCCCTGAAGGATGTTTTTAATTACTTGCCAAAAGTTTAATACCTTTGTTACTATGATTTGATTACAGCCTTAAAAATTATGTTTATCAGGGGCGCCTGGGTGGCGCAGTCGGTTAAGCGTCCGACTTCAGCCAGGTCACGATCTCGCGCTCCGTGAGTTCGAGCCCCGCGTCGGGCTCTGGGCTGATGGCTCAGAGCCTGGAGCCTGTTTCCGATTCTGTGTCTCCCTCTCTCTCTGCCCCTCGCCCGTTCATGCTCTGTCTCTCTCTGTCCCAAAAATAAATAAACGTTGAAAAAAAAAATTTAAAAAAAATTATGTTTATCAAATCTCTGAATTCCATAAAACTGGGAGACTTCATTAATATCATAGGTTCAAAATTGCAAGACAGCAGTAGGGTTAAGAGTTATAGGAGGATGGAAATCTAAGAGTAATAGCATAGAGTGGAAAAGATCAGACCTATGTACATATTCAGAAATAGGTAAATAAGGAACAATGAGGAGATCATCAAAATAAAAGGTAAAAAATTTTGAAAATTAAACATCAGAAGCACCCAAAAGGAGCAAAAGGAGTGATCAAGTCATAAGAGAAGCTTAGTTATTTTAATTAGCTGGGCACTTGACATAGGAGTTATGTGATAAGGCTCCCATTTATAATTGCGTTAACAGAAGCCTAGAAATTACTGAAGGTAATAAATCCATTTCAATCTGTTCAAAAATACCACATATGGGATACTATGTTCTGTTTAATTCTATCTAGGCCATGAATTTGTTTTTAATTTTGGCAAAATAAATTAAAATAAAATAAAATTTACCATTCTAACCATATTTAAGTGCATAATTCAGTAACATTAACTGTAGTCATATCATTATGCAACAGATCTCTAGAACTTATTCATCTGTAGAACTGAAACTCTAACCCATTGGACATCAACTCCCCATTTTAGAGCATTAATTTTACCAACGTCATTAAAAATCCAAGTATATTCATAGTAGGGCAATTGGGACGGAAATAACATACAAATGTTCATGTAAGGAAATCTGAAAGAAGTGGTGTTTTTTGCTTGTAAAAGAGAAGGGTTAGGTAGGCAGGAATGTGCCTTCGGTTATCTAAAGAGTGATCCTGTGACAAGGTTATAGATTTAGATTGTGTAGCCTCAGAAAACAGAACAAGTATCATTGATTAGAATCTTTAGGAAGGCAGATGTTGGTTGCAACAATGAGGAATATTCTGACAATTACTGACTAACAGTAGAATTAGCTACCCTGCGAAAAGGCCAGTTCTTTGTTCCTGAAAATATCCAAACAAGGACTGGGTAAGCATCTCTGAGACCAGTTTTAGAATTCTTACATTGGATGAGGGATTGAATTAGATAACATGTGCAGGCAACCACCAAAACCTGTGAATCTCTGAAACAAAGAGAATGGACCTGAGTCCAGTGCTTGTCAGACTTACTAACTCATTCTGCAATTTTGGACACACAAGTTTTGGTGTTTTGATTTCCTTATTTATAATATGAGGGGATAAAATGAATGGTTTTCTCATTCTTTATAAATGTCCACGCATTGAGTAAATATGCATTGTGCACATTGCGTAGAATTTGTCTGCATTGGTCAGCAAGTGCCTGCCAGCTTTAACAGCAAATAGGAAGGAAGGAAAGGAGAGCGAGAAGGAACAAGAAAATGAATAATAATTAACATGTAATAGCGCGATTTTTCCTTTTGACATGACACTGGCCCACTCAATACTAAGAACAAGGAGAATCTAAGTACTCTTGCATGCTACACATAAATCCCAATAGTTGAAGCTGTTCCTTCCAAAAGAAGAGTAGCCCACAAGACAATTTTATGCAAAGACCAATAGACTCAAGGGAAGGAGAGACTCCATGAGAATAATTCAAGAAATTTTGTGGGTACATGAGAAATAAATTAATGCTGCTCAGGAGGTAGACTAACCATTTTACCCTGAATCTAGAGAAGAAAGAACTGATGGGTCATTAGGAGACTAGCCTGATCACAGTTGGGAGAGCAGGGGGAAAAGTGTACTCACAGGAGAGAGCAAAACTTTTTTTTTTCCATTTTATTTATTTATTTATTTATTTATTTATTTATTTATGCATGCATGCATGCATGCATGCATGCGAGAGAGAGAGCTCAAGTTGGGGAGAGGGGCAGAAGGGAAGAAAGAGAAAGGGAGAGAAAATCTTAAGCAGTCTCCATATACAGTGTAGAGTGCGATACGGGGCTTTATCTCACAACCATGAGATCATGACATGAGCTGAAATCAAGAGTCAGACACTTAACCCACTGAGGCATCCAGGTGCCCCAAAACTGTTATTTTGGGGGGAGGGGGTCATATCAGTAATGCAACCAAGAAGGTGTCCACCAAGCAAAAGAGACTCTTAGGACTATGAGATATGAAATCTGTGGTAGGAACAATGGGGGATGGGGATAAAAGAAATCTAGAAGTGGGGGGAGAAGAAGCGGAAACAGAAGATAGAGCTGAGGGAACTATGAAGAGAAATGAGACCTCACGCCTCTCTGAAGATTTCACATTTTCTGAAAGAGCTGCATTGCACATGTGTCAGAGGGCTGTGATCTTCAGAGAAGCAGAGAAGGTTACCACTGCACCCACTTAAAAGATGCTACCTATTTATCCATCTCTCCCATCTGACTGAAAAGCCAAGGCTAGAAGAGGGGGGACATGTAGGGTGGAAAAACAAAACATGGTCCCCTCTCATCAATGTTCCTAGAACTTCACGTCTAGCCAGCAGTGGGGTAGAAGAAAGCTTTGACTAAGATATAATAATGAAGTTTCAAAGTGGATTGAATCAAGTTCTAGAAATAACGAGTTACCAGAATCATTGTGTCTGCCAAGATGTTATTAAGGAATGAGGGAGCAACTAAAAGCAGTGCTTGCCAATACTCATATTTTGCCAGTGCCCATTGGGTTAACAGTCTTCATTTATTAGGTTACACAAATATGCATTTTTTTCTTACTAAACTCAAAAAAATGTTATAGTTAATCATGAAATTTGGTTTTCTAATAACTAGTTGAACAAATCTTTGATATAAAGCATACACTGATTTAACTGGTAAATTATTTCTTTTTGACAGCTCTGTCTCTTCTCTTTGTGTCTGATACTTGCCAGTTTTGTTTCTAATTCTTTGCTCCTTAATTATGTGGAGTAAAATTACAAGTAGCTTTCAAGTAAGATTATACGTTACATGAGACAGAATTTTACTATTTTCATAGATTTTAAAGATTAACACTCATAAAAGGGAGTCATGTTAAATTTGCAAATTTTAATGGATTTTTATTAGACTCCATTGAACTACCTTTCAATCTGTTAATAAATTTTTATTTTTTTTAATTAAACAGTTTGAACAAATCAGAAGCTAACAACTCACATTAACGTGTATTTATTAATAAGTAATAACAAATAAAAGCTATATTGAAATACTGGGAAGACAGAACACTCCCAAAATAAACTACAGTTTAAAATAAACAAATGTACTGCTTTTGATGATAAATTTTCCCAGGGGCAAAGTAAAAGTTTGTCTGAAATGTTCTTACATTTAATCATGAAATACTCTTATATTCAATGCTGTAACATGGAAATGGGAAGAAAATTTGCTAGGTTAATTGCTTCCATCTTAAATTCATTTTGCATATATAAACATAATCACATCACTAAGTACATGTAAGATATAATCAAACCTGAATGGTGCTTCTCAAAGTGTGGTCCCTTGACCACATAGGATCAGCATCAACTGTTAGAAATATAAATATAAATACAAATCATGGACAAACTAAGACTTATTGGGTCATAGAGTCTGAGAATCAGGCCCAGCATTCTGGTTTGTGTTATGTTTTTCTTTATGCTTTTTTAATAAGTTCTCCAGGGGATTCTGGTGCATGATCAAGTTTGAGAACCTTGGCCTTAAGTTGACAGTTCTCAGACTTGAGGGCACATTTCATACCACTGGAAAGCATTAACAATACTGATTCTTGCATCTGATCCCCAGAGACTCTTATTTAATTAGTCTGTGGTGAGGCATGGGCAGGTGATTCTTTTACTGACAGCTAAAGTTGAGAATCCACGCTAATAGCTTTGAAACAAGTGACCATTTAGTTCCTTGACACACAGTCCACTTCTAACTCAGGCTTCACTATTTTAACATATCTGTTCTTATTTGCAGAATCAATTTCCAGAGTCTCTTTTTTGCCCAACATGAGGACTACCAAAAAAAGTTAAAAGGCTCTTTAAAGATGAAGTGATATCTTCAAGGCCCTTTCTAATTATGTGTTTGCCTACATATAGTTTCAACCTAAAATGTGCAGTTACCTTGTAAAAGCAAATGCAAGTAAAATGAATTAGGTTTTAAACAGATGCTAATGAATTTCACTAAATTTTGACCCTCATTTGCAAAAGCTTCAACTCCTAAATACAACCAGAAGCGTTCCTTTTTTATTTTTAAGTCTATTTATTTTGAGAGAGAGAGAGAGAGAGAGAGAGAGAGCGAGCAAGCAGGTGCAAGCAGGGGGAGGGGAAGAGAGACAGGGAGAGGAAAAATGCCAAGCAGGCTCCATGCTGTCAGCGAGAAGTCTGATGTGGGGCTCAATCTCATGAACTGTGAGATCATGGCTTCACTCTGAAACCAAGAGTTGGATGCTTAACCGACTGAGCCACCCAGGTGCCCCCGACCAGAAGTATTTCTAACCATTGGATTCTCATGTTTTAAAATCCAAATTTTGGTACTATTTTCAGTGAAAAATAGTAGTTATGAAATGAAACAGAAGTTGTTCATGGAGCTAAAATATAAAAACAAAATAAATGATGGTGAGTCTTCTAGTAGGATTAAACCTCTGGGAACTTGGCTGATTCCAATGGGAAAAGTAAAATATGATCAGCCCAAATATTATAATGATGCCTAATAAAACTGGGAATTAGTTGAACTTACATTAATTTCTAGATTACTGCCAAGGAGAATGACTTTTTATGATGCAGTAAATTAAACAATTTATAATATTTTTGTCATTTTGCATTTAGTGCAGAGATTTTTTTTTTTAATTTTTTACCGTTTATTTATATTTTACAGAGAGAGAAATAGAGTGTGAATGGGGGAGGGGCAGAGAGAGAGACAGAGACACAGAATCCAAAGCAGGCTCCAGGCTCTGAGATATCAGCACAAGAGCCCAATCCAGGCCTTGAAGCCACAAACGGTGAGATCATGACCTAAGCTGAAGTCTGACGCTTAACCAAATGAGCCACCCAGGTGCCTCAATGCAGAGATAATTTCTTTTATGAGAGTAATCCATGTCGTTCTCTCTTACAACTTTATTTTTTTTTTAATTTTTCAGTGTTTATTTGTTTTTTTGAGAGAGAGACAGAGAGAGCGCAGGGGAGGGGCAGAGAGAGAGGGAGAGAGAGGATCAGAAGCAGACTCCAGGCTCTGAGCTGTCAGCACAGAGCCCAACACAGGGCTTGAACCCACGAACCATGAGATCATGAATTGAGCCAAAGTTGGAGGCTCTGGGTGACTGAGCCATCTAGGCATCCCTCTCTTAAAACTTTGAAAGTAAAATTGTGCCTACTAGAGATTCACTATCAGCTTCTTTTACTGACATAAATTTTGATGTATAATGACAATCTGAAAGATAAATGTATGTTACTACCTAGAGGAACAAGTTTGGAGAGGTCATGTTTCTTATCGTATAAAGGGGAAACAGTACTGAGACTACCCCATGTGGCTTACTGATACTCTATAAAGTTTGGCGATATTTCAGAAGCAAACTGACAACTGCACTTCACAGTTATTCATATCCAGTGGTATACTGAAAGCATCTTATACCAGCTTGCAATAACCAATTTTTAAATTTTCAAGGATTCTAAGAATTAATTATTAAGGATACATCCATTATTTAAAATAAACTATATGAATTTTATTTTGCTCTTGAAGTTAGTTATGTCTATTATATCTGTATTATGGAAATACCATGCATTGGTATGCACATCTTTTCCCAAATCCACACGCAAAAAGTCACGTGAGCAACTTGATATTGGCCATGACAGGAGTATTTACCCCACAAAAAATAGATAAACATTAGATCATGGCTCCCCCATGCCAGGAGATCTTAAAAAATTTACCAACCCAACAATGAAGAAAACTCATTATAGGTATATGCACATTTAATTAGATAGTCATGAATATGGATATGTATCATGTCATGTTCTACTCCCAATTTGAACCCAATCCATGACTCCCAGACAAAGTCGACCTGAAATGCCTGAGTTTTAGTTCCAAGTATAGCTGGATTCATAGCCTTGTCCTTCTATTTATTAGCCTTGTGATCTCAGGCAAGTTGTTAAATGTCCCTAATTTTTTACTCCTTTATCTGTAAAATCTGGACAATAAGTATGTTTCTCAAAGATGTATTGCAAATATTCAATAGGATATATGTGTCTGAACTTCCTGCAACCTTTTTTTCCCCTAACATCATGAAAAGTACAAGTCAGATCAAAGACCTAATTGAAGTTCTCTAATGAGCTCATTATGTATTTTCCTATTCTATAATGTTTTCATGGACTTTCTTATCTGAATTAGACTTCTCTGTCTTTACTGTTTGCAGGTTATTCATTACCCTTTTGGCATATTCTGGAAGGGGATGCTGAGAACAGAAAAACAATCAAGTTTTCCTAAATGATAGAACTTCCTAGATGCAGACCCAACCACATGAATAGTCTGGACATTAGAAAGGAAAGGGATACATTTTTCTGAATCCCTTAACTGGCCAGGCTTTGAGAATTCTACATGTGAAATATAAAAGTGACTGTTATTGTGTGACTATTACTTTCTTCTTCAAAACTGCTATTGTCTTCTTTACAGTGTCAATCAGTACAACTGACTCATCTATACTTTATTCAAAGGTTACAACTTTTAATGTCTATAGGGACTTAATTGTCTAGTATTAGAAAAATTTTAAAGATAAAATTTTAGATAATGGAACCCCTAAATAGAGCCTTTTAAATTGAGGGATTAAAACAAAGTCTTCTTATTTCCCAACTGTTAAAACTATTATGACATGTAGTTAAATTATTAAAAAAATACATGCTCAATTGCATTATATTCTAATAAATGTGCTATGCATATCTAATATATGTTTCCCCATTAGTAATTTAAAAAAATGCATAGCCATGCCTGAAAGATTCCACAAGTTCTTAGAAAACCTGGTTAATTTCCTTACTATGTTTCACTATACATCACTTTGATAAATGATAATAAAATCTATTGATACATGGGTAAAAATGAGGATAACTAAATTTGCAATTTTATGTAACAATAAAATTTTTTTCCTAAAGAAGGATCAGTTGAAAGTGACTAGAAATTTTGCTATTAACAAAAATACCTTAAACTAATAACAGAATTATATGATTCAATGCAAATGAAACAAATGGATTGCCAACTATGTAATCTCAGCCTGTATTGTTTATTGCTCCAAGAATATATCATAAGCATGTCAATGAGAAACTCATAATTTAGTCCAAATGCTACCCAATGAGCTACTCTATTTGAAAAAAAATAATCATTACGGACATAAGATTGATAATAATGAACATTTGAGAATATCATACTAGGTTTATAACTACTTCATAATATAATCCTCAATGTTGGGATCCATTTATTTTGGCTGAGAATATGGTTACTGACTCATGGAATGGATATATTCCAAAGGTATCACTAAAGTACACACTCAGGCCTAAAAGGCAGTAATAAAATGTTAACAGATCTTTTGCCTTGTTGACCAGTATTTATAAAGAAATAAAGAGCCTCTTAAGAGAGACAAAATGATAGAATTTTCTCTTTGACATAGCCTCTACTAACAGCATGTTTCACAGACAACTTACCACAAGATGCCATTTCATCTGTCTGGTCACCACAGTCGTCTTCCCTGTCACACAGCCAGGCTCTGGGAATGCAGCGTCCATTTCCACAAGAAAATTGGTCCACCTGGCATGTTCTGGCTAAGATAATCCATTAAGGTACAAATAAGGCCTTTTGAATAACATCCAGGTAAAATAAATGATGCAGTAACTCTTTCACACATAAGATATTCTATTACTTTATTAGACAAAATATTTTTAAAGTAAATTTTAATTTTTTGATACTGCCAACTTGCTCATCTTCTCTAAAGTTCACATGCTTTGCCCTTCAATTTCAGGTACTGCTAAATGACAAGATATTCAGTAATCCTCACACATGTCCACAAATGAAGCTATGAATTCATTACATCACAATTTTTGCCTGGCACATGCTTATGAATATACAGTTGAATTAAATTTCATCCAACTTTTAATTAACAAAAAAGAATTTTGCAGAGTCTATGTCAATAAACCAAGAAAACTTGCTGTCATGTAGTAGGAAAGATTTGGAGATTATATTAGGGTATCTAGTTTCTAATCATGGGGTCAGAATTATTCTTTTCCTCTAACATTTCAATGCATTTATTTCTACATCTCAAAATGATCCAATATATGAAACAAGAATGCAGAAAATATTTTCTAAAACATACATTTAGCCTTATGATGGACTTTTAAAATTCACTTTTCAGCATAGTTATATAAAAATGTGTCACTTTATTTTCCTTCCAGTTTTTATTTAAATTCTAGTTAGTTAACATATAGTGTAATATTGGTTTCAGTAGTAGAATTTAGTGATTCATCACTTATATAATAAAATCTATAACCTTTTAATCAAAGTATATTAGTAAACTTTGCTTTGCTACCTAGTTCATAGATTTCCTTCTGTTTTGGGGCTTAAGAATCAGAAGGATGTGTTTCTGTTTCATCAAAATTCCAATGAACTAACAGTTGGTATAAAATTGAAAGTGGTTCAAAGGCAAGTCACCCAAACACATTAAAATGAGTCTCCATGGGGCGCCTGGGTGGCTCAGTTGGTTGAGAGACCGACTTCGGCTCAGGTCGTGATCTCGTGGTTTGCGAGTTCGAGCCCCGCGTCGGGCACTGTGCTGACAGCTCAGAGCCTGGAGCCTGCTTCTGATTCTGTGTCTCCCTCTCTCTCTGCCCCTCCCTCACTCATGCTCTGTCTCTCTCTGTCTCAGAAATAAATAAACATTAAAATTTTTTTTAAAATAAAATAAAATAAAATAAAATAAAATAAAATAAAATTAAAATAAAATAAAATAAAATAAGAGTCTCCATAAATCAGGGTTTCAGAGGTCATATAAAATAATTTCTTAAAAGTTATATGCTATTTGTCTCCTTTTAAGCAAAGTGTAATTGCTATGTTAAAATGTATATATATTATTAGTGAACACTGAAAGGATCACTTGAGAAAAATGAAAAATTACTGGTTTGATTGGACATATTAGATTCAATGTACCATTTCTATCCTCAGTGTCTATAAATTAGAAATTCCATAAAATTATTACACTATGTATTCTGCTTTGTTTATATGGATAAGGGTTCTGAATCTAAAACATTTCACATAATATTTGAGTTTTCCCTTTTTACAAGTAGAGTGTTTATTTTACATTATTAGATTTTAAGTATCTCAACAAACATGTATACTGCTGAAGTTTTCAATGTTGACATTTCAAGCAGGATTAAATATTTGTTGTCTCATTTGGCTAACTATAGATTTTCTGTGAAATTATTCTAACATTTAGACTAAATCAACAGAGTTCCTAGGTAATTTCAATAAAACTACATCTACTTGAAATACACACACACACACGTACATAGTCCATATATATATATGGATTAGCCTAGAGAAGAATGAAGACGTTGGCATTTAGTTCACTTGGTGGGAAGAGAGGGCATGGAGGTATGAGGAAGATTCACGTTTCTTACATGTCTGTATTGTTTCACTGATTGCAGTAAATACTCTTTACCTTTTGAGATTCAGGAGAAATTTAATAAGAAAGGTTTGTTTTGTTTTGTTCTGTTTTTTTCCAATTCTTTCTCCCTTTTTCTTCCAGCTCTCCCTCATTATTTCCCTCTTTCCCTTCTTCCTTCTTCTTTCCTTTTTTCTCTCCTTTCTCTCTCTTTTCTCTACTTTTCATTCTTTCCTACAACTCTCCTGTCTTCCCTCATTCCCAACCTATTTCATTCCTCAGTCTTTCTTGTGTTTTTGCTTTAAAGAAGGATATAGAATTACATAGTTTCATTTCATCTCCATTAAATTCTAATTGACTCATAATAAGAATATATTAAATATCCCAATATTCCAACATTCTTTTATCTGATTTTTTTTTTAATGTCACAGTACTCCTTGTCGTTCAGGCTTCATTTTAGCAAAGTTTTCTCAGATTTCTTTCATGAGGACCGCTAAGATGATTATAGAGGAGAATGAGAACTCCTAAGGACCTGTTTCACATTGTATGTGGTGTGGGAATGTATGTGTCACCTCACTAACTCAGAAGCTTAAGGAATGGTTATGACCTATTACACCAAAGAGTATTTACTGGCTTATTATTGAAGAATAGTATGCCCTGAGAATATATGAATTTTTTGTCCATTCTAATCATGGACAAATCCTCTGCTTAGTCCACCAAGGAAATTTAAGTAATTTCACATAAGAAAAAAAAATGCTACATTCTATAAATCTATAAGTACTGTCTGTCTCTATGATATAATCAGATTGACTAAAACATCACTTTCTAATCACTGGATTTATATCATAAAGATACAACCTTTACTTGTTCAGTTCTTGTCACCATCATTTCTAAATTAGTTTGGAGGTGAGATTAGCAGAGCAGCCCCAGAGCAATCTAATTTTGTAGCAAATGCTGCTGTAATGAAGAGGAAATTTACACTTCTTCAGTGGAATTGTTTATCTAGCAGTGACTGAGAAATCCACTGTCACAACGTGAATTTTTTCTACTCGTCACTAATTATACTTCTGCTGTCCTGTAGCAGTGAGAAATCCCACAATGCACAGGAACAATAAGGAGGAAGAAGACAAGAGAGCTTCACACATTATTCCTAACCTTTGCTGTATTTTAATCAAAGCATTCTACTTAAACAAAACATATGTCATATCAAAACATACTTTTCAATTTATCTTGTAAAGAAGTTTCATCTTTAATATATCAGGTTTTCTTAATTCAATTGTATCTATTTAGTTTAAGTTTATTCAAAATTTGTGAAAGATGTGAGAAGAATAAATATTATGTAATCTAATTACAATTCCATACTGTGGGGAAAAAAATCTCATCTGAAATTGGCTAGACTTTCATCTAAGTATCATCATCAGCGGCTATGAGGAAAAAGACTTGAAACTACTTCTCATCTTTGGCCTCTGGGTCTCTCTCATAAGTACAGAAACATATTTTCTTTTTGTGAGGAAGAACAAGCACCAAGCTCCTGCCTGTCAGCTCTTTTCTGCCTGCTGTACATATGCTGTTTCCTCTTCCAGGCATACCCTCCAAGCCCCTACCATCCTCTATGGACTTCACCTCACCCTCAGCAACTATGCCAATCAATCGTTCCTTTTTTTTCGCAGTGAAATATTTCTATCACATAGAAAAATATAAGACATAATAATATTAACACCTGTCTACAATCATATAGCTCTATCAAATCTTTTTTTTCCTATGTTTACTACAGACTATTTTTTGTTTTTTTTCATAAAAATGTATTATAGTTATATTTAAAATCTCCTATGTAATTTTTTCCAATCATATATCTCCCTCTCTCTTTTTATATGTAACTACTATTCTTAATTTCTTATTTTTATTTCCATATTTCCATTTTTTTTCCATATTTAATAATCCATATTGTTATTTCCATATTTCCATTTATAAAGCAATAAACACATATAGATTTGTTTTATATTTTTATATTTCATATAAATGGTATTAATCACTTATAATCTGTCAACTTTTGGTTAACGTTCATTTTGAAATTAATTTCTGTTGATATTTAAGCTCTTGTTCATTCATTGTAAGTATGAAGGACATTGTATTATGTGAATATAAAACTATATGTGTTATATATGTGAATATACGTATATTTGGTGTTATATAGCCATATATATATATATATATATATATAGTTTTATAGTTTCATATATAGTGGATATACATATATTGGTTTTTCCTGATAATGGTCATTTGAATTGTTTCTAATTTCTCAATATTACCAGCATTAGAACAATGCAATTCTTACTCGAATCGTTTTGTACATAGGTATTAAGAGTATAAATCTAGAAATGGGATTATAGACTTGAAGGTATGTATGTGTCTGCATTTATGGATTTGATCAAATGCTTTTCAATGTAGAAAAACAATTTATATAACCACCAAGAGTGTATGATGGTTCCTTTTATTCCACAATCTTGTCAATGGTTAATTTTATCAGATTATTTTTCCTCCTTAAATGACTTGAACTATTATACACATCTCTTTCTCTTTGTCTTCCTTTTCCTTTTTCTCTCTTTCTTTTTTTCTTTCTAAGGCTTAGGCTGGATATCACCTCCCTCAGGAAGTGATCCCAGATAGACAAAGACTAAATTAGTTTTCTTGTGCTTCTATTTGTAGTTCATTTTGAATTTTGCATTAGAATGACCTGTTTACATGTTTTCTCCCCATCTTCATTCAGCTTTTTAAGGAAAGATATAGTGTATTTTTCCTTATTTTATATCTAATGTCATGTAGATATTTATTGAATTAGCAGATTCATGGAGAAATACCAAAGGAACAAAATAAGAAATTAGCTTCTTAAAGGATAGGATTTTATTTTAGATATAAAGTACTCACAATGATAAAAGGTACAGAACAATGGATTCAATTACAAAATAATCCCACCCTTTGGAAAATCCTTTATCTATGATATTTTTCCATGTATGTAACTATATATAGTAATGGCCCAGACAGGGAAATTATCTAATGAATTTGCCATATATATTTTTTTTCAGTATGATTAACTATGTGACATATTTATTTATTTTGGTCAAACAAAATGAAAATATATTGTAACATAACAACATACTTAATTTTCAAAGCTAAAAGGCATATTTGTTTTTCTTCTTATTCAGTTTCTTAAGGCATACAGAGACCATCATATCCACTATAAATATACTGTAAAGAAGACCTGGTCTTGACTGGCAGACTTCAGCTGGCATCACTAAAAGTGGCACTTGAGGTGCAAAAAGATTGTGCCCTATTTCCTAGTGGACTACAGGTATAGGGTTTCCTAGAAATCTCACTAATTAAGATTAAATAAGATTGATTTATAAGTAGCTAGTGAATCCCAAACGTGCCTTTATGTAGAAACAAGCAGATTCTAAAAGTCTAGTAGAAATGAAAAAGACATGGTATTATGAAGTGAGTCAGCAATGCTTTTTCTTTTAAAGTGAAAACAGACCTATCTGTTTAGGATGTAATGAAACTTAGTCTCAGAATTATGCCTTAACCTTAAAAAATAATAAAATTGTACCAGCTTAGAAAGATGCTTCATTATAAATCATAGTCATAATTGTAAGAACAATCTGGGCAAAATCAAATTGACCATACCTAAAATTCTAACTTATAGAATAATATAGTTTGATAACAAAATTATAGGCTTGGAGAATTAATCATACATCGAGTTTCCCCTAAACTCTTACCAATGATGTGAGTTAAGGCAAGTGCTTTCTCCCATGCCTTGGCTATGAAATGAATGGGCTCCAAGGGAGAGGCTAGGACTAGAGGGTCTCTAGGGGTTCCTTTTGATTAGGTAGTCCTTTGTAAAACAGCCTTCCATGACACACAAAATATCTTGAGAATAATCACTCTAAAATACTGAAGCAGAGACAATAGGGACAAGAGAATCGCCCAGGATCCTGACTAATATGTAACTGTGGATAAAGAACTGAATATAAGATGCAGGTTAGGATTATGGAATGGCAACTGTTTTGCTCTTTCATTGTTGTTTAGTAAATGATGAAAATCTGTTAAGGAAATATTTTCTTTTTTTTCAACGTTTTTTTTTTTTTATTTATTTATTTTTGGGACAGAGAGAGACAGAGCATGAGCGGGGGAGGGGCAGAGAGAGAGGGAGACACAGAATCGGAAACAGGCTCCAGGCTCTGAGCCATCAGCCCAGAGCCTGACGCGGGGCTCGAACTCACAGACCACGAGATCGTGACCTGGCTGAAGTCGGACACTTAACCGACTGCGCCACCCAGGCGCCCCAAGGAAATATTTTCTAGTTAATTCATACTCTGGGAGAGCAGAGAGAAGTATACAGGGAAATAGCACTGCACAAAAGTACAAGCTTTCCCAAGAGAAAACCAGTGGCCCAACCTAGAGTACAAACCAGGCTTCAAGAGCTTCGGGTCTTTTCTCCACATGCTGCCTTTACAGTTTTCAGTAATTGGTTGTAATAATTTTTATTTAGTGAGACTTATTTTGGAAAATAGAGGAGGGGAAGAGTTGACACATTTTGACATTGCACTATGTAATGATTGAAAAAAAATTTACTAATCGTATCAACATGAGTCATCAAATACAGTTCTTTTCATTGTTTAAAAAGTAGCTCTAGGCTGCTGCTAGTCAATATTATTTTTCAACACTTATCTGACTAATCATGACCTTTCTGGCAATCTGTTGCAACCTGTACCACAAGCTATATATTCTCATTCAAAGAGAATTTGATTAGGGATTCACAGATTTATTACAGTGGGATAAATTATATGGCAATGTAAATAGGCTTCATGATCTCGGGACTTTCATGAAAAAAAAAAATTATCCCCACATAAATAATGTCCCAGGAAAAGAAAACTATTTACAGAGGTATTCTGTAGCAGACTAAATCAAATAAATACATAATTTTTTAATGTAAATCAAAACAAAACACACACACACACACACACACACACACACACACACACACACCAGTTGTCCTTGTGAGATGGCCTATATCACAGCGTGCTAACAAACCTTAACCTCTAATGCCAATTAAGATTTAGCAGGAACAAGTCTTGTCCGAGTAGTATATTGACACTCAACCAATACGGATAGATAAAGTGCCAAATTACTTTGGAAAGCAGAGTCA
The DNA here is from genome assembly GCF_028749965.1 of Puma concolor. Taxonomy (NCBI): domain Eukaryota; kingdom Metazoa; phylum Chordata; class Mammalia; order Carnivora; family Felidae; genus Puma; species Puma concolor. Next base: position 133,077,851 of record NC_141674.1, read on the forward strand.
TGCCCAAGAATTAAGTAAAAGTTAATTTGTATTCTAGCTTTTGTGGCATCCAACTCTGAATTCATTTACTACAACAATAATAAGATCATCAGCCCTAGGAAGGTTCAGCTTAGTTCAAAGCACTGACCTCCATTTTTATGGAGACTAACTTTGGAAGGGATCTATGTATATATTCAAGCAAACCTTTACCTGCACAGGTTTGATTGGATTCATCTTCATTGCTTCCACAGTCATTAGCTCCATCACAGAGCCATCTCTTGGGGATACAGCGATTATTTTTGCATTTAAACTGATCATCAGGACAGCTATGATTGACTGGGAAGGAAGGGAGGGGTGTAGGAAGAGAAGAAACAAGGTTATTCATTTAAAATTGGATAAATTATGAGTATTTTAAGTTATAGTTACAGAAAAGTCATAGTAATTATTATAGTATAATAAATGCCACAGCTTCTTTCATTCATTGTTTCATATTTTGAGGAAAGTATTAATATTCCAGGCTGTGTTAAAATATAATACTTTTATGAAGACACCAAGAAATTAAATCTCACATAAAAGGAAATATATTAGTTTATGTCTTCACTAAAATCAACTATCTCACTAAGTTTGTTTCCCATCCCTTATCACAGTGACTCAATTTCAGAATTTTTGCCAAACATATTTGAAATACCTCATATTTTAATATGAAACATAATATGTATCAAATAATTCAATCATATATTAAAAATACATTTTCGGGGCGCCTGGGTGGCGCAGTCGGTTAAGCGTCCGACTTCAGCCAGGTCACGATCTCGCGGTCCGTGAGTTCGAGCCCCGCGTCAGGCTCTGGGCTGATGGCTCGGAGCCTGGAGCCGGTTTCCGATTCTGTGTCTCCCTCTCTCTCTGCCCCTCCCCCATTCATGCTCTGTCTCTCTCTGTCTCAAAAATAAACGTTGAAAAAAAAAATTAAAAAAAATACATTTTCTTAAGCCACACATCCACTCAGTACTTATTGAAATATTAAATAAGCCTAATTTGGTTATGCTTTGTCCAATGTTTCTTAGGACTGGAAGGAAGAAAAAAATGCATCATTTGTGACTTGGAGTTGATGCGAAATATGAGATACTGCATAATTTTAATAATGAAAATGAGCATCATGAGTTTTTATCCCTAGTACAAAAAATAAACATGCATCCGCAAGATATACTGAGGACAAGACCAATCCTCATATGGGAAGCTGTGCACAGCTAAGGATTAAACCTCCAATATCTAAACACAGCAGGAGGCCATCTTAAAGTTAACCTTCTGTGATTATTTTCCTGCATCCTGGAGGCTAAATTCCTAACTGAATTGGCATGCTCCTCAGTATTTGTTTCACCACTTCACATTCTTTTTGAAGTAATTTTCCTTGTGCCCAGTAGTTGCACTTCTGTATGATAAAAATAAATTTTGGTATTAGTTTTACTTAGAATTTGAAAAATAGCCATTTTATCATGCTGTTGCATAGCAAATGTATGCCTTTCCAGCCAGTTTCTATAAAACACTGTATCTTAAAGTACCTTAGGTGAGAGAGTGGTTTTATCACTTTTTAGAAAGTTTTTATTATGCATAGTGAAAAAAATAGGGGGAAAAGCCTTAGGTTTCCTGGCATTTGAGCACGGTTAACATTTTCTACTCACTTCAGGGAGTTGAGCAAGAATAGTTGCTCATGAGAATGAAAGTCATTCAATATGTTAGATGGTCAACATTTTAAAGTACCAAGATTATGCAAAAATATTTCAGTGAAGCTTGATCAAGGACCTTTGCAGTTTTCATCAATGATGTAAATCAGAGTCCAAAAAGGAGGCATAAATACAACTCATAGTCCTGCAATTTGAATTGAGAAGCTAAATGATAGAAAATCGAATGATAACAGAATTCAAAGTCAAACCTTATGAGTATTTAAAATATAAATAATCTTCTGAAAGGAATTACACAGTGTTGGAATATTAACCATGGAATCTCAGGATTATAATGCTGGTCTGAATCACTGCAAGTTTAGAAAAGATACCATCTCGCTGGAAGGAGGCCTGAGAGGTTTAGTGCTCCATTGCCCCATTTGTTTAGTGATCTCTTCTCCAGGTGTTAGGTGCTGTGTTACACTCTGAGACTACAAAGATGTTACCACATAATGTGTCTCCTCATAAAGATGTTCACCAAGATAAGGAAGCATATGATTGTGATACTGTTGGTTAACTAACATGATAAAGAAATACACATGAGATGTCTAACTCCAACTGGGCTATATAGAGAAGATTTTTTGATGTTCACAAGAGACTTCCCTATAAAGGTAATGTGAAACTATGGTGATTTCCATAGATTAGAGTGTTACACAGGAGAGAAACAGGAGGACATTTTTTTAGAGATCTACTTGTAGTCCAAATTGATAAGAACAAAGATTGTAAGTGTATGATGATAAGCATGTAAGGCTGAAAATGTAAACATGAGTCATGACATGCAGTGCTTTATATATGAGTCGGTGGATTTTTTTCTTAGTTATAGATTTACTGAAATAATGAGATTAGACTTCATTCTATAAATACTGGTAACTCAGGAAACAGAATGGAAAGTGGGCTTTAATTAAGGGAGCAATAGTGATAGGAATAATAGCAGGGCACGTGCTGAGTTAATCTAGGATAGGAAGCTAATTTAGCCAGTGAGGATTGAGAGATGGTAAAGATAAAAATTAATTATTTAGAGTTGAATATGGATTATATGTGAAATAAAGGACTGTAGGAAAAGCCCACGGCATAGGCTTGGGTGGTGGTATGGAAAGTTATGAAAATAATCAAGAAAAAAATCCTGACGAGGAATTTTAACACTACAATTAACAGTACAAATGTAATGCCCCATATGCTTATAGAGGAACTTAGTTTCTTTGTGAGTTGGTGAAAAGAACAATCACACAGAGGGAAGCATGGACCTAAGGACTACTGCATGACTATCGTGATGAAATACTTGTGTTCTGTACAGGTGCTCTGTGACTATGCTGGAAGCTGATATGCAGGGAGCATTCACTAAAGCCATGAATAAACATTAGGAGTCAGAAGGAATGAGGTAATCAATTTACTCAATAAATACTACACCATTTGTGTCAAAAAGTAGAGAAAAAACACTTTCTCCTTAGATGAAATGCTCCTCCATTCTGAAGTTTTTGTATAATTGTATCAACTTAGTATTTGATGTGTTATTTATGGTTTCACACTTTATAATATAGATATTAATAAGGTTGAAAATATGAAGCACATAATGTTGAAGTCAAAGTCCATGTTTGAAAATTAAGGGAAAATAGTGTTCAATTCATGTATTAAATACAAATTCTATATTATGTACACACAATATTTTTTAAGAGCTCATATTTGGGTTTTATCCCTAAATGCAGATAGTTGCATTATATAGACGCCCAGACCAATTGTATCCATTATTAACAAAGAATCTTTAAAACGGTATTTTTTAGTCTTGATTAAAAAAAAAAAAAAAAAACAGAAGAAAAAGAAAGAAAGAAAAGAAAATGGACTGTTAATTAACTCAATTAGCTCAACCATTTTACCCTGGAAAATGTCATCAATTGAAAGGAAAATAATTTTCTTTTTAAAATATTTTATCTGGGGGCGCCTGGGTGGCGCAGTTGGTTAAGCGTCCGACTTCAGCCAGGTCATGATCTCGTGGTCCGTGAGTTCCAGCCTCGCGTCAGGCTCTGGGCTGATGGCTCAGAGCCTGGAGCCTGTTTCCGATTCTGTGTCTCCCTCTCTCTCTGCCCCTCCCCCGTTCATGCTCTGTCTCTCTCTGTCCCAAAAATAAATAAAAAAACGTTGAAAAAAAAATTAAAAAAAAAAAGTAAATAAAAAAATAAAATAAAATAATTTATCTGGGTCAAATTAAAAGACCAAAGATACATATATAAATCACATACCTCTCTCCCTGTAAAAAGATCTTATATATCTCAAAGCAATTCCAGTATGACTCTAATCAAATATATTGTCAAAGCATTTTTTAATGTGTTTCTCAAAGTGTTTTACTTCCATATAAGTGGGACAATTCCTTATTCTAACCAGAAACATAAAATTATTCCGACTATGGGAAATGATAAGCAGCTAAATAGAAGCCAAAGGGAAGAAAATCAAACCTTGAATTTCTATCGGAGTGCCCCATATGTGTTTCCTACCATGTACTGAGCCAGTGAAGTTAGGTAATGACATGTTCCAAAACCATGTCTGTGTCCTTGGATCTTCTTCAAGGCTCTGCTGCCAAGGGGCAATGGAGTAGATCGTGACCTTCTGTGTGAGTAGTTCTGACTTGAGGGAGTTTCAATTGATTTTCCACATCTTCGAATTCAGAGATCCAGAAGGATCTCCTATCGCAACTTTCTAACAATGGTGTGGTGGCACTGACAGTATAAAGGAGGGAAGGAAGGACTTCTGGTAATATGGACTTCTGGTCCATATGGTAATATGGTATGATGGTAATATTGTAATTATTATTAGAATATATTATTTTGCAATAAATATATTTACAATATATTGTAATAAAATATATTACAATAAATTATTATCATTATATAAAATATTATAATATGGTAATATTACCATATGGTAATATGGTAATATGGTAAAAAGGACTTCTAGTTAAAATGGTAATATTAAAGATGGAAAAGGATGAGAAAAACAGTTCTTTAAAACCATGCAAGAAGACAATCTAAAATCTACTCTCTGTAGACTAAGGAAAAAAAACTGAGTTCAATTCTTTTTTTTTTTTTTTTTTTATTTTTGGGACAGAGAGAGACAGAGCACGAACAGGGGAGGGGCAGAGAGAGAGGGAGACACAGAATCGGAAACAGGCTCCAGGCTCCGAGCCATCAGCCCAGAGCCTGATGCGGGGCTCGAACTCATGGACCGCGAGATCGTGACCTGGCTGAAGTCGGACGCCTAACCGACTGCGCCACCCAGGCGCCCCTGAGTTCAATTCTTTATCAAAGATATTTTTAGATTTTTCAAAAGACTCAGGAAAATGTAATATTACTTGAAGGAAAACATACAGCAATTTACTGAATCTTCATCACTTCCGTCTAGACAGTCATCATCACCATCACATTTCCAGCGAGCTTGGATACAGTGTCTATTTTTACAGCGGAACTCTCCAGCTTTGCATATGTGAGGCAATACTTCTCCAGAATTAACTAGAGTTAAAAAAAAAAAATATATCAAAGTCATAAGAACAATACTAGCCATGTTCAGTTCATTACAATGCAAACTTCATTTTAATAACAAAAATAGATTCATTTTATTGAAAATATAAAGACATCTTAACATTGTAGTGACAACCATCTCTAGAAATGAGAAAAAGGTAAGTTTTTCTGAAAATAATTATTCCACTAAGAATTTTAAAGATTTTAAACTGTCACCAAAATAATCACTAATAACAATAATAATAACATAATACCACCTCATATTCATGTTGAGCATGTAGTTTTACTTTTTAAAAGGCATTCATTCATAATCTCAATTATCTTCATGACCCTTGAGAGGGTAGGCATGGCAAAAAATTTTACTACCTTCATTTTACAGATAAGTGCACCCCAAATTAATCAAAATGAAAAGACAAGGCAATAACACAGCCATGGTAGTCACATTTATTTTGCTGGTCTGCAAGTGAGAGAAAAACTCAGGTCTGGTTAGGTATTCATGGAACTATTAAGTTAATCAAAATTATCTCATTGTACATCCAGATTCTATGCAGTATTTTCTCTGAATACTCCATGTTCTCTAATCAAGTGTTAGGAATTCAGTTCATTGTGATTTATTCACAAATTGTAATTGTTAGGGACACCTAGGTGGCTCAGAGGGTTGAATGTCAGATCTCGGCTCAGGTCATGATGTCACTGTTCTTGAGATTAGGCCCCTTGTTGGGCTCTGTACTGACTGCTTAGAGCCTGCAGCCTGCTTTGGATTTTGTGTCTCCCTCTCTCTCTGCCCCTCCCCATCACCTCCCCCCCCCCCCGCCCCCGCCCAGCCTTTCTCTTCCAAACATAAATAAACACTAAAAAATTTTAAAAACAAAGTATTATGATGATTGTTATTGTTCACTTTGAGTGGGTTCAATAGAGTTTACAAAGAGACAGGAATGTGTAGCAATGGTTAAAGTAAATGGTTTATGTTTCATGGACCAAAAAAGGTGTTGAATTATCAAAAGTTAGATTATTGTTAGGAGAAACAAACCCAATCTTTCCACCTGATGGCTTTAAACTTTTTTTGGACAACTCATTTGAACTGATAAATGATCACAAAACCTATATACAAGTCACTAATATGGGATATTGGGAAAACATATATGGCATTTCCAGAACACTTGGTGTCAGCACTCCCTTAATCCTTGCATTTTCCCTGCTCCAAAGAATGGAAGAGGGAATATGACCCTTCAACCTTAACTGTGGAGAATCTGCTTCAGAGAGTTATGCAGTGAAGCACAAGACATGAGGTTTCCTGTGGTTGGAAAAGAAAAACTGCCCATTAAATTCAGACTCTTGCTTAAGGCCTTAAGTGTAAAAACTAATCAGTACAGTGAATGAAATATTCAATTCAAATAAAGGTAAGCCTGTGTTTCTTCTATCCCCTCTCAGACAGGCAGACACTATATGCAGGAACTGAGAGTAATTTTATCTCCTTTTTAATTCTAATCCTTTTTCAATAACAAAATGCTGAAGCAGCAATTTCTCTAATGATGTCATTTCTGTAAGGTCACTTGAAAGTAAAAAAAAAAGAAAAAAAAAAGTAAATTGTTATCTATATAGAACAAGTTCCAAATAGTAAACGACAACAATTTAAAACCAAAGAGGGCAAATCATTGGTTCTCCCATTGAACTCTGAGTAGCAACTAGTTGTGAGGGTTAGTAACCAAAGCAAAGTGGAAGTACTGGGATATGTCTGGCCTTTTCTACAACAGAACTCTCCTCTCAAAATCTCTACAATCGATCACCAATAGCATGCAAACTTTCCTAACTTGAGTCCCAAATTTGGTCAATTGGACCCTAAGATTGTTGAGGGTGGTATAATTTCTTCTTTGACTCCATATAAGCTCAGCTTAGAACTGGGCATTTAATGAAGAGTGGTTTGATTAATTTCTATTCTATAGTGATTAAGCCTAATGGTCAACAATCTCAGTTAAAAAAATCTAATCAGATAAGAAAACTAATTTGAGATGCAATCAGTTTTCTCCCAAACTTAAGTTCAGCTTTAAGATTTCCTGTAGTCTCTCTATAGTTTACTTCTATGATGTATCACATCAATTTGGCTGATAGCTTGAGGACTAGAAAATCCCAGAGACCATCTTTTTTTTTTCCTGATAAAATCCACCAATTTAAAAAACTTGGCTTTTGGGGCGCCTGGGTGGCGCAGTCGGTTAAGCGTCCGACTTCAGCCAGGTCACGATCTCGCGGTCCGTGAGTTCGAGCCCCGCGTCAGGCTCAGGGCTGATGGCTCAGAGCCTGGAGCCTGTTTCCGATTCTGTGTCTCCCTCTCTCTCTGCCCCTCCCCCGTTCATGCTCTGTCTCTCTCTGTCCCAAAAATAAATAAAAACGTTGAAAAAAAATTTAAAAAAAAAAAAAAAAAAAAAAAAACTTGGCTTTTACATGGTTATTTGATCAAATAAACCCAATTGACAGTTTTAAGAAATGATCAAGGATATCCATATACAAGGGTGAAATTATAGCTGCTTCTGCACAATTACAATTATATTAAAGAAGAGCAAGGTGTCTAGGGAAGGACAAATGGCTCTCCCCCAAATTAGTATTTTTAAACTAAATATTCTTTAACATAATCAATTTAGAGATAAGGTCTTTAAGTCTGTTAAGAGTTCAAATGTTTTTCAAGTGATATTTAGATCATTATGGAATGAATGCAAACAGGCAAAATTTCCAAACTGGTTTTAAACATGGTTTCAAATATGTGTGGTAGATGGTTATTTTTAAATGATATTTGCAAATACAAAGTTGGCACTTTTCAAAAATACATGATGACAACGTCCAAAGTTTTATTCTCATTTTTCATGACAGACTGTGAACAATTGTTTGAAAACCAATAGAGCCAACCTCCTGGGATAATTTCATCTTGTTATATTTACTGCTGTTATTGATCTACATCAATGTCATTACTGTATATCATTATCATTCCTAATAGCTGTTAGGCATTGCTTATATCTGTAAGAACAGATATAATGAAATATATACAAATACATTTGACATTTTAAAGAGTGTCTGCAAGTCCTCTTTTAGGCCCTGCAATTTGTTGAACAAGAGGCATTTCTCCACTGCATTTTTATACTTCTTGTGTCAGTTTTTATTCTGGACTTTTCTTCTAGAATATTTATATAGCTCACAGCCTTGGAAGACAGAGATAATGCCACCTTCTAGAGCAGAGAGTATTTTTTTCTCTTGGCCAAAATTGTAAAGATAATGTCTTCCTTAGGGGCAGAGTTTGGGAAGATTTTTTAGTAGACTCAAGCTTGAGGTTCCTCAGTGTGAATACAGATTCACTGTGTATGTAGCTTCCACCTAGACCTGCCTGTGCATTGCCCCCACATGATTTGGGGGTGAGTAGGACAAGGAGAAGAATATGAACAGGAAACTGATGCTGCCTGCTGTGACATGACTAATAACATCCTCTGTGTCTGATCCAGGAGTTGTGGGTCTTCTGACAGAATCTAAGAAGCTTTAACAGGTTCACATTTTAGCTTGCCTAGGGTAAGAATCTCAGACCCTTCAGAATTGTTAAAATACTAGTAAATATCAAAAAAACAACAAAAAAAGCAAAAACATACTGAGTATTTGACATCATTAGTTTTTTCTAGTCTTAACCCAAGTCTTCCAGATGTAGACAGAAGTTACAAGTCAGTAGTTTCTATGTCACACAGAAACCATGTTATGAGTGCTATCAGTTGGGTATGGGCAGGATTTTTAATGATAGAAGACAGATTATTTTGGAGCTAACAATGTCCATTATCAAGAAAACATTTAGGGGCGCCTGAGTGGTTCAGTTGGTTGAGTATCCGACTTCAGCTCAGGTCATGATCTCACTGCTTGTGAGTTCGAGACCTGTGTCGGGCTCTGTCTGACAGTTCAGAGCCTGGAACTTGCTTCTGATTCTATGTCTCTGCCTCTCTCTACCACTCCCCCACTCACGATCTCTTTCTCTCTCTCTTTCTCTCTCTAATAAATAAACATTTAAAAAATAAAACAAAAAGAAGACATCTAATGTGATAGGTGATAATCTGGATAAGATGGCAATTTAGACATTCAAAAAGCATGGGCTTTTTTTCCCAGCATTCACCTAACTCTGTGGAATTGGGTGGCAAAGTCATATATCATAGCACCCCAGTTGATGACCAGGCAATCTACATACTTTTGTGAGAATCAATTATATGATGAAGCAAATATATTTGGCATCACATTAAGGGAGCCAATAGTATCTAGAAAAAATAAGATTAGTATTCTATTACCTTGCAAAAACCTCTATAAAGGAGTAATTTTATAATTAATTTTTATACATCTAATGTTTCCATTTGAAATCCTTGAATGTAGGAAGGGAATGTCACATACAGAATAGAGGTATTAACCTAGAATAGAACCAGGCATTGAGGAGATGTTAAAAATTACTTGCTGCCTAAATTACTGGAATTAGCAGAGATGGATAATCCTATGTCACAGCCTTATTATAGGGAGAAATTCTATCTCTGGGGATTGTATAAATACTTCATGAAAACAATTTCATTTCAAGTGGCTAAAAAAGCTAATAGCCTTCTACCATCACCCAAGATCATTGATGAAGTGAATTTAATTGATGAAAAAAAGATTTATATGTAGATAAACAGAAAGAGGGAGTGATAAATTGTCCCCCACACCAAAACAGTGAACATATAGGAAACCTCCATGAAAGTCACTCTTTTCTGATGTTTAATGTAACTGAACCTATACAGCACTTGTGTGTTTGGGCAGACACATACATTGCTTTCAGTATATTAACAAGTGCTAGAAATGCAAGCTTTGCTTTAGAGCTGTGCTTTGCACTATGAATTTGAAAACTGATGGAGAATCCGTAATTCTACTGCTAGGGTCACTTCTTATAAAAATATTACAACATGATCTCACCAGAAAACTGACAAAGTCATAAATAATCCTTTAATTTAACCAGGATCAAAGCTAAAATGACATGAATCACAATATTCCCAGCAAGGAACTATCAGGTTTCATACATCCTATGATACCTGCTGTTAGAACATTGAAATTAGAAGGTCTCCACATGACCCTTCCATACACTACAAAGGGAAATATGCACTCTAGAATTACTTCCCAGTAAAAAATGGGATGGCAGGAGTAAATGTCCAGATTGTAAAAAAGTAAAGGGAGGGGCGCCTGAGTGGCTCAGTCAGTTGAGACTCCGACTTTGGCTCAGGTCATGATCTCACAGTTTGTGAGTTCGAGCCCCGCGTCGGGTTCTGTGCTGACAGCTCAGAGCCTGGAGCCTGCTTCGGATTCTTTGTCTCCCTCTCACTGACCCTCCCCCATTCATGCTCTGTCTGTCTCTATCCAAAAAAAAATAAACATTAAAAAAAAAAAAAAAGAAGAAGTAAAGGGAGAAACATTACTAATAAACTGGTTTATTTTATTTTAATTTGGAATAATCTCAGATTTGGATCTCAGCTCAGCAATTGAACTTGATACATATGTTCCTAACCTTGGTTTAATAAGCTATGGTGCCCATGAACAAGTGTCTATGTTTCTAAATTCATTTATCCTCTTTTTAATCCTAGTCTGGTAACATAGATATAAAGTAATACTGTCTCTTCTGTCAACTAATGTTTAGCTGCTAACTATATCAAAATCATTATAACTTAGCCATAAAAGCATGAATCCCATTACAAAAAAATAAAATTTCTATTGTCCTTATACATCTCATATCACAACATATTTATTTAACAAATTGGTTTTGTATTTTGAGAGAATTTCCAACTATCCCTTTATTTAGGCAGGGAGACAAAAAAAAAACTAAAAGAAAACTTCAAGTTGTAGTGGTTTTGATGTATATAAGCTTGCCTATATAGGAAGGCAGTGCAAATAATGCTGCCATGGGTTTTGAATTTTCTCCTTTATATCACAGCAGGATGACCTTTCATTAGATAGAGCGGTCTTCTGAGCAGCCAACCTAAGTGGTACATAATCTTCTGTGAGTTCCTATGCACAGAAGGCCATAAATATTCATCTGGATGGGGCTTCTAAACTTTTTAGTGCCTTAAACTTTTTACTACACATTAGATTGCATATATCCTAGAACATAAGGCTTGTCACAGCTGAACAGATAAATGGCTTAGCCATAGTGGAGCACTGTTTTTGACAGAGGAATATATCTGGTGTTCCACAAGGTAAAGAAGGTCACAGAGTACCACTGACATATAATTGTGCAAGGCTACCCTTGGATGATCAATACGTTTAAGTTGCTCTCTTAGGAAAAGAACATTGGAAAATCCTGTCTTTTCTTTCAGGCCACTAAAGAAGAATTTAAAGAATTACTGTCTTATTAGTCTAGGCAAAAATATCCTGTTGAAAAAAAATAGTGACTATCTTTTTTTTTTTTCCAGGAGCTTACTTTCTTGGGATTATTCATGTCCTCATTTATTAATTTTGAATGTAGTATTTCCCCCCACAAAGGCATCAAATAAATTAAAACAAACAAACAAAAAACCTCACTTGATAATTGATCAATGGGCTTTACATATGTCTCTCTGGGGCAGTCAGTTCCAGGTTCCTATGCTACACCAGGCCTCATTTCTAACTGTGAGAGGATGTGCCCATGCCACACAAGATTCACAAGGACAAAGAGTCCAGCCTACTCTCATTCTTGATTCCTTCCAGGCATGGAATTAGAATTCATCCTTAATCAATCATGTAGCATGCCAATATTTTTCTGCTGGGTGAATGCCTCTCTGGCATAGCTTTATGCTGCAATTCACTGAGAAACAACCATTGGTGTTTAATTCTGTCCTGACCAACTGCCAATGGGTTTTTGTTCATTTGATGTCAATTCAATGAGGATGACTGGAACCAGAACAATCATATCTCAATGGTTGCAATATGTATTTTGTTAACTCAGATTACAGATTTAATCCAGCTGAGATAAATTCATAAAACTGTAATCTAGCCTGAACTAGATGAGAAGCTCAGAGGAATCAGTATTAATAAGACGTCAGTCACACACTCATATTTTTTTTATACCATACTCGGCAACCATAAACTCTGTGTGTACTTCTTTTGCGCTTGAATTTCCTTATCTGAAAACTAAGATGGTTAACATATCCTTTAAAAACCTTTGCCATGGGGCGCCTGGGTGGCGCAGTCGGTTAAGCGTCCGACTTCAGCCAGGTCACGATCTCGCGGTCCGTGAGTTCGAGCCCCGCGTCGGGCTCTGGGCTGATGGCTCAGAGCCTGGAGCCTGTTTCCGATTCTGTGTCTCCCTCTCTCTCTGCCCCTCCCCTGTTCATGCTCTGTCTTTCTCTGTCCCAAAAATAAATAAACGTTGAGAAAAAAAAAAAAAAAAAAAAAAAAAAAAAAAAAAAAAAAAAAAAAAAAAAAAAAAAACCTTTGCCATTAAATATGAGAAATGGAATAATTTATATAAACACACTTTGAGTTCTGTGTAAGAAATGACTAATTTTATGGTCTATCCTATTTTTTCCCATTACATTGGAAAGAAACCTTTGAAAACCTTTGCCATTAAATATGAGAAATGGAATAATTTATATAAACACACTTTGAGTTCTGTGTAAGAAATGAGTAATTTTATGGTCTATCCTATTTTTTCCCATTACATTGGAAAGAAACCTAGGCAAGTTGCATGACATATTAGAGATACAGTAGAGTTTTAAACAGTCAAATGCAACAACAAATTGTCAAAGAACATCTCACATGGTTTTGTTGATTTAACATTGTTTAGTCTAACAAGTATAGATAATATAATCTTCTTTCTTATATCTTTATATTGTATTGAAGTTATATCATCAGTGTATTGTAGAGATTAGAAAGACACCAAGAATACAGAAACATTTCTATCTTTCACCAAATGTATAATTACATGTGTCTGGTCATAAAAACAAATTTCCTAACATAACTGCATGACCAACTCCGTGTACAGTCTTTCCTTACAAGCCAAATTCCCCCAATTTTTACTTACACAGAGATTTCCAATGGCTAGTATTTTTTCTACTTCAATATCGATATAGGTATAGATATGCCACCTCATAAGGAATCCCTAAGTTTTTAGTGGGGCATAGAGTGAAGGAAATAGGAAAATAATTTGGAAGTCAATGACCCAGATAATTATGATTCACACAACTAAAATTAAATAATTAATTAGAACATTTCAAGCTTAAAAAGTCATCAAGATATCAGTATCTGATGTATAGACCTTCTGTTTCACTCCAGTATGAAAATTAAGATGAAGGATAAAAACTCACAAGATCCCTAAAAACTCAGTCCCTCGATAACTTGACTGACACCATCCTAAGGGAATTTTGACTTTATTACAAGACCAATAGGACTGGATTTAAATATTCAGCCAAAAGTTTCTCTAATTCATATCACTAAAAATGGAATAAACCTGTTTTTTTTTTTTCATGTTTATTTATTTATTTTGAGAGTGGGGATGGGTAGAGAGAGAAGGAGGGAGAGAGACAACCCAAGCAGGCTCCACACTGTGAGTGCAGAGCCCAATGTAGGGCTTCATCTCACAAACCATGAGATCATGACTTGAGTTGAAATCATGAGTCTGAGGCTTAACAGACTGAGCCACCCATGCGCTCCAAGGCTGTCTATCTTTAAACAAACCCTTTGCTCCCTCAATACTGACTGTGAGGTCTGTGCTTACCAAAAAAGGAGATACTTGCACTGTTACCTTCCATCCTTAGGAGGAAGTCTGGGGATAGACCAAGGTCAGGATGAGACTTGGTGGATGTCCACACATAACTCTGTGTTGTGTGTGTGTGTGTGTGTGTGTGTGTGTGTGTGTGTGTGTGTGTTCACCATTCAAAGTGTCAGATTTATTCAGAGGGCATAACAAAATATCTCATTTTATACCAGAAAAATAATTTTAGATGAACGTGTGGTAGACACTAAAAACTGAATTAGAAATCTGCATATAAACTATACCTATTCTCTCAATACCTAAGTTATGATTTAGGCTAGTGGACAACTAGACAGACTTTACGCTGTTCAAAGCAATGCTTAATTCTTGTCTGTTGACAAACTAGGGGTCTCGATAGATCTCTTCTTTTCTGATGATAAATAAACAACAACAAAATAGGAATTACAAAATATTACCACCACAGAACAAAGGAAGGAAAACCACCTGATTACTCAAAGAAAGTATACTTCAAATAATTATGTCCTACAGGAATTGTCTTACAGGCAATTTAAAAATCTCACTAGTAATGAAAAAAGCTTTCCCAGAGAAGTAAAATTCATAATTGTGCTCTCAAGTATATTATCCCAGAATAAATTAAATAGTATTTATTAAATTAAATTAAATAGTATTTCTAGAAGTTTGAAGAAAATTTTTGTCTGGCCAAGAATTAATATTCAGAAGAATTGTTAATCACATATAAATGCAAAAGAGACTTATTTAGAAAACAAAAGAACTCCACAGTATACAATTTTGTACTCTTTTATTCTAAATTTTTTTTTTTTTTTCAACGTTTATTTATTTTTGGGACAGAGAGAGACAGAGCATGAACGGGGGAGGGGCAGAGAGAGAGGGAGACACAGAATCGGAAACAGGCTCCAGGCTCTGAGCCATCAGCCCAGAGCCTGACGCGGGGCTCGAACTCACGGACCGCGAGATCGTGACCTGGCTGAAGTCGGACGCCTAACCGACTGCGCCACCCAGGCGCCCCATGTACTCTTTTATTCTAAAGAAGCAACTTTAATACTTTATCCTACACTTCAGTGAAAATTAATAATTAAACAATGAGGAGCTAAAGTTTGAATACTGAGCAATACAACTAGTGAAACACTGATTCAGGTCAAAAAGAAAACATTATAAAATTGATCAACAAACTAGCTATATATGTCAAAACCTGTTATATAAAGACAATGATTAATGATTCAAAATAATATTTTTGTCAGAAATCCTAAATTATAATAAGGAATGAAATTTAGAAGACAAAGAGAATAATACAAAGAAAGCCAAAGTCCTCATCTCAAATGGTTAAAATTCAAAAGTAATAGAATTTAAAGCTGGTGTTATTATTCCAAATGCTTAAAAAGATGTAAAGAAGATGCAACAAATTGACCATGGACTATGTGCTAAAATATAGAAGGGATCATAAACAGTAAGGAAACGCACAAATGGTGTGTAAAAATAGATCAGAAGTAACATCAAACATCAAGTAGAAAAATGAGGATAAATGGTTTAAAAGTCATGTTTACAAAGAAGATGTAGTCACATGATAAGACACTTACGCTCCAATTAAGTAAAAATAAAACACAAGATAAATTATACCAAGGTATGATCTAAAATTTGTAACACTGCAACATAATTAAGAATTTGGTCTCCAAAATAAAATAATTTAGGGGCTAAATTCCAAATGTCCTGATTGCTAATTATGTGAATTTTGAAAAGTTATTAACTCTCAAGTCTTCATTCTGAATAATAAAGTGAAGAAGTAAAAGTATCTTCCTTATACTATTATTAACAGCTAATGAGAATCATGAAATCTATACAAGAATTCAATAAATTTTGCCTATGATTATCATTAGTACTAGTAAAAAATAATAACCTCCAGGGATATATAATTAAAAGGAACAACATCAAAATGTTTTAGTAGTTTATTGCTGGATTGTAGCATTACGGGTAGATTTTTCATTTAAATTCTTTCTATATATTTCTCAAGTATTACCACATATTAAATCATTTAAAAAATCCTTGCGGCACCTGGGTGGCTCAGTCAGTTGAGCATCTGACTCTTGATCTCAGCTCAGGTCATGATCTCACAGTTTGTGATATCAAGCCCCGCATAGGGCTCAGCACTGACAGACTGGAGTCTGCTTGGGATTCTGTCTCCCTCTCTCTCTCTGCCTCCCCCCACTCATGCCTGCACTGTCTCTCTCTCTCTCAAAATCAATAAATAAAAACTTTAAAAAATCCTTTATTCACATTATTTCTTCTTCAGAAGAAATCAAATATTTCAGTTAAGTTGAAGTCTTCTTCGTTATACTTACTTCTCCTGCCTCCCCAGAGACAATCATTATCACTGATGGAAAAATCCATTTATTTGTGTATTCTTTAACAATATGTGACAGTTAATTTTATGTGTCAAGTTGAGTAGGCTATAAAGGGCCCAGACATTTGGTCAAATATCATTCTGGGTGTGTGTGTCAGAGTGTTTTACATGAGATTAACATTGGAATCTATAGACTATATTAAGCAGATCACCCTCTCAGATGTGAGTGGTTCTCATCCAGTCAGTTGAAGGCCTGAATTGAATGACAAGGCCTACCTTCTTGCACATAAGAGGGATTCTTCCTGCCTGACTGCCTTGAACTGGGATATTGTTTTGTTTTGTTTTCCCCTGGCTTAAGACTCCAAATAAAACACTGGCTGCTCTTCATGGGTCTTCAGCCTAACCAGCATTTGGACTGGAACTACGCCATTGGTGCTCCTCAGTTTCTAACTTGCTGACTGCAAATATGGGGAGTTGTCAGCCTCCATACTCGCATGAGCCAATTCCTCATAACAAATCTCTTTCTATACACATACATGCTATTGGTTCTGTTTTTCTGGAGAATCATGAGTAACATGCAACAAATTCAAACCATTCCAGAAGCATTTATATAGTATTCAATGCATACATATCATTGCTCCTATTATTGTGGCAAGGGACTTGATATGTATAGACAGAACAAATTTCAAAAGGGCCACATGAGAATAACAAGATGCAACAAACTGAGGACGGTCAGTAAAAGTTAATAAAGTGCCTTTAATCCAGGTCAATTAATCCAACTAATTCACTATTGTGACAAAGTCTAGAATTTCCCTAAGTCTCTTCTTTTGTCTGATTCTTTTGACTTCACAACAAAGATAGATAATCAACCTTATTATTTAGTTGAAGGTCTTACAATGTGCATCAACTATCATCTATATAACAACTACACATTTTTATAGCTCCTAACAGTGAGGTTCCCTATTTTATGAAATACTGTCTTCTGTGGCATATATATTTTACTAAACTATTATGCAGCAGTGACAAATACTCTGGAAAACTTCATCACTGGTCATCTTTTTAAATTAAATTAATTCAGTTAATTATTTGTAGTATAAAAAGAATTATACCGAAGTGATTATCTGAATTTCTCTTTCCAAGTTTGATTTTTCCCCCCTTGGTTTCATATGCTTCTGTTCTTCAAAAATATATGGACAAACAATAAGTGTAACAAATACAAAAACACAAAGAAAACTTACATATGCAAGTTGTCCCATTTTCATCTAAAAGTTGATTGTCGGCACATGCACATACTCGGCCTCCTGGAATGGCTAAGCACAGTGTACTACAGCCCCCATTATTTACTCGGCACATATTGTCACCTGCAAGAGGAGAGAAGTAAATGTGTCAGAGAACTGTGATTCCATCCAAAATTAGCCAGGTTAAGGTTCACATTCTTTCTAAGATATGTATGTAGGCATAAGAATGTACACATATACAAGCATATGTATATTACATATTCATTAATGTAGTCAGGATATCTTCTGAACACTAAGTAAAATTCAGAAACATTTAAAAATATATGACACACTGGGAGATAGAAGGAATTTGCATGTTGGTTAGAAGATATAGAGGTATGTGTGCAGATAAGTACCAGGAGACAGCAAGGTTACAGGACAGAATGATGTCTGTCCAGGATAGCAGATTAGGCCTGGTATATTCAATTCTGATTTCTTTCTAAATTGGATCATTAACACTTAGAATGTGACTTTGGATATTAAGTGAACAGAAAGCAAATGAGCACAAGGGAAAGGAGTGGAATATACTTCCCTCTTGTTCAAGGAGCACATTGACATGTTAGTGCATTGATGAGTCCAAGAAACACAGGTTTTATCTATGAAACTTTAAAAATGAATGGTCTTGTAGTGCCAGTAGAATGTATAACGCACAAGGGTAGAAGTGTTGTCCCAGTGGACCATCCCCGTAGACCTAACCAGCAGAAGCACTGATAAGGTAAGCAATAGATATCAATAAAGCAGGGGAGATTCACAAAGGTATTATCCATAAACATCTGGAGACACCCTCGGAAACTAAGATAAACCTGACATAAAATTTTGAAAGGGTTGGAGATTATATAAAATCTGGGTAATCATCATTTTGATGACATTTATTCCTAGAAGATGGAAAGGCAAGAAATAAAGCATATTTACTTCTATATATACCTACATAATGTTACAAAGAAGTCTATAACACTAGCAATCTAATTGGCAAAGGAAATGTCCAGGCTATTTTACATTATGTTGCAGTTTTCAAGGTATCAATAAGTAACATTTGATTATATCAGAAACTCTAACTCAAACACTAAAAAATAGTTTTTAATTACTTAGAATGACGACACTAAAATTATGTAATCATTAAAGTTGTATTGGCAGTTGAAGCACAGTGCCAAAAAATGTGACTGGTGTGACAGATGAGACTATTGTACTGGGTTAGGTGTGCTATATAGCGAATATTAAGGAATGACTTTAAAAACAAAAAAAAACCTCAAAATGGTGCTATATACAATAAATATTTAACTCATTCTCATAGATTATTTTGTGTGTCTACAGATTGCAAAAAACAATCTGACTTATATATTCCTTTCTTTTCATTATTCTGAGAAGTAAATTAAATTTTGCATGTTTATTAAAGGTAAAAATATACTTGAAAGCTATGGAAACTAATAATTCAGGTTTTAGTATCAATTTCTGAACTCAGAGGATAATGAAGCTTAGTTCAAACTTTTTCCAACAGGAGATGTAGAAATTTTTCTTTTAAAGTTTATTTATTTATTTTATGGAGGGTGGGCAGGGGCGGGGGGGGGGGAGGAGAGAATCCCAAGCAGACTCCACATTTAGCACACAGACCGAAGCAGGGCTTCATCTCATGACCTTGAGATCATGACCTGAGCCAAAATCAAGAAGTGGTTGCTTAATGGACTGAGGCACCCAGGTACCAAGAGATGTAGCAATTTTTTTAAGTAGTGTTCAGATACAGCCATGCTTCTTCCATAACCATAGACTAAAAATGTAATACTTCATAGGGAAATAGGTGTTCTCAATATTTTATGAATATTATGTACAGTCAAACTGTATATTCATTACTTTAGTAACATTCAGATTATTGAAATGTTGATTTAATCAAAATATTTTGAGAAATACATGAAGAATTTAAAACAGTAAAAAGGAAGTACTGAAAGCAGTATATCATGTCACATTTTCATATTGAAAATATATGCTATGGGGGGCCAGGGTGGCTCGGTCGGTTAAGCGTTCGACTTCGGCTCAGGTCATGATCTCACGGTCCGTGAGTTCGAGCCCCACGTCGGGCTCTGTGCTGACAGCTCAGAGCCTGGAGCCTGCTTCTGATTCTGTGTCTCCCTCTCTCTCTGACCCTCCCCCATTCATGCTCTGTCTCTGTCTCAAAAATAAATAAAATCTTAAAATGAAAGAAAATATATGCTAAATATCACATTATTATTTTTTCAATAGCATGATTCGTGCTTACAATTCTTATTCAATATGAAATGTAAGTATTTAAAAATAAATTATCATTACTTGAACTTTTAAATATATTCCTTTCAATGAATTCTATACATTAAAAAAGAGGAAGTGATATTTCTCTTGTCATAATAGAAATCCAAAATCTAAATTAATTTGAATAATTTCATATCTCTCATGAGAATTGCCTAAATCATATATATTCTTCAGTTTACTTCAACATATTTCAGATACAGCTCAGTGGCAGTTTTTATTGAATTTCTAGCAGGTTGCAAAACTTTTCATGTAAAAATATTCTCTTAAAAATATGATTTAATGACAAACAGCATTAAAATTTTTATACACAGGGCTGCCTCGGTGGCTCAGTTGGTTAAACATCCGACTTTGGCTTAGGTCACGGTCTTGTGGTTTGTGGGTTTGAGCCCCATGTCAGGCTTGTGCTGACAGCTCAGATCCTGGAGCCTGTTTCAGATTCTGTGTCTCCCTCTCTCTCTTCCCCTCCCCTGCTCATGCTGTCTTTCTCTCTCTCAAAAATAAATAAACATTAAAAAAATTATATACCAATATTAATGAATGAGTGCCTATTAACAATCGATAGCTACCATTTTGAAAATTCACAGTGCATCGATGTCAAGGATAGTTACCTTATTTATTTATTTGTTTGTTACTTATACCATATATTTAATTCAATTTTTATAATAATCTTTTAAGGTAGGCTTATCTCATATGCAAATGTGACTACTGAAGAGATAGGGTTTAAATGACTTTTCTAATGTCTAGAAATAAATTGTCCTTATTAAAAAACAATTAAAGTAGAATAAGGATTATTTATTATAATTATTTCTAAATAATTGAAAACAAGGATTTTTAATCTAAAATTTATGCTCTTATACTCTTCACTCTTTTACATATGACAAAATAAAATTAAATCAATAAAAGACAGAGAAATAACACAGTGAAAACAACATAATGAAATCCTAGATTAAATTACTTTTGAAAAAATCAAATAATGAAGGAAAACAAATGAGGAGTATCTTTTAAAAATAAGATCAAGATAGTGGTCTGTCTGGGCCAAAATCTTTGTCTTTCCCCCCAAACCTAATATGTTAGTTAAGAGAAGTGGAATTACTCTACCCCCTATAGAGTCTCGAATAGACGAGTGTTTGATAAATATTAGTTAGTTGATGAATGAATGAATGAATTAATTAATTAATTAATTAATTAATTTTAGTGGATGAGTGAATGAATGAATTTTAGTTAGCAATATGACAGAAACAATCATTTGGGTGTGCAGATACAAGGTACCTGTATGTTGTTATATCTAAGTTCATTTTAAGAAGATAAAGGGGCTTTTCTCATTTGCAGGTAAGTACGCATATACTCTGTCTACATACATTGCATTTCAAGGTGGATTATTTAAAGGCATATTACAATTCTCAAAGAACAGTAATAAAGATGTAGATGATATATGAAAACATTTCACAAGCTTATATTAAAATATTAGTGCTTAATTACTTGAAAGGATATATGCTCCCATGTTTATTACAGCATTATTTATAATAGCCAAGAATGGAATCAACCTAAATGTCCATCAACAGAAAAGTGGATAAGAAAAATATGATCTACACACACACACACACAATGGAATATTACACAACCATTAAAAGGATGAGATCTTGCCATTTGCAACAACATGAATGGACTTAAAGGGTATTATGCTAAGTGAAATAAATAAGACTGGGAAAACCAAGTACCATATGATTCCACTCATAAATGGAATCTTTAAAAAATGAATCAACAAAAAGCAGAATGAGAACTATAAATACAGAGAACAAACTGATGGTTGTCAGATAGGAGGAGGTTGGGGGTTGGGACCATGGGTGAAGGGGAAAGGGAGATACAGGTCTCCAATTATGGAATGAGTAAGTCATGGGAATAAGAAGCAGAGCATAAGGAGTACAGTCAATGATATTTCAAGAGCAATGCTAGGGGACAGATGACAGCTATACTTGTGGGGAACACAGCATAATATATATAAACTTCTCAACTCACTAAGTTGTACACCTGAAAATAATGTAACAATGTGTCAGCTATACTCAAAATAATAAAAGTGTTTACAAACTTTAGTAACTTAACATTTGTTAACAAAGTATCTTTTATTTCTAGCAAATAACAAAATACATAAATCGTCACCACAAAGGAATACTACTGTTCTATTTTATCTAAATTTTCATCAGAAGGATAGGAGGGAAGAAATCCCCTTTTCTACATGTTTCTTAGACTCTTCACTTCTCCAAGTTTTATCATATGTGAAGTAAGAAGTCTCTATACCTAATATGAAATATATAAACTAATGGAGATTTTGTTTTTCCTATTGGATGGATAGACAGTCTGACTTACAGTTTGGAAGAGAAATTAGACTTCACATTCATCCTAAAAGTTGGAAAAAAAAACAGTAAAGTTGGATCCTAAGTCCAGATACTGATTTCATCTAGGATAATTTCAGAGGAGTCAACTTTGAATAATGTCAATCAATCAGAGGAAAGGATAAAATGTTTCCTTTCTCTCTTTAGAGTTATATGCTCATTGAAAATTTGACTTGCTTTGATGTTACTTTGTGTGTGGGATGCATGCATGTGTGTGCATGCACACACGTATGTTAACTGCATTAAGGCCTTAATTAGCCTTCTGGGTTATTTTTTGGTAGTGATTATTTCCAAAATGGAAATTTTGGAAAGTCACAATTTGTGATGATGACCCTACCACTAAATATAAATCTTAGGGCACCTGGGTGGCTGAGTCGGTTAGTTGTCTGCTTTTGGCTCAGGTCATGATCTCACAGTTTGTGAGTTTGAGCCCCATATCTGGCTCTGTGTGCACAGCTAAGAGCCTGGAGCCTGTTTCAGATTCTGTGTCTGACTGTCTCTCTGCCTTCTCCCGCTTGCAGTCTCTCTCTCTCTCTCCACCTCTCTCAAAAATAAACAAACATTAGGAAAAAAATATATAAACATGGGGGTGCATGTGTCCCTTCAAAACAGCATACCTGTATCCCTTGGATAAATGCCTAGTAGTGCAATTGCTGGGTTGTAGGGTAGTTCTATTTTTAGTTTTGAGGAACCTCCATACTGTTTTTCAGAGTGGCTGCACCAGCTTGCATTGCCACCAACAATGCAAAAGAGATCCTCTTTCTCTGCCTCCTCACCAATATCTGTTGTTGCCTGAGTTGTTAATGTTAGCCATTCTGACAGGTGTAAGGTGGTATCTCACTGTGGTTTTGATTTATATTTCCCTGATGATGAGTGATGTTGACCATTTTTTCATGTGTCGGTTGGCCATCTGGATGTCTTCCTTGGAGAAGTGTCTATTTATGTCTTTTAGCAGCACTATCACAATAGCCAAAGTATGTAAAGAGCCCCAATGTCCATTGATGGATAAACGGATAAAGAAGATGTGATACACACACACACACACACACACACACACACACACACACAATGGAGTATTACTTGCCAATCAAAAAGAATGAAATCTTGCCATTTGCAACTGCGTGAATGGAACTGGAGGCTATTATGGTAAGTGAAATTAGTCAGAGAAAGACAAAAATCATATGACTTCACTCATATGAGGACTTTAAGAGACAAAACAGATGAACATAAAGGAAGGGAAATAAAAAATAATATAAAAACAGGGAGGGGGATAAAACAGAAGAGACCCATAAATATGGAGAACAAACTGAGGGTTGCTGGAGGGGTTGTGGGGGGGGGGGGCTAAACGGGTAAGGGGCAGTAAGGAATCTACTCCTGAAATCATTGCTTCACTATATGCTAACTAATTTGGATGTAAATATTTAAAAAAATAAAAAATAAAATTAAAAAAAATAAAAATATATAGAAATGGGCATTAGAAAAAAAATAACAAAAATAAATAAATATCTTACTAAACCTACACAGTAATGTTGTTAATGAACATGTCATGTATTAATTCAAGATTACTGTGTCTTTATACTAGTGCTTTGTAATATAAAATCTCTGAATGCTGGGTTGTAGAATGTAGTCAAGAACTTTATATATATATATAAAAGTTTTGCATACATTTATCAATGACAAAACTACAATGACGGCAGAACAGACACACTCGTTTCCTTCTATCTAAAAGTATAGTAGTTATATGGGGTGCTTGGCTGGCTCAGTTGGTTAAGTGACTAACTCTCGATTTTGGCTGAGGTCATGTTCTCACTTGTTGGTGAATTAGAATTCCTCATTGGGCTCTGCACTGATGGCACAGAGCCTGCTTGGAATTCTCTATCTCCTTCTCTCTCTGCCTTTCTGTCTCTCTCAGAGCTAAATAAACTGTAAATGTATAGTAGGTATATACTTTTCATAAAATTGGCCACATAAATTAATCACGTAAAAACACTTTGTGGTTAGACAAACCTGAATTTGAATCTCAGTTTATCCCTGGCTCATTGTTTCCTGAGAGCAAAGGGCTACACGTGCCTGATCCTTGGGATTTTCATATGCACAACAGGAATCTATAGTATCTACATTAAACATCTCTTGTGAGACAAATAATGTTTGACCCATCTCCTGGAAGTTAGAATTAGTTAGTTATTAGTTAATAAATTTCATATATTTAACATAGAAGCTAATCAATTATTTTTAATTCTATATAGGAAACTAGTCATCAACCCTTTTTAGATATTGCACTTAGTTTTGATGATCTCATTCTCTTAAACATGGGGAAAAATAAAAGTGTGCTTCTGAACCTAGAGAATAAACAGGTAAAAGTATGTTTGTAGTATACAATTGTTCTACTTTATATGAGGAATTTCAGGAGAGGATTATAAAAATTTTTCTAGATATATAATATAAGTGAAAAAGAATTAAAGTTTATTAATTAAATCAGAAGAAACAACAGTAGCATATAAGAAAAAAAAAAAAAAAAAGGTTTTGGCCCTAAATCCCTATGCATTCCTTAGGAATTCATTTCTAGGGGTAGCTTTCTGTTTAGTGTGATTATATGTCTACTTTCCTGAAATTAGCTGCTTTATTAACAAGTAATTTGATAAGAGTCTCTTCTGATCTGGAGAGGTCAAATTAGCTGACTAATTTTCTGACACCAAGTCTAAAAGAGTTTAGATGGTACATTAATGACATTCCTGGATATTACTCATGGTATTTCTGAGGGGTGGTGTGTGTGTGTGTGTGTGTGTGTGTGTGTGTGTGTTAGTATCTATTGTGTGTATATATATATTTTTTTCACAGATACATGTATAAATACTACAAAAGTTTATACAATGTAAACAATCATATACTATAGTCTTTCAGAGAGAGAAAATATAAGGCTATATAATACTAGTTTATTACATTCCATGAAGAAATAGTGATCTGTCCCTATGGAGGAAATTTATTTTTCATTCAAATGCAGCTATTTTATTCTTAGAAAAATAGTCTAACAAGACAGTATATAACCAAGTTTGTGTACCACTGATTATGTGTTTCTAAATATTTATTAATATTTAATGTTCACAAATTATAAAGAGAAATACCATTTTCTCTCTCATAATTTTCACTGGAATTATATCATGGTAAGATAACATGTCTGCATTTGAACATCTGAGAACTTTTAACTTACTTTGATTAATTTTAAATTTTAAATATTAAAAATTTAGATGCTAAGTCAGTTATCCAATTTCAATGTCTACTGACTAAACGAAAAATATGTTGCCCAGCATCCTTTCCATACCATATTACTTATTCAAAAGATTTGGCTAACTAACAGTCAATCCTTGGCTACCAGAAGACTGGGTAGGAATCTAAGAATAATTGATTTTTTCACCTAAGTTTATGAAAAATAATCAATTTGCCCAAACACATT